>NC_133775.1:13648531-13665636 GCF_003597395.2 Chelonoidis abingdonii
TCGATTTCCGTCCACACTAACCGTAATCCGATATGTTAATATCGAATTTAGCGCTACTCCTCTCGTCGGGGTGGAGTACAGAAATCGATTTAAAGAGCCCTTTATATCAATATAAAGGGCGTTGTAGTGTGGACGGGTACAGCGTTAAATCGATTTAACGCTCTTTAAATCGATTTAAACGCGTAGTGTAGACCAGGCCTAAGTCACAGCCAGCTGCCAGGATCCCCAAGGAGCTGTTAGTCCTGCTACAGAATCACCTGGATGCAGTAGTGCTCTGGCCATGCCTCCTAATGCAGGGGCTGTGTCGGGAGTGGCCTAGAGCCCTTCTTCCCGTCCCCAACCAGCTGTGCAAATCCTCAGCTGGCCATTTCAGTCAACATTGCTACATCTTTGCACCACCTGGGCAGAGGAACATTTTAGCAACCAGCCAGGTGTCTAGGCCACTGCCAGTTAGTGGGATGAACTATCAATTATTCTGCTTCTCGCATTTAGCCATTTAGTAGGCCTTTGCAGGAACTTACCATAATTGAGGCAAGCCGGGAAGCGGAGGGAATTGCTATCACACGAAGTGAGCTTGACTCTACACCCTCTCTGATATGTTGGGGTAAACATCTGTGGAAAACAGGAAGTCTGGATATATTTCAGGGCTGCTGTTATGGGGAAATACGACTGCCAGAGTAACTGCTTGCTTAACAATTATTTTTTTGATGATATATTTTTGTAACTCCTGCTTCTTGCCTAGTGACTGATTTTGTTTGGTCAGCTATGTAACACTTTTCTTAATTGACATGTCTCGGTAACTTTTCAAGTATAAGAGGGGAACTCTGGGTTTGGCTCAAGCAGATCGCTTCATGGACACATCAAGATCTCCAGCCATAGGTGGAAGATTGGCCACTGGATACCTGTGTCTGAGTCACCTGAATACTGCTCCAAACTCCTGAGGGGTAATTATCGGTTTGGGCTGTTCTATAACCTATTGTGTTTGTGTGTGCTTGAGACTAAACAAAGCTGTGACTTTGAGTAAAGGTATTCCAGTGGGAACTGTGGAGACTAATAAAGTGCTGGCTTTAAGTGAACACGTGGTTTTGATTCGTCTGTGCTAGCCATGTAGCAGACAGAAGTGCTGCATCTCCCTTGGTTTGTCCTGATACCATCCTGCATAGATTAAAGTTACTGAGAGCTTTGGGTTTGGGAAACCCTGGGTAACACCTGAGCAGCACAAATGGGCCAGAACAGAGCTGAGGATGTGCCTCTAACAGTGGGGAGATGCCTCTGCACATATTTCATGTGCCAACTTATGAGCCACACCAGCTATCCAGCTCTTGCTGTGTATTCTTAGAGCTCAGGCACCAGCTGTGGGCTAGCCCTACATTCGAGATACACATCCGTGGCTTCCCTCCTTACTCTAGAATCCTTCCAATCAGAATTGCAGCAAGTGGCCCTGATAGCCAAGCTGTAAAGATCAACAGGTCTTTGCATTTCTGGTGCCTAATAGTAACTAGTGAGCTGAATGGCTAATGGAACCCATACCTTACCAGAGGCACAACCCAAAGGTCTCCTGATTGGAGGAGTACCTGACCTCACTGACCGGTCCAGCTGCGCTATTCAAGCCAGGAGGCACAGGAAGTTGTCTGTACAACTGGATGAATTCCTGGCTTACTTCAACTTTGGACTTTGCCTTTCTGCCTCATTCCTGTGCACTGCTCTCTTGCCTTGTTCCTGATCCCTGCCCCAGTCTCTAACTCTTGTTCCAGGTCTGCCCCTTGGCTTGACTCCTGATTCTGATCACTAGGTCTGACTGGCCAAGCCCCTGATCATTACACAAGGGGGACAGGCTCACCACATTACAACACAGTTGGAGGACTCACGGAACATTGTAGCACATGTGTAAGATAGGGCTGCTATTTCTCCAAATGGCCCTGTGTTCCTCTGCAGAAGTTACCAGTGACTGTGCAGAAAGATTTAACTTTCCTTGGACCTTATCACGAGCAACAGTGGAGTGCTAGGTGCCCAGCATCCTCCATTCACACTGAGAATCCTCTATTTATTCAGCAGTTGCAAGCTGGACATTTGACATTTATCAGATTAGATGCTCTGTGCATTCATAGGTAATTTCTGGGCAGGGAAAGGTAAATTCTAAGTTGTTAATATACTGAATCCACCGAGCTATCCCAATATACTGAATGTCTCTCTTACACTGCTTGCTTGAATCACTCAGCCTATCAATCACTTTAAATCATACTTCTCCCAATGCCAGTCTCACAAATTCCACTCTGGGTAATCGCATGCCTATGATGGAGATTTTTATGAACTAAGTGAATTCATAAACTATGAATAAGAAAATCCTTATTCTTAAAAGAAAGCCAGTGACACTAAGCAGAATTTCTACTTTTTTATATCCTTCCTTACAGCAGGGTGGGATATAAGGATACTAAAAGTTTTGCATCCCTCATATGATATTTTGAATTAGACTCACACTCCTAAAATCTCTCTCATGCATAGCCAAAGACTCAAAAAGTAATAGCAATTTTTAAAAAATACATCAGAAGCAGGAAGCCTGCTAAACAATGAGTGGGGCCACTGGACAATCAAGATGATAAAGGAGTAGTCAAGGCATATAAGGCTATTGTGGAGATACTAAATTAATTCTTTGCATCCGTCTTCATGGCTGAAGATGTGAGGGATATTCCCAAACTTAAGCCATTCTTTTTAGGTGACAAATTTGAGGAACTGTTCCAGATTGAGGTGCCATTAGAGATTTTGGAACAAACTGATAAATTAAAGAGCAATAAGTCACCAGGACCAGATGGTATTCACCCAGGAGTTCTGATGGAACTCAAATGTCAAACTGCAGAAATACCAACTCTATTCTGTAACCTATCATTTAAATCTGCTCCTGTACCAGGTGACTGGAGGATAGCTAATGTGATGCCAATTTTTAAAAAGGGCTCGAGGTGATTGTGGCAATTACAGGCTGGTAAACCTAACTTCGGTACCGGGCAAATTAGTTGAAACTATAGTAAAGAACAGAATTATCAGACACACAGATGAACATGATTTGCTGGGGAAGAGTCAACATGATTTTTGTAAAGAGAAATCATACCTCACCCTCTGAGGGGGTCAACAAGCATGTGGACAAGGGGGATCCAGTGGATACAATGTACTTAGATTTTCAAAAAGCCTTTGACAAGGTCTCTCGCCAAAGGCTCTTAAGCAAAGTAAGCTGTCATGTGGTACGAAGGAAGATCCTCTCCTGGATTGATAACAGGTTAACAGATAGGAAACAAAGGGTAGAAATAAATTATCAGTTTTCAAAATGGAGAGAGGTAAATGATGTCCCCAAGGGGTCTGTACTGGAACCATCCTATTCAACATATTCATAAAAAATCTGAAGAAAGGGATAAACAGTGAGGTGGCAAAATTTGCAGATGATACAAAACTACTCAAGATAGTAAGTCCAAAGCAGACTGCGAAGCATTACAAAGGGATCAAACAAAACTGGGTGACTGGGCAACAAAATGGCAGATGAAATTCAATGTTGATAAATGCAAAGTAATGCACATTGGAAAACATCATCCCAACTATACATATAAAATGGTGGAGTCTAAATTAGCTGTTATCACTAAAGAAAGAGACCTTGGAGACATTGTGGATAGTTCTCTGAAAACATCCACTCAATGTGCAGCGGCAGTAAAAAAAAGCGAACAGAATGTTGGGCATCATTAAGAAAGGGATAGATAATAAGACAGAAAACATTATATTGCTTCTATATAAGTCCATGGTACGCCCACAACTTGAATACTGTATCCAGATGTGGTCGCCCCATTTCAAAAAAGATGTATTTGAATTGGGAAAGATACAGTAAAGGGCAACAAAAACGATTAGGGGTATGGAATGGCTTCCACATGAGGAGAGATTAATAAGACTGGGACTTTTCAGCTTGGAAAGGGGACGACTAAGGGTGGGGAATATCATAGAGGTCTATAAAATCATGACTGGTGTGGAGAAAGTAAATAAGGAAGTGTTATTTACTCCTTCTCATAACACAAGTAGTAGGGGTCACCAAATGAAATTAATAGGCAGCAGGTTTAAAACAAACAAAAGGAAGTATTTCTTCACACAATGCACAGTCAACCTGTGGAACTCCTTGCCAGAGGATGTTGTGAAGGCCAAGACTATAACAGGGCTCAAAAAAGAACTAGATCAATTCAGGGATAGGTCCAACAATGGCTATTAGCCAGGCTCAACAGGGATGGTGTCCCTAGCCTCTGTTTGCCAAAAGCAGGGAATGGGCACCAGGGGATGGATTACTTGATGATTACGTGTTCTGTTCATTCCCTCTGAAGCACCTGGTATTGGCCACTGCTGGAAGACAGGATACTGGGCTAGATGGACCTTTGGTCTAAGCCAGTACGGTTGTTCTTTTCCCAATGGCCAGATCTTGCACACAAAGAGCAGGAAGATCGACTGCGACACCAACATATTTAGACTGTTTTGTGAATGTCTGACCAAGGCACTGAACAGGACTGTCCTTTCCCAAGTCACAGTGCTGCCTGACGCATTAAAGTCTGATGCTATCTGGAATTTTTCAGAATTCCTTCATGTTGTTTTTGCAATAATTTCATAAGTTCAAATCACCAGAGTTTAAACTGTCTGGTTTAATATTTTTTTGGATGGCAGCTGAGGGAAGCTAGGGAAAGAATATGGTAGTATTTAAGGTCAAGTTCCTGAAACTGGATTCTTGCAGTAGGACTTTTGCAGAACCCTACTGAATCGGGGGGTGGGGACCCCTATCCACAGGAACCCTAACCCTTGGGCGGGGAGCCTTACCCACAGGAACCCTATCCACGGACAGCAAATATAATAGGTCAGGGGAGCTTCTGGGGCCACTGGACCCCTGGTTGGGGGTTTGGCAGGGGAAGTTTTTACTTTATTATGCCCCATGCAGGTTCCAGGGCAGCTTAGGTGGCTGTATGTGCTATTGAGCTTCCAAGGCTCATCAGTAATCTCCCTGGACTCCGGAGAGATTACTGAGGAACCAAGGAAGCTGAACAGCAAATACCTCCTCCCCAGCTGCCCTGGAACCTGCACGGGGCATATCAAAACCTTCTTTGAGTGAGAGCTTTTCCCCAGGGCAGCTTGGGGTCTGGGGAGGGGTGGCATGGCACAGCTGTGGCTAGCCCGGGGCTTCTCCGAGCAGGTGGGGGGAGTCAGGGTACCTCTGGGCAGATAGGGGGTGGAGGGAGATCTAGGCTGTGGCTGGCCTGGGACTCCTCTGGGTAGTTGGGGAGCGGGGCTCCAGCTGGCTCATAGCTCCAGATAGCTCGTAGTTTGGCCAAGGATGCGGGGCATTCAGGCTGCCGGCCAGCCTGGGGCTCCTCTAGCCGAGGGTGGGGAGTGGGGCAGGGGGTCTCAGGGCTCCAGCTACAGAGGGAAGATGCAAGAGAAAGGTGTGTAGCCAGGGGTTAGCTCCGCACACTGTCCATGACCCCATTGCTAACTACACGTGATCTACCCTTTGGAACCCTAAACTTAGGATGGGGATCGCAACCCATAGGAACCCTAACGGTAGGGCAAGGAGCCCTGACTCTGATGATTTAGTTGGGAATTGGTCCTGCTTTGAGCAGGGGGTTGGACTAGATGACTTTCTGAGATAGAATCATACAATATCAAGGTTGGAAGGTAAGAGAAATACTATGAACACTATTTTTCTGGGTTAGGTATTTGTAAAACTTAATTTAAATCTGTATTCCTATTAACCTTCAGAGTTAGCATTTGGAGAGAAATTAAAGGGAGAAGACAATCAACTAAAACAAGGACAAACATCTGTCTCAAGTTTTGCTTTGAAAACCTATTACCGTTAAATGAGAATGCAACACCTGAAAGAGATCAGAGAAGAATCTCCTCCTCTCCCCTTTGTACATTTGACAAATCTGTGTCTAGTTAGTTTCACTGTTGCCCTTGTACAGACTGCTAGGGTCTGAGCCTGCATTTTCACTCAAGCATGGCAATACTTCTGTGAATACAAGCAAGCACATGTAAGTCTTGACAGGATCAAAGCCATGGTTGGTTTCCCCCTTTGTTTGTGTGGATCCTTTACACAGCAATAGGGGAGAGAAAAAACATAAAAGGAACAGGGAAACATGATTGTGAAGCCACAGAATTTAGCAGGAAGACTCAGACACAGGTGAAGGATCTGAAAGTACTTTTAAACTCATGTTTTGAAACCAATTAGACTTCAAGCCAAATATGTGCCATTAATACAAACAAGCCTCAGTTCCTAGCAACACGTGAAGTCAAGTGCAGCTTCCACTCAAACAAGAGTAATCTTTCACCTGTAACTGTAATCCTTAAAGAGGGATTTAGATATGGGTAAAACACCAAGGATCACAGACCAAAAAGACTGGAAGATTATGGAACTTGCACTTTACTTAGCAAATCAATTACTCCTTCTTTAGTAAGGAACATGATCTCCCCAGTGTTTTGATTCCAAACTTCAAACTCGGGGGGATTATCAAAAACTTTCTTCCCAGCTATTACAACATATGGGTAACCAAGTCTGTTAGCATCTTTTAATCTTTTACCAATGGTCAAGTGAGTCCTGTCATCCAGCACAGCTTCCCCTTTAATCTGAGGCACGGCTTCGACAATACTGTCATATAAATTATCCATTAACATCGCACCCATCTCTTCCCTGCTGCCTTTCTTAGGGGGAATGAGGCAGACCTGGTAAGGTGCAATGAGGGTTGGCCAACGGATGCTGTCTTCTGTTGAAAGCACCTCGACAGAAGCAGCCAGAATCCGAGTTATGCCCAAGCCATAGCAACCCATTTCTGCCAGGACTGGTTTGTTTTGGGCAGTGTGGAAGATGACATTAAAAACAGAAGAGTATTTAGTGCCCAGATAAAATGTATGCCCAACTTCGATCCCTTTGGTCTCAGACAGTTTTCCTTTGCAAACTGGGCAGTCTGTCTGGTCAGGATTTATTGTTTCCACATTGGCTGAAAAACTACAGTTGGAGCAGATCATCAGCCTATCCTCTCCAATGCTTGCGGGGAGCTGGAACTCATGGGACATGCTCCCCCCAATGCTGCCCGTGTCTGCCTGCACTTTGACAAAGCGGAACCCCAAGCTGTTAAACACGTTGCAGTAGGCCTCACACACAAGGCTGTAGGTCTGGCGACCAGCTTCCTCACAGGTGTCAAACGTGTACATGTCCTTCATGTAGAATTCCCTGCTGCGCAGCAAGCCAAAACGGGGCTTGGGCTCATCTCGAAACTTCCGTGTTATCTGATATAGCAGGAGTGGCAGCTGCTTGTAGGACAAGTTCCCTTGGGAAGCAATCAGGTCTGCAATGGTCTCTTCATGAGTTGGCCCTAGACAATACTCTTTGCTATGCCTGTCTGCAAGTCGGAAGAGCTCTTTGCCCATTAAATCCCACCGCCCACTGGTTCTCCAGAGCTCTGCAGAACTTAAACTGGGCATATTTAGCTTCTGCCCCCCGATAGCTTGCATTTCTTGGTCTATCACCTTGACAAGCTTCTCCATTGCTCGAACAGTATAAGGCATGTAGTAGTAGCAGCCGGGGCTAGAGGGGTGGATTAACCCTGCTTGTATCATCAGCCTCTGACTCTTACATGTCAGATCATCAGGTTTGCTCTCCAGCCCAGCCACACTGTCCTCTCGAAGATTCAGAGGCTGAAAGAGCTGGGACAGCAGCAGACGC
Organism: Chelonoidis abingdonii; assembly: GCF_003597395.2. Lineage (NCBI taxonomy): Eukaryota > Metazoa > Chordata > Testudines > Testudinidae > Chelonoidis > Chelonoidis abingdonii. Next base: position 13,656,258 of record NC_133775.1, read on the forward strand.
TTTGCCCTGTGAGGGGGACCATGGCGACATCTATAACGATACTGCCTCTGGAGGGCACGGGTTGTCAGACCAGGAAGCAATTCCTTCCATGGTCTTAGCAGCCATTCCATCCCCAGGGCCATGGAGGAGCCGCTGCCAACCTGCAGTGGGACAGAGTGCATTAGCATAGCGATGTGAACATCAATTATTTTAGCTCAGGAACATCCCAAGTGAGGGCCACCTTCCACTGACATAAGCGAGGGGCAGGCTGCAGCCATCTTGATGGAGGTGCGGCCCACGCCCTGGCGCGCCAGGGCCCAACCTGACCCAACTGGCCAAGGTTGCAGAGACGCCCCCCGCGCTCGGTGTTTGCCATAAAATGGCGCATCGCCTGCTGTGACCGGGCACCGGCCCAGCCCTCCCGAGCGGCGCATCCCACGCGGGGCCCCGCGGTCTCTGGGGGCTCGGAGCAGCCCGCTCCCTGCGCTCCCCGCTGCGGGGTCCCTGCGCGGCTCAGGCCGCGGGTGTCTAACCGGGGCAGGCGCGGCAGGCTGGCCCCTCGGGCGCTGGGGCCGGGCGAGTCGGGAGCGGGGGCTGCGGGCCGAGCTCCATCCCCGCATGCGGGGCTCCGGGCTGCACAACAGACCCGGGAAGGGTGGCGGCTCCCGGGGCAACGACCTTGGAGCTGCCTGCTGGGCCCCGGCACAGCCTCCCCTCAAACCCAGCCCGGGGCTACCCCCGCCCGCGAGCAGCCGCCTCACCCCGTCCCTCCGCCGCCGCCCAAGTGCCCGCCAGGGGGCCATGCGATGTGCGCATGCGCCAAGAGACCCTTCCCCGAGGCTGGGTCTAGCTAGCCAATCAAAAAGAAGGTTCCGTGGCACGTGATACCCCCAGAGCCCGAAACGGCTCCATTCAGAGGATATGCCGGAAGATGCTTTTCTTCGTGACACCATAGAGAGAGGATGTGTGGAGCAGGGATCTCCTTCCAGTGAAGACTCTCATTCCGCTGGGAGGCTGAGCTCTATGATCAGTGCTTTCTCTGGCTGGCTGGAAGCCTTAATTGGGGAGAGAATCGTTAAATATGGCAATTTAGTCTCGAAGTTAATGTGGGGTGTGCTGCCAGGGCCGACTGTAAAGTATTTGCAAAGATGTCATTGCTTATGCCCAAATGAGGTTGTTAGTCTCTATTAAGGTGCCACAAATTGTAGCAATTTAAAGGTTGCATGACTCAGTGCATTCCGTCGCTATTCTCGTAACCAGGCTCTAGCTGCTGTACTGCTCTCAGGTCTAGCGGGCAGCATTGCTCAAGGTGGCAATTGTAGCAAAATTTGGCATTTTCATGAAAGCACCAGCACCTGGAGTCATGTGATTATGTATGAATCGCAGCTTTCATTTTTTTAAAAAAGTAACTCACTAGCCCTTGTGGTTGTGAGGAAAAGCTTGAAAATGTGACCCATGTGTAAGCTCAAAACTCATAAGGCAACAAATAACCCCTCCAACATTAATAACTGTTAAAAATGTCTTCCCGATTTTGGGGGCCTGACTCGTGATTTTTGAACGCTTCCAGTTGGCTGCACAGGGCAGAATCAGAGCATATTTCAACATGGCAAACTGGCTTCAAGTTATTAACTCCAGACTGAGCAGTAATTTGACACAAAGTGTGTTCTGTGAATGTTGCATGCATGTCAACATTCACAGAATGTTAGTGAAAAGGAAGCATGTGGCATCCTCAGCCCTTATCAAAGAGCCAGATATTGCAGAATTGCCAACATGCAGAAAATGTTGCCAGATACAATGTCTCAAACATGCCAGGTGGGGGCCAGGTCTCAGCATCCAGTTGGTGGCCCCTTGGGGACTTCTCAGATTCTTTGCCCCCACCAAAGGACAGGAGAAAGATTCCGTGCTGGAGAGGGGAAACAGCAAGAGGGGTAAGCAAAAGCACATGTGACTCTTTCTCTATGGACATAGAACAGTTTGAAGGAGAGAAATATCCCTCCAGGCTGTAGCCCCTCTGAAAGAGGCCTGGGTAGGTGTGGACACTAGGGGCGGGTGTGAGTGTCTTCCCAGCCTGTGGCAGTGAGCCTCCCAGCCGAGGCCAACAGACTCAGGCTCAGGCTACAGCACTAAAGTTGGCTGTGAAGATGTTGTAACTCACATTCTGAAGCCTAGGGAGGAGGGTGGGCTTCAGCCATGACTTAGAAGCACTTTCTGCACAGCTGTTATTAGTACAAGCCTGAGTCTGTTGACCTGGGCTCAGAAGCTTGCTGCTGCAGTACCGTGACAGGCTGTCTCTCCTCTCCCCTCTCACACTCTCAGGGGTGGGGTAAAGGCTGTCAAGCAGCAAGTGCATGGAGTGGCCCTCAGCTGTCAGTCAAGAAAGAGTGGCCAGTAGGTACATTAGTGCAGCAGAATTCATTTCTACAGATATTTCTTTGAAATGAGGCAACATATTCCTAAATAGCTGGTGTGCTGTGACTGCTGCTTCTGAGAGCAATAAGACCTGCCTCACTGTTCCCTTTCATCCCCCACCTAGTTTGTTGTATCCACCTGTTGTATTTCATCACATACTTAGATTGTAAGCCCTTTGCACCAGGGACTGTCTTTGTGTTACGTGTGGGTAAACAGCATCCGGCATATTGTGGCCCCGATCTCATTTGGGGCTTGTAGGAGTTACCACAGTAACAAACAATAAAGAATAATAATGACTGAAACAATTTCAATAGACAGTAGCAATGTGGAAGAAAGGGCAAGTTTGTCCCTCTTTACACTGACACTGTGTAAATGTCTGTATTCAATGAAAAATCAATATGCAACCATTTTTATGTACGTTTGCCCGCCCAGTAAATATTGATAGAGCTGCTGTAAGACTACATGTGATTTGATGCGGTTATTCACATATGCCTTACGAAACACATCATCTGTCTCCTTTGTAATATATAATTTGGTTTCCATCTGTCTGTTTTACTGATGAGTCATAAGTTGCTAACAAATGTTATTACCTTCATTTAATAAATTATGTTGACAGGAAATATAAATATTGTAACAAATCCATGGCCATATAGGATCTTTGTGACAGTCACCATGCTGTACCTCCCCAACCCTATGGAGCTGCGCATTCCATTTCAATGACCATTTAGATTTTATAGCAATATCTGGGGCAGAACTCACAAGCACTATCACTTGAGCTAAAGGAAAATTACCACCTATAGGTGGCAACAAACAACTAAACAGTTCTGATTTCATCCAGCAGAGAGCAATGGTTCACATACCTACTTGCTAGTTCATTGTACCGCTACTTGGAAGATTCTAATCCAGGAACCTATCCTTGCAACAAAGCCCGATGCCAAATCTGTCCACATATCTATTCAAATGACACCATCATAGGACCTAATCACATCAGCCACGCCATCAGGGGCTCGTTCACCTACACATCTACCAATGTGATATATGCCATCATGTGCCAGCAATGCCCCTCTGCCATGTACATTGGCCAAACCAGACAGTCTCTACGCAAAAGAATAAATGGGCACAAACCTGACATCAAGAATCATAACATCCAAAAACCAGTAGGAGAACACTTCAACCTCTCTGGCCTTTCAGTAACAGATTTAAAGGTGGCAATTTTGCAACAGAAATCAACTAAGGATAATCCTAAGTATTTAAAAGGTAAAAGGCAGTAAGGTTATACAGTCTCCCTGTTTAGGCCTCGATGAGCAGAAGTTCTTCCATGTTTTAAACTCTAATTGACCCTACAGGCCAATAAATAGAAAGGCCAGTGCAACGTCCCTTATCATTGCCATACAGCTCAAACTGGTCTAAAGCAAAATATGAGCCTTGCTGCACTTAGCAGAAGGACAAGATAACTTGCCAGAAGGAAAACTTACTATGAGCTGCCACGGCCAAGATTACTTAATGCACCTGCGCTTACGTAACTACTACAGGGGGAAGGAAAGAGGAGGGGAAGACAGAAGTGTGTGAGAAAAGAATGCTGCAGCCGGACAGAAGAGGGAGGGGAACGGGGCTGGCTTGTCAGGAGAAAGTTCTCATGGATATAAAGGAACAGACTGCTGTTTTAGGTGTGCTGGATTTTGAGGCATGTCAAGTCTCCCACACCACTTTGAGATCTCAAATAACTTGGTTTGCTTCTCTACCCTGGTGTGTTTATTGGCATGGGTGCACACCGGCGACGGACCCCCCTGCTGTTGCCCCCTCGGGCACTTTGTGCCGGCAACAAACCCAGAATTCCAAGGGCGGGGAGACCGCAGGAACTATGGGATAGCTACGGAATAGCTACCCACAGGGCAACACTCCAGAAAATCGACGCTACTCGGCATGGACGCACACCACCGAATTAACATGCCTAGTGTGGCCGGCGTTGCAATCGACTTTACAATATCGGTTTATAAAAACTGGTTATGCTAATTTGAATTATCCCGTATGTTAGACATAGCCCAGTCTTTATTTAAACCTAAATGATAGTATCTAGTGCATATATTGCAAGCTCAGGAGTTTCTCGTTGGAGGTCTGTTTTTAAAGCTTTTCTGTGCAAAATTGCCACCTTTAAATATGTCTTACTTGGTTGAGTGGCTAACAGAAATAAAGGGACACACAGAGCGAGTTATAACAAGTCCGCTCAGCTTCTACTCATATCCAGAGAGCATCCTATGGAATGTCTACAAAGAATGCTCATATATAATCACGTTGTTGTATCACTAGTACAATTCATTGCTTCTTAAGTCAGCAGACCAGTTGCTCTGCATCGACGGCAAAGTCAGTAGCTTCACCTTGGGAGAGGAGCACCGCGGCCCTTGCACATGAGCACTCAGATGTTAGTTACGCCTTCAGTATGACCTATACGTGGGGGGAGATGTGTAGGTGTGTCCTATTCATCGATAATCGCGCTTTCACACTGGCCAAGTGCACCATGTTATGGAATAGGTCCTGAGAATACAGCGAGATGGCTACGAGCTAAAAGAATAGAGTATTGGAGCTAGACACGCAGTATATGGCATCTGAGCCATTTTGCATATTACACTCACACAACACCATTTAGGGCTCACAGATGGTCTAAAGCCAATGGGGCAAATAAGTGGGACAGGACTAAATGAGGTTTTGACTCGGAATTATGAGTACCCCTGCGCACAATTTAGGCACTGAGGGCGCCCTGAGTATCATCTACTATTCCATGAGGATCCACATCCCGACTGGAAGGATATGATCCTAAATTAACTAGATGTGGATTGAAAACAGCGTACCACGCTGAAGTAGGTCACTAAGGGACTTCTTCCAGTTCAGAGCTAGAATTGGAGACGCCAGGGGATGAGATGATTTTTGACTCATCATTAGCAAATTGCATCATTGATTTCCGCGAATTACATATTCACTTTGTATTTGCTCTAAGATAATGCTAGAAGGATACGTAATGAAAACATTTACATTAATAGCTCTTTCGATCCACAGAGCGACAGACCAAGGACAGGAATGGGCACCATTCGATGTACACGACGGAGAGAACATAAGACGGTAAATAAATAGCACAACAGCCAAGTTTAAATGGCCTTTTTCCTTAAACATTTTGTCACCAGTTAAGGTCTATGTTTGATTCAGGATGAACTAATAAATCGTAACATCAGTGTAAACGAAATAGGATCTGAGGCTGAAAATAAGAGAAAGTTAAAGTTACATTGCTAACAAGTTGCAGGCTGACGACACTATACTGGTAAGAGGTCAACTCGCGGAGACTCTCTAAGCGGACTGCTCTTGAGGAATGAGTGTGGCGAAATATAAATACAAGAGAACCTAAATCGAGCTACTCATTAAATATAGAGGTCTGAACAAGATAAACCCATAAAGGCGGTGCTAATGATGGATCGGGAACATGAACGGCCGAGACTGACATCGAAATAAGTATAGGGCTGAAGAGAGTAAGCGAAATATGAAGATAATAAAGATCTAAAGTAACTGTACACATGGACTATGTCAAGACAACTCCATGTCAGAACCATCTGAGATCCACTATCTCTCACCAGGGTAAGCAGCCTGTGAAGACACGAGGTGGGGTAGGAGAACAATACAGTGAAATGAGATATCCTCGCTTATAAGGACTTTCACTCAGTCTCAACATGGCGCACCACTCTTAGGTAATGCAGGAGACTGAATGGACAAGAACATAGGCCTAAACGAACTGACGATATATGTGATTAACTCTATCCATGTCTAACACGAATAAATTCTTATTCAAGGCTAGAGAGAGAATGTATATAGATATTCAGTATGACGCTCACACTTAAGGAAATGCGCTGATAACACAAGTTTGCAATCTACGACCTTCACACGTCGTTTGGCAGCCGGCCTCTTTTGCGACTATCTGCCCCAGGAAGAGCATTCCTATGAGCTAGCTGGGTGGGGCTGGAACCAAGGGTGGACCAGAAGCCTCCTCGAGCGAGCTCCCCCCTACCACCACCATAAGAACTCCCACGAGCAGGCAGCTGACACGACAAGCATGTGCTCCCTCCCCCCACTCCCAAAATTAGGCAGCTAACCTGCACCTCTTGCCTTGCAAGCGGCTGCCATGAGACTGCCGCAGTATCGCTGTCCTACGAAGCGGGGAGGCAGGAAGAAGGAGCAGGTCAGTGTGTTACGTCTCCTCACAGCCCATGACCGCAGAACCGCCTTACCCCATATCACCAATAATGACCAGGGAGACACCAGGCTCTCAAATGGAGAGGAGCTTGGCGAGAGCGAGCTGCGGTCTACAACAAGATGTACGATCTACTAATCTATTATACGAAACAAAGGCACTGTACATAAAGGGGAAATGCACAGTGTTACGTACTCTCGCACTATCCACCATGTCTCATCCCTGACACGCCTCCCTTCCCCTCTGTCCCCTACGCGAGGTCCCTGCTGCCCTTGTAGAGTGAGAGAGTTAACCCCCTGGAGGCCTCAGCAACTTGCCTAAGTGATCATTTAGCATAAGGGAAATATCCCACGTCTGACTCCCACCTCAACCAAGCTTCACAATCATCATCACTGGGTACCAGTCTTAAATTGGTTTAATTTAAAACTGTGTTTATATATCTTTGCGGAAAAAAATTCCCTGGAACCTAACCCCCACATTAACATATGATTCTTTATGGGGAAAATTTGGATCACATTAAACATCATTTCGAATGTAAGATACGCATTTAAGGAACACCTACTACCATATGTTAAGTGAGGAATAACTGTCTATAAAAGGTGCTGACAATGCGATGAGACAACATAGCTCTCGAGTAAGAAAGTTCAATGATCACAGCGTTCAAGCGCTGGAAGGCATAGCTCACTGGGTCCCTCAGAATCTCGTGGACGAACTATTCAAAATCTCACATAAATTAGTTGATACACTATGCATAAGAGAGACGCTTATAGAAACATTGTCGACAGTTACAGCAAGCCTGGGAGGGGTGCACCACTTTAGAGGACAGCGATTAGATTTAGAGAGAATGCTATGACAATACTGGGAGAGAAAGTCGAATAAGAAAATGAAACATTTTTTTATTTTCTTTGTTTTACATTAGATAAGAGGAACAAATAATGTGCAGTATGCCATACAATTAAGCAGGAATATATAAATTTACAAATCATTAACAGTCAATGAACATCTGACCGAGAAGATTAAGCAGCAAAAGGCTCTGCGAAGTAAATGGATAACAATAAATGATAGCCATCAACTCAACTAACTATATAACCTGCGAAAAAAGAGACGAAACGAGCAGTTTCGTCACGATGGTAATAGCGGGAATGATTGTAAGCAAGATGCAAGAAGTAATATTTGGCACCTCACCAGCACTGATAAACACCATCACAGTGAAAAACTGAGTCAGCAAGTGTAGAGATTCCGGGCTAAACAGAAAACTGGACCCTGAATCGGACAAGAGTGCCAGGAGCAGCACGCCCAGCACCGAATGACTACACAGGTCTAGAAAACCATGACTGTGAAGAAAAGATGAAAACACTGGTTTTCCGTTACTAGTCTGCAGAAGCAGAACTCCGGCAACACTAAACTTCTTATCAAGTACAAAGGAAAGCTGTTATATTGTCTATAAGCATTGGAAGGATCCGTGATATAAGGAGAACAGTGAGACAAATCCATGAAAAGCAGTATGCTCTAAATTTGCTGAAGGCGAAGCATATAGGTCAGCACCTATTAATAAATTTACCTATCTGTCAGGAAGAATAAGCACAGTAGAGAAAAATTTATAGTCTATGGAGGAGTTATGTTAGAAGTCTGTGTTTATTGCGTTTTTAAGCAGCAGATTTAGCAAACACCTGTTACAAGGATGGTAGTAATACTTAGTCTTGCCCCGGGGCAGAAGACTGGACTAGATGACCTAGTTAGAAGTATCCCCGTCCACGACTCATGTACATTCTCACTAAATTTTCTTCAATTCTACAAGTGAATATGTACAATAATTATGAAACAGCAGAGAACAATGATCTTTAGTGTAGTGCAGGTACGTACACCCTCTCGTAACAAAATAGTCAGACACTAAAAGATACGACTGGAAGTTGGGATAGTAAAACCTTTTTCACCCTGAGCGCTGGTTTAACATTTGAGGCCCAAGATGATCGTATTAAGACCCAAATAGTGTCCGATGTGCAAGTCTAAAATACGTTGTCCTCCTCGGAATAAAAGATCTCATAACTCTGAAGCGTGACAGATCCATGGCATGCCTAGATGTGACAGCAACTGTGATGAGATTATAATCTCGTATCTGTCTCCACAGAGAAATGAACAAGTAGAGACTGGAACGCTCTCATTCCTAAGTATAATACACATCCAGGGGTAAGGCTGAGTCAGCATTCTCTTTTAGCCGAATAACTACGCACTGCATATCTCGACTGTACTGTGGATAAACTGACACGAGAGACACTCCACTGATGGATGGCCAACTGTCCAGCCCTTCATAAATACTCAATGCATGCCACAATTTAAGGGAGGAAAAAATCAGTGGGTGTTAAGGGCAATCCTTTGGTTCAGGAAAGTGGGAGCAAAACAAGCGTGCTTTTGGTACAATGAAACCCCTCCTAAAAAGAACCTGGTAGATACGCTGGATAGGCATCCTATGAAAACATATGCGCAGCTTAATAAGCCTTTCTGTATTGCCGTATATGAGTCCTGTTGTAACTGATGATTGAAACGTGATGAAATACAACAGGTGGATACAACCAATAGGTGGGCCATAGCGAATCAGTAAGTTATTCAAAACTCAAGTGAAGGGAAAGTTGAGGCAGGGTCTTATTGCTCTCAGAAGCAGCAGTCACAGCACACAGCTATTTGGAATATGTTGCCTCATTTCAAAGAAATAATTCTGGTAGAAATTGAGCTTCGCTGCACATGCTACCGCCTACTAGGCGA
>NC_133775.1:13665661-13814273 GCF_003597395.2 Chelonoidis abingdonii
CTATTTCCCCATGTTAAGTATCCTCACACCTTCTTTGTCAAACTGTCTTAAGTGGGCTATCTTGATTATCACTACAAAAGTTCTTTTCTCCTGCTGACAATAGCTCATCTTAATTAATTAGCCGCTTAGAGTTGGTAGGGGAACTCCCACCTTTTCATGTTTTCTGTATGTATATATATCTCCTCACTATATGTTCCATTCTATGCATCCGATGAAGTGGGCTGCAGTCCACGAAAGCTTATGCTCAAATAAATTTGTTAGTCTCTAAGGTGCCACGAATACTCCTCTTCTTTTCGTGGATACAGATTAACATGGCTGCTACTCTGAAATCTTTAAATAGTTTGTGAACCCTCTAGTAGTGCTCACTGTGTTCTGTGGTTTAGAAAGCTGCCAGTTATCTGTATAACTGACTTTGCATGCTGTGTGTATTGAGTAAACATGGTTATCTGGATCCCACTGTGCCCAGGTGGTTTCTACATACCGTTATTGTTGTGCAGACGGAAAGAGGCCCAACTCTGTATTTTGATTCTTGTTTGTTATTGTAATTAAGTTCTTCTTCCAGGGCCTAATTCCCTTCTCACTAAAGAAAATGGGAAATTTGTGACTTATTTTAATGGAAGCAAGATTAGGCCCTCAGAGTATTATCATGGGAAGCACCTTTCATATCTTTAAAACTCCATTAGAAATCCAGTAAAAGAAGGTAGAGCACCTCACATAAAACAAAATATGTGTATGGCTCAGTGATGTGCTGCTAACAGTTACCCCCACAAACATTTCCGTGATAAACCTAGGTGCTGGAGATATGCACACCCACGGAAAAGGAGAGAGAATCTAGTCATTTGAAACAAAATGCTTTCTCAGAACTAATGTAAAACCAGAGAATGAGGCAAAAATCACAAGACAAAGAAACTTATATTAAACACAACTTTGCTGGAAAGGTATATAATTTGTTCCACTAAAATATACAGAGGACATTGATGAGAGAGAGAGGAAGAGATGAAACCTTTGCCCTGAGTTAGAAAAATATCCTCTTCCCAGCATTCTGTGCCATCTGATGCACCCCAACTGGAAGATCTTTGCCCCTCAGAAGGATTTTTGTGAGCACCAGGCCAGAGTCAGCAGTATCAAGAGACTCCATCAGAAGCAGAGAAACCACCTCAAACTTCATGCCAATTCAGAAGAATTTTAGGTGCTCCCAGGAGCCCACAACAACCATCCTTAGTTCAGTTATTAGTATGGGTGGTTTAGTGGTAAAATTCTCACTGTGCATGTGTCTGTTTCATACAGGTCTTTATACTGCGTTTATCACCATAATATGGGAGATCTGTGTTTGATTCCCAACCAGTGCAGAGCTGAGTATGGGATCAGATACTATGGTGATGGGAGGCAGTATAAAAGCGTAAGGTAGAAAAGACTGAACATATGAGATTTTCTAGTATTCAACACTTCATGTTTCCTTCCCACACTAAAATCTTTCTTACCTTATTAACAGATGTGTTATTCATTAGTTTAAAATAAAATCCAAGGATTGTGGCCTGATCCTACATGGTGCTAAGCACCCTCAATTCCCAATGAGTCTGCAGGATCAGAGCTCTACATTAGCTGCATTCGCTTAATGAAAAGGAGGATAATTGAGTGTAGACCAAAACCAGCACACAAGCTATTCTACACTGGATGATATCACATCCCCAGAATGTAATGGAGGCAGAGTCGTCCTGTGGATAGGGTGGCAGTCTGGGAAGCAAGAGATCTGGATTCTACTTCCAGCTTTGCCAGTAACTTGCTGTGTGGCCTTGTGCACATTTCAGACCAGGTCCACCCTGAGAAACCTGGAGCCTGATTTTCAGAGGGGTTGAGCACTCACAGCTTCTATCATTTTTCATTATTTGGTCTGTACCTCAATTTCTCCATTTGTGAAACAGAGACAGTAATACTTGGCCACTTCTGCACACTGCTCAGAGATCTGCGGATAAGAGTTAAATGGTTAGCTTATTGTCTACTGCCTGTTTGATGAGATCTGAGAGAACTAGGTGTGTTCAGACAGTATCAGCCAGGAGGCAATTGTGCTGCATGACGTGATTCCAATGTCAGTTGTTCAGAAGGAGAATGATCGCTCATTTAGTTTGGGCTTGGAAAAGTCAGTCTTTATTGTCTCAAACAGCATCTTCACTAGCTCGGTATTCCCTCTGGTGACCATAGCTTTGGAGAGCTCGATCACCTCTGTTGTGTGATTGCGACACACCAGTCTCAGCTCCTGGCGGACACGCTGCTTTGGGTATTTCTCCTCAGCCTTCTTTACCCACAGTTCCACCTCCTGCATCAGCATCTCGGCATTCACCCTCTTCTGACTGAATAGTATAAGGAGCGTCTCCATCAGGCACCGGAAACTCTCTGTGTAGGTGGAGCCCACATCATCCAGTTCTATGGCTCGCTTGAAGCACCCAATGGCATTGGACTCCTCATTTTTAAGCCGCAGGCATTTCCCCCTGAGCAGCTGTATTTCTGGTAGTGTATCTCCCAGGTCAAACTCCATGGCTTTCGCAAAGAACTCCAAAGCATTGTCCAGTGCCGTCTTGTCCACTGGGAATAGTTCCTGCATGGCATCAACACCCATGTAATAGTAGATCTGGAAGGATAGAAGGACAGAATAACTGCAGATTCTCAGCTGTGGTTTACAGGAAACTGCAGAGCCTGAAAAGACTGCACTACGCTAGGGTAACTTTCGTTAGCAGAATCCACCAGTGGACCATGCAAAATGGCCACATCATAGTCGAGGCTCTGGGCCAGTCTGCATACATTATACACAACCATCGTTTGAGCACTCCAGTTCACCGCCCTCCACTGATTATTAGGGTACGGCTACACAGCAGCAGCTGTGCACAGGCTAGCCTGTCCAAGCGAGCATGAATACAGCTTGCACTGGTAACAACAGCAGTGAAGACAATGCGGTGCGGGCTTCAGCACAGGTAGTGGAAGCCCAGCAGGGACCCTGAGTAAATATAGGGCTCCTAGCCCACCCAGGGCCCCGTGCTGTGCTACATTCACTGCTAATTGGATTAAGCTAGCTTGCGTAGGCTAGTCCTTGTTCAGCTTTTCCTGTGCAGCCATACCCCAAGAGCCAGGACTGAGCCTTCAGAGTTTCTGTGTTCTGTTGTTCTTGTTTCTTTAAGTAGTGAATGTAAATAAAAACACGAAGACATGAAAAAAGCAGCAGCTGATCTCACTGGGAGAGCATCTCTGTATTTACTCACCTGGCCTATGTCCAGGTATGTCTTCAAGCACGGGCAAACCTTTACAACGCTTTCAAGGTCCTCTTTAGCTCTGGTGAGATTTTTCCTGTCTGGCATGCCTCCCAAACCCATCTTTGCACGTTCCAGATCTCGCAGATAGAGCTTAATGCGGATCTAAACACAGGGGGAAACTTATTCTGGCATACATCCTGTTTCAATGTTCTCCCTCCTGCCACAATATTTGGGGTTAGTTCATGCTTGTAGGGCCATTTGAACATATATAGCATTAAATATATTAATATTAGTAAACAAAATGGAACACTTTGGGCCCAGTCCTCAGTTGGGGTTAATCAGTGTAGCTCCACTGCAAGCCAAGTTACATGAGCCAAGGAGCTATCTATCTTGCCCATCACCAAAGTGTCTGAGTGCCTAGGACAACGTATCTCCACACTTCTCCTGGAGATGTGTTGGCCAGTTACTGGAATCCCCTTTCACAGTGATGAGGATGTAATTACCAGCTGATCTAATGATCCTATGATATGAATAGGAATTGGGGAGCGCTACATGTTTCTGTCAGTTGCACCACTGCACCCCATTGACGACCTGAGAAGTTTTACCTGAGTAAGAACTGCAGAATCAAGCCCTTTGTTTTATATTGTTTCATAGTCTTCTGAAGCTGAGTCTATTTAGGACACAGTCTGGCTTTTGGCCTCATACCTGTATGCAGCTGAGCTTCAAGAGAAATTAGAAACCTCCTTTGAAGGACAGGTCTAGCCACATACTAAGGATACCCAGGACAGCCTGAACATTCACTTGTGAGGTAATTTATTTCCTAAGGAACTGAATATTTCATGTCTTAAAAAATAAATAAAGTGAGAATTAATCTCAGGTTTATTTAAAAACCAACTCTCATTTCATTACTTTGCTGCTGTTATAACAGGAAATAACCAGTAGCAACACTCCCGGCTATCTGAGGTAGGAATCATCAACACCCTTGTACAAATGCAGACACCCAGGTACAGACAGGTAGAGGGTAACACTTTCAAAAGATCCCAAGTGATTTAGGAGCCTAAATCTCATTCAACGTCAATAGGACTTTGGCTCCCAAATGCCTGAAAATTAGACTTAGGTGGCTAAGTCACTTATTAACTTTTGAAAATGTTACCCTAGGTGACAAGGAGTCCGTGGCAGAGCCAGCACTGGACTCAGATCTCCAGGCTAACTCTTTAACTATGAGACCATCCCTCCTCCTCAGCTTATTTTCCCTTTGGGTGTCTGCTTTGACTATCACATAACATAGCCCAGGACAATAATAGCTTCTTTTCTAGCATTTAGGTTCAGCGATCAGGAATCCCTAGTGGAATCCCACTGGCACAGAAAGAGCCATTTCCAAGAGCCATCTCAGTGAAAGGCTCTTGAGATCACGAAGAGGAATGTGACTCCTGAATAAAAGGCCAGGCCTGGTGAGACCCATTTTCCAAGAGAAATTTCCCCTGGGGCCCTGTATCTGGGTGAATCAGCTGGCAAGTCGCTCAGAGATGAAGATACTCATTCAAATGATGCCTCTAATATTCACCAGTGGCACAGAGAGGCTGCGGATCTTGGTAAATGACCTCTCCAGTTGGCTGACTGCACTCGGCTGGCAGGGCTTGAAAAGCAGATCAATTGCCTTACACGGGGATTCTGCATTTTGGAAGTTCATAAATCTTCTGTCAAATAAAGCCCTTAATGGAAACACATAGAGTCAGGCTGGCTCCTGGAAGGAGGGAAGTAGTGGTAGGTTTTTATTCTGGGTGGAGAGTGGCAGGAAACCAGCATTACCTTCTGCTAGAACTCAAGTGCCTTCCTGTGATTTGGGGCCCAATCTGAAGGCCATGGAAGCTGATGGGAAGAGTTCCATTGACTTCAATGGGCTTTGGATGAGGCCCAAGATACCACCAACCTGCTCTTGTGTAATGACAGCGAATGAGAAATGTTGATACCTTGATGGGCCAGATCAGTTTCCATAATTATTAATATTTACAGCAACAATGTACATCTCCTGGGATGCCTTTTATCTAGAAGCGTCCCAAAGTGAGTAACAAACTAGGGATCATTTCACCCACCATTGATATACAGCTAGTGGTGAGCTCCAGCCGGTTCGCACCGGTTTGCAGGAACTGGTTGTTAAATTTAGAAGCCTTTTTAGAACCGGTTGTTCCAGGACAACCGGTTCTAAAAAAGCTTTTAAATTTAACAAAGGCTTGGGCAGCTGTCCACCCGGCCCTCGGCCCCAGCTCACCTCCCCCTCTCCCCTGAACGCTCTGCCCTCCTTCTCCTTCCCCTCCCCTGCTTCCCGCGAATCAAATGTTTGCGGGAAGCCTGAAACAAGGAGCAGGCAGGTAATCCAGGCAATGGGGGGAAGCGGGGGCGAGCAGACACGTGGAGAGCTCTAGGGAGGCACGGCGTGCGTGGTCCAGTCCGGCTCCCCGTGCCCCTGGCTGAGCGCGCCGGGTTCGGGCTGGTCCTGGCCGAGTGGCTTCGGCCCGGCTCGGGGGGTCAGGCCCTGTGGCGCCGGTCCCGGCGCCGGCCAAGCGGTTTCGGCCTGGCCCGGCTTGGGGAGTCGTGCCCTGGGGTACCGGTCGCGGTCCCAGTGGAGTGGACCCGGTCCAGGCCCCAGGCAGTGTGGTAAGGGGGCAGGGAGCAGAGAGGGGGTGTTTGGTGGGTTGTGGGGGAGTGGATAGGGGTTGGGGCTGTCAGAGGGCAGGGAACAGGGGGATTGAATGGGGGCAAGGGTCCCAGGGGGCAGTCAGGAAGGAGCAGGGGTTGGATGAGGTGGTGGCGGGCAGTCAGGCATAGAGAGAAGGGGTGGTTGGATGGGGCAGGGGTTCTGGGGGGCCATCAGGAATAAGAGGAGGGGTTGGATGGGGTGGCAGGGGGCAGTTAGGGGACAGGGAAGGGGGGTGGATGGGGCAGGGGTGCTGGCGGGCGGGGGGGCACAACCCCCTCGTGGGGTGAGGAGGAGGGAACCGGTTGTTAATATTTTGGCAGCTCATCACTGTATACAGCCACCTCTGGAGTGGAACATGGCAGCTGTTTCACACCACAGAGCAACACTGCACAACAGGTTAGAAGAGGAATGCTTACTTAGTTTCTTAAATTAGGCCCCAATTCAGCAGAACTTTAGGCACCTGTTTCACTTCCAGCACATGAGGCATCTCACTCCTATTCAGCAGAGCACATAAGCACATTGTTCACTGTAAGCAGGTGAATAGCTCCATTTCAGTCAGCGGGACTACACATGTGCTTAAAGTGACAAAGGTGCATATGCGCTTTGCTACAATGGAGCCTGACATTTTAAAGGTGAGGCTGCAGTCCCTTTCAGAAAAAAACTATGTTCCAATGGGCTTCCCAGGATGAGCTGAAGCCTGTGCAAGGTGCCACTCCAGAAGACTCCAGAAATCAAGCAAAACGACATAGACAGAAATGTGAGTTGTTGGGTTTGTTTAGTAAGCCTAAAATCTTGTGGAAATGACGAGGTTGCTAGAAATATTGCCACAAGGCCAGTTCCTGGCCAGGGTAGGAGCTGCTCTGGCTCTTGGTTCAGACTGTAGCATGGGCCCTTGAAGACTTTGGTGTCAAAGACAAACCACATACCTTAGCCCGCGTGCAGTAGGCCTGCCAGTTGAGCTCTGGATCTTGTAGGACATCTAGCGCCATATTGCAGATTCCCATAGCCATTTCTTGCTTGCCCAGGAAGTGGAAAATTTTTGCCAGTCGGTTTAGTGTGGGAGGATTATCTTTAGCTATTTCTATTGCCTTTTGAAACCAAGAAAGCAAAACATATTTCCATCAGTGAACTGCCCCTTACTGTACTGATCAAAAGGCCCAGAAACATCCCTGAGTTTTGGGAAATTTTAGCTCTGAACCTGACTGGGTGGGTGGCTTAGGCCTGTATATGCCAATGCTGCCTTGTGTGATTATAATCTTAACCCGAGAGCTGGCAGGACTGCTGAGTTGCACGTGTAACCCAAGCAGGCTGCCAATGGAGCATCTGATTCCTCAACTCCTGAGCTGTATTGGAAGCAGGGATGTAGTCAGTGTGTGGCTCAAGTGCTTGTATAAGGGGTAGAGGCTGGGAGAGGTAAAACAAAAACCCGGCCTAATCCTTCTCCCTTCTCTCCATTCCCCGGGACTCTCCCATCCCTAGAACTTCTGCACTCTTAACAAAAATTAACCCCTGGGTGCTTCCTCCAGCCTTCATCTTACAGCTTGGGCCCCTGGGCTGCACTAAGTGGTAACTCTTGTCATCAGTGGAAGAGACTGATTCACATCACCTGAGAATCTGACCCAGTGTCCTTGATGGTGAGGTCTGCTTGTGTAAAACAGAGATCCTAAGCTCTGCTGGCTTTGCCTTAGATGTACTGCTCATTCTGGAGTGCCTCGGAGTAGGGAAAAGGAGGCATGAGGCTGGGGTGACAGGGAAGGAGCAGCTAAGAAGGGAATGCGGAGGAGAGAGACGGCAATCTCCATGGCTTATGGGGGATGTAGATATAGAAGAGTGAGCAATGGGGACTTCCCCAAGTCTTCTTGTTACACGCGAGCAATGAAGTAAAAAAGCACCTTGCCAAAGCAATCAAGTGGCCCAGTCCCAGAGTAACCACAGTCATGGATCCCCATCGGGGTGGTGGAAAACGTTTCTTTCCTTTCCAGCAGCATCCCGAGGTAGCACCAGGCCAGAGCTGGGGAGGGAGGGGGGAAGAACAGAAGTCAAAGCAGGTTAGCAGTAAAGACACTAACATTAGAAGCTATCCATCCCCCACAATCAGGCTGAAGGGGCGTTTCACTTTGGAAACAAGAATTCACTAAGCTGCTTTGACAAAAAATGCTTTTCAAAGTCAGGTTAGTTTAGTGAATTTAGTGCTTCTGAGAAGTGCCCGGGAGCCTGGAGTACTTGGTTTATCTGCAGCATGAAGAGTAACAGTACGAGCTGCCCACACACTGCCCTGCCCATGTACTTCGACCCCACCCCAGATCTCTAAGGGGTCAGAGGATAGGTCACTTCCCAGAATCTGTCTGCTCTTTGGCTTTTCTGCTGAGATTGCCAATATGCAGCAATTGTGCTGCTGTTAAAAACGTTATTTCCCTGATCTCTGTTGACTAGGAACTGGACTGAAACCATCAGTTTATTTCACCCACGCCACCCAGCAACCATTGTATGAGAACTTTTAGGCCCTGATCAGCAAGGTGCTTGAGTGACTAATTTTAAGTATGTGACTAGTCCCATTTGCTTCAATGAGAATATTCATGTGCTTTAAATTAGGCACTTGCTTAAGTACCCTGCTGAATTGGGGCCTTAGCAGCTACCAGAGATGGGATTTGTAGATTCATAGCTCTTCTGCATATAAGGCCACGTTCATGTATGAGCCTAATCTTAAGCAGGCAGGTGTGAAAAGCTTGGTGAGTTGTGGTCTGAGCCCTGCTTCTTGTGCAGAGCCCTGGAGTGTGCCTGGAATGAGCCGGTTCTCATACCTCTGTAGTGAGAATTTGAGGACTTGGTCACTTGTCGAAGCAGAGCCAGCGTTCTGTTAAAGGAGGGCAGCCGCTTCTGCTCATCATTTCCCTTGTTCATCAGGATCCCATCTAATCTGTAAGAGCAGGAGTGGTTTGGTTACTGGCTCCTAGCTACACAAACACCTCTATCAATAGGACTGCTTTCCTTAGCAAATAGCGCTTTGATTGTTCAGTATTATGATACACTTCTGCAGTCAGTGGGAGTGGCTTACTAGTCACAGCTCATGTGTCAGACCCTAGAATAGCAAACACACTACTATTAATCAGACTTTACACAGCACCTTTCATCCAAAGGTCTCAGAAGTGGATAATGTTCTCCCCACTGTACTAGAAACCGAGGTGCAGGGACGTAGAGTGAGTTGTCCAAAGTTACACGGTGAGTCAACAAAGAGTCAGGATTAGAACTCAGGAACCTGATTTTCCACTGCATTGCAAGAGTGGAAAGTAGGGAGTTGCCAGACTGGATCAGACCCCTGTATCCTGTCTCTGACAGTGGCCTGCACCAGACACTTCACAGGGAAGTGTAAGGACCCTGCAGTAAGCAGATGTGGGGTAATCTGCCCCCCAACAAGTCTAATCCTAATCCCTACTAGTTATAAATTGTTTTGAGCCCTGAAACATGAGGTTTTATCTCCCATCTCATGTCCTTTCTGTTAGCTGTAACTATAATTAAGGCTGTGAGTCTGTCATGGAGGTCACAGATTCCATGACTTCTGCAGCGGCTGGTTCTGGGCCAGCAGCAGCAATTTGGGTGTGTGGGAGGCGGCTCAGGACTAGGGGCAGAATTTCAGATCCTTTCTTAAGGGCTGCAGTTTATTTCTCCAAATCAAACAGCACAACACAAATCCAACTCATGAAATCAGGCCCAGACCCGGAAGCTCCCACAGGTCTCAATCTCAGCTGGGCTGCTTTGGCCTTTTATCTAAGGCCCAACGCCTAGAATTTAGGAGCCTAAATACTTCTGTGGATCTGGGCCCAGTGACTTGCAATCTGTCACCTAATCCCTGGCCTCAGAGTCAGGAGAGACAGGTAGCTAGGCAAAGTAGGGCTAGCCCAGGGCTCACTAGAGGGCTGTGCTTTGATTTGTTGTGCAATAAAAAGAGAGTGAAAAAAGCCACTCATCTCTGCATAGAAAATCCCTTTCTCCGCACTATGGGGCAAATCCTGATCCCACTGAAGAAACGTCTCCCATAGTGCACCGCAGCCAGGGACACACCACCTCCCCTCCGTGGTCACCAGAAAGCGGGACATGTTGGCCTGTGAGGATCCAGAACAAATTAAACACCCTAGTGAGGAAATGACTAAGGAAACTCTCTGGCTTGTGGCTCAGAGAGATCGCTCTAGGAGATCTGTCACTAGGGATTTTGATTGTGTCCTGAATGGGGTCTGAATAGACTGGGCGTTTAATTCACCTGGAGAGAGATATTAACTAGCACCTGTCACCTGGGGCAGTCACAATCTATCCCACACTGGAGTTATCTGTCCCTGCTCTCAATGTCTTTGCTTTGGTTGGGCCAGGCTTTGGCATCTCATAGTCCTTGCTACAACTTCCCAAGAAACAAAGCAGATGCTCTGTCAGGTTGCAGGCGAACTCCCCCATTCCAGTGTAACCTGCTGTTGTTTATTTCTCATGGCACCCTTGAAGAAGGTGTTTGGTGCTGTTCCACTCTCTTCTTCCAGCTCCGCGCCAGGCACTCCCTCTCTTACCTGATGTACAGAGTGGCCATAGTGAGGTACCAGCTTCTTTTCTCCTCCAGGGGGATCTGAAATAGGGAAAGGTTTGTAGGAAAGTCATCATTAACACCTGAAAATTGCCCTCTCGAATCCACTGGCCTATGAAACTAGATGTCCCAAGGCAAGACGAACCTGCACTTTGCCAGGAAAGCAACATTCAAAACACTTCTTATTTTGCTATTCAATAAGAGACGCTAGGCCAGATCCTCAGCTGTGCAAATCAGTGTCACAACATTGGTGCTCCATGAGTTTTTAGCAAGGCAAAATCTGCCACAAAGATTCCCGCTTAAACAGAGATGGTTCCTTTCAAAACCCATTCAGTATGTCATGCAAACCTCTGCCCTTTCACACTGTCCTTTAAGTTCCACAGTGGATGTTGCGCTTTCATCCAGGGATCTCAAAGCACCTTGTAAACACACGAGTGAATCCTCAACCCACTGAGGGAGAACCCTACAGAGAGGGGCAACTGTAGTCTAGTGCCTTGAGCCAGAGCTGGTAGTCAGGATTCTGCTTATGACTCTGCCAAGGACTTGCTGTGAGACCTTGGGCAAATCTTTGTGCCTCAGTTTCTCCATCTGTAAGAAAGGACAGTAATACTTATCCATCTTTGTAAAACCCTTTGAGGTCTATAGTGTCAATGGCAATTGGTTCACAAGCAAAGCACTAATCATTCCATTTTACAGAGGGGGAAATGGATGGTCTGAAAAGTCAGTGGCAGAGCAAGGACTAGAACACAGGAATCCTGACTCCCAGGCTACAGGTCTACCTATTAAAAGGCACTTCCTGAATGCAGGTGTCCTCACAGACACGTGGATTTCCTCTCTTCCCCCTATTTCTGCAGCCAGCCTATACCATTCCACTCAGGCTGGTTTATTAGTGTTGACTCTATTCCATGCAGATTAGAAGTGGGTATCCATAAAGTGTGCATCTGTATAAGTCCTATGAGGTTGTTGTATGTTTTACTGTGTTTAAAAATGGTACATAGCCAGTCTGGGCCAGCAGTATGGAGATCAGGCTTGTCAGGTTCTTTGCTTACAGCACAGTCCCCTCACTCTGCACAGAAAAGAGGATGCTTTCTGTTTGAATGGGAATTGCACAGGACCGTGCAATGAGGTAAGTCTTGGTGGACAGTATGTAACGCAATGGGTTATGAGTTGCCATATTAACCAGGTTAGCAGTTTCCAAGAGGTGGACGCAGGTACAATTAAAAGGAGCAAAGATCATTCTCCGTGTTACTTAGATTATTCACACTGTGCTCAACACTGCATAGGGCACACAAAGAAAGCAAGCCCCTGCCCCAGAGAGCACAAGTCTCCGAGGCTGACACATAGAAGGCAGCACATGCTGGGGGATCAAGTGGTGGGGATGGCTTAGCGAGGGTTGAGGCAGAGTAATCCCTTTCAACAACAATCCTGGCTCCCGCTTATCGTACCCAGAACAGAGCGATTCCATACTGCAGCTGCTTGCTGCGTCACTGGCGTGAACAGCTGCTTAGCAAGCACAGGCCCAGCCAGCCAGTTGCACCAGTGAGGTGGATAAACCAAATGGACAGTTTTCCCAGACAAAGCATCGCCTTCCTGCCCTGTGCTGAGGATTCAGGGGGGAAGGAATGGGGGGGGGGGTTAGCGAGGATTACACACACTATCTTTGCTGCCTCCTGCAGGTGCGCAGGGAGCAGGTGGTGAGGGCTGATTTGTCTCCACCCACTTTGCAGAAAGGATGGTCTCACGAGCACAGCACAGCACTGGGAATCAGGAGATTTTGGAGTTCTGTTCTCAGCTCTCCCACAGGCCTTCTGTGTCGCCTTGCTCAGTTCAGAGTCTTATTGTAACTGCACTGTGCACACAGTGTTGTTGGTTCCGTGTTAGTCCCAGGATAAAGTCTGTGCTTGTCGCTCTCCCCAACAGAAGTTGGTCCAGTAAAAGATATTACTTCACCCACATTGTCTCTGCTTTGTGCAAGCTTTCGCTCTTGTGCAGTCGCTATAAAAGTTGCCAGTCTCGTCCAATTGTGTTTGCACCCACTTTTCACTGGTGTAAATAACATACAAGGTGCAAGGCCCTGGAGCATCAAATCCGCAGTGTTAAATCCTGGCCCCCCAGTGAAGTCAAAACTCCTGTATACACTGTAGGACAAGGATTTAAGTCATGTGCCTCAGGTTCCCTATCTGCTACAAAGGGATAATAATAATGCCGTCCTCAGAGAGGGTTTGATGCTAAATTTATTCATTTTGCAAAGTGTGCTGAGATGCTGTCATAAACAGATAGCTATGGGTTAATGTTTCTTTTACCTGTAAAGGGTTAACAAAGGGAACCAAACACCTGACCAGAGGACCAATCAGGAAACCGGATTTTTCAAAGCTCAGGGAGGGAATGTTTGGGTCTGTGTCTTTAGGAATCGTATAAATAATGGGATGAATGTGTCTTTGTCTCGTGTTGCCTCTATCGCTCTCAGAATAAGATCTCATATATCTCCAAAGGCTGTTAAATCTAATAATGTTTCCAGTTGTAAAAGTACAGGTAGAGAAACGATAAATAAGGTATTTGTTAATATGGTTATTCTGTATTTAACACATGTGTAGTAGTTTGCTGAGAAATGTTTTAAAATTGTAGATTAATCTTTAAATAAGGAATAAGAGCTGTTAATTATTATCATTTTGGTTCAATGTGAAGCTCAAAAATGACCAGTAATAAGTTATCAACACCAATACGGTACAAAAAAGAGACCATTTTATGTCTTTTTTCTTTACTTTTATGATAAAGCTTCTTTTTAAAACTTGTTGATTTCTTTTCTAGTTGAAGGCTCAGGGGATAGGAATCGTCTGTGGCCAGGATTAACTAATTCGCTTTCAGGGAAAGACTGGGAGGGGGGAAAAGAGGAAGGGGGGAAGTTGAAATGGGCTCTCTGTGTTTCTGTGTTTCAAAGGACTGGAACACGGTGAGTCCATCCTATGTACCCCAGGCGGGAAAATCCCCTGGGAGGAGGTAAAAAGGGGAAGGGAAGTGGGTTGATTTTTCCCTTGTGTGAGACCACAGGGGCATCTGAGTCTCGCCCGTCTTCTAACTATACAATAAAATACAAAAGCAAGGAAGAGTGAAAAAAGATAAAACTAAAACGAGATAAGCTTATTAGAAGATTAAAGAAATATAATAAATAGGGAAAAAAGAATAAAACACTAATTAAAATAATTGTTCTTTGTTTATGCTCAAGATACTATGTAAATAATAATAACAATAACACATAAATAATAAATTCTATGGAATAAAAAGATAAAAAATAAAAATTAGAAAAGAAACAAGAAGAAATCTAGGGAAAAGAATAAAAAAAAGAAAAAAATAATAAAAACAAATAGAGATTATTTAGCGTCACTTTTTTTCTTCTGATGCAAAAAAAAAAATGAAAAATAAAATAGTATACAATCCACATAGTCATGAAAGGAGCTATAAAATAAAAAATGGATTTCTCGTTAGCCGATCGTTGAAATATCTACGCTAATTAGAAGTAAAGAAAAAATAAATCAAAAATGAAAGAAAAATTACAAAGCTTGCATTTGCAGGGACTCTGAGTGAAGGTGAAAGAAACTTGATCTCTCTGTGTTTGCATTTCAAGGGCTTGAAACACGGTAATCTCCTAGTGTACCCAGGGCGGGAAGATCTGGGAGGAGGTAAAAAGGGGGAAGGGAAGTGGGTTATTTCCCTTTGTTGTGAGACTCAGGGCATCTGAGTCTTGGGGTCCCCCAGAGAAGGTTTGGGGAGACCAGAGTAAGCCAGACACTGGAATTTCTGGCTGGTGGCAGCACTATCAGATCTAAGCTGGTAATTAAGCTTGGAAGGTTCATGCAGGCACCCGCATTTTGGACGCTAAGGTTCAGAATTGGGACTTATGCTTTATGACAGATGCTTAAACAGCAGCAGCTGCAGAGGTGCAAAGTGTTAGCATCTTTCGCTGGTGTGTAAGGGAAAGACAAATGGGATGTACGACAGGAATAACAGACACACAAATATAAAGCTTTCAAAATAGCCAGGAGATTCTGCGGTGAAGAGCTGTCGGCTTGTTGGATCTAATACTGTGTAGGTAGCAGAAATATGTTCCAATGAAAGAGAATTCTTGGTGCACTATAAATATCTGAAAGCACTTGGCTGATATTTAGCCTGCTGCTGTAAGCAGAAATGCCAGCTCACTGCAGAAACGCCAGCTAACAGTGTTCCAGGTGGGTAGCTGCCCCAAGGGACAGTTTGGTGAGCCAAGCGACTGGTTCCAAACTGCAAGAGCACAGTCTCCCTCCCTGCCTGCGCAGACCCCCTCATCCTGTTGTGGCCAAGGAACTGACTGCCAGGCAATTCTCTTTGGGAGGATCCTTAGAAGTCAAGGCTGTAAGTGTCGTGCATGGACAGCCTGGGACTCTCCGAGTCCAGAGATGTCCCAGGGGGACTAGGCTCCCGAGATGAGATGGTGGTGGTGGGCAGGAGGTGAGGCCACTGCCCTGCCCACCCTCTGCAGCCAGCCCGCTCTGCTAAGACATGGGGTAGCAGATGTGCTCACCTTGTGTGCTGGGAAGCTCCAGGGAGTCTTATGTCCCATAGCACAATGCTTTTTCCCTGTGGGGCAGGAGGCTCCACAGCACTCTAAGGTGGGCTGGTGTCCAGGGGTATGTCTACATTGCGTTGTACACCTGGTTCTGTGGGACCCAGGCTTGTGGACTTGGTGTTTCCAAGCCCATGCTGCATCTACACAGCATTGTAAACCTGGACCCAGCTCTCACAGCTCTGCTAACACATCCACACTGCACTATGCAGACTTTCTGACTCGAGCCTGCAGCAAAATGACAGTGCTTGGACCCAAGTCACAGCAGGACTTAGGCTCTGACCCACCCCACTCGGAGGGTCCTAGGACCTGGGGCCTGAGTGCTTGCTGACTCAAGTCAGACTGAAACCTGAGTTGGAGCCCGAGCATAGCATGCAATGTAGACATACCCTAACAGGGCCAACCTGACTTTAAAAATCTCATGGCACGTTCTTGTAACAACAGGAGTTTGCCCTGTGGATGGTTGTTGGCCAGCATTCTCCATCGCAGCTGTTGTACAACATGCCATGCTCCAGCCGCCTGCCTGGCTGCTGCCACTCCCCCAGAGGTGGCTGCCTTTCATTCACGGGAGAAGTGTTTCTACAGGCCCTTGCTCATTCAGCCTCTACTGATAACCACGTTAGGAATGCTGAATCAGGTGCTCAGCACCTGAAACTCCCTTGATTTCAATGGGATTTGTGGGTACTCAGCACCTGTGAAGGTCTTATAGATTGTCTGGGAAGCATATGGGGATCCTCTCAGGTTGAAAATAACAGATTACTGCAGGGAGGGAACTTGCACTCCCAGCTCATTAGGAGAACTGAATAGAATTGGAAAGGCCATTCCTCCTCCCTGGCTGAAGCTAAACCAAGCACCGTTGCTGGTACTTTGCCCATGATCTGTTGAAAGTGAACCAGCTTTGTGATCTATACTCCCATCTGGTGGCTCTGTTTGCATTTAATTGTAATGGGTTATGGGCAAAGTGCTAATTGCTATTCCCTTTAGACCTGGTGGCAGAAAAGATTTTGCAGGTTAATGGGTTTGGAGAGCACTGAGCTGGGCTGGATTGTTTAAAAGTTTAAGTTTCTTTTTTTATTTCGTTGTGGGTTCATTTTATCTGGGCACATGAATAAAATAAGCCTGCACCTTAAACCGCCTAGCAAGACTATGGATCATGATGTAGAAGGAAGCAGCCAGCACTAAATGAGAAAGGATTTCAACACACAATTTTGATGCCTAACTTTTTGGATGCCCAACCTGAGACATGCCTAAGTGTGTGTGTGTGGTGGGGGGTGGAATCTGTAAAAAGTGCTTAGCACTCATCCCTCAGAAAAACAGGTCTCTTTAAAGTGGCTCAAGTTGAGTACCTCAACATTAGAGCTGTGCAGAGAAAGGGAATTTTGTTCCAGGGAGGACTGATGTTTCAGTTTGGAACGAAACCCAACATTTTTGAAAGTCTCCATGAAAAGGAATGGAACTCCAGCTGAGGGGCATTCTGCTCAGAGGGCTGTCCTCTGGCTGCTAAGGAGCTGTTAGCCCGTGCGCTGAAGCTCCCAGCTCTTTGGCAGCCACCTGGTGGACTGGCAGGAAGCAGTAAGTCTGGGGGCCGCAGTTGAACAGAGAGCCTTGGAGATTCAGAGTCGCAGGTCCCAGGGCTTCTTGGCTCCCCACCAGGCAGGCTGCCTGAGAGCTTAGAGCCTGGAAACCTAGGCTGTCCTGGTAGGCTACGGAGGGCTGGGTGGGTGAGCTGGCAGGAAACCAGGCAGTTTTCTAAATCTGCCTGTCATGGGGGCGATCCATCGGAACTTAGTCAAAAAGGAGCCATCGGCGTGAAAGTTTTCCAGTTTGACCAATCGGCATTCTCGGAAAAGCTTTCCACTGGGGAATGTCCAACCAGCTGACTCAGAATCACTCATCACTCCTGGCGAGCCACATGGCTACGTTCTCTGGAGCCAGGTTGTACCTGGCCTTCAGTGGAAGAGCGAGAAAGCAGGAGAGGGCACAAAGACACTGCCCACCCCTGCCCTTGTGCTTTGCTAAGTGCAAATTTGATAGCCACCATCTTGACCAACGCCCCAGAAACTGAACCAGGGATCTCCAGACTTAAAAAACATAAGTAGCTACAACCTGAACTAAAGACCCAGCCTCCGCAGCTGGCGCTGTGACAGACTCACACCTGCTGTGGACCCAGCGCTGTGCACAACGCACAGCCCTCACAAGGCTAGCACTCATGGCTCCAGATGGGGGATGCCTATGCCTCCACTCCCTTGTGCAGCAGAGCAGACAGTGCATCCTGTAACAGAGCGATGCCTGTGCTGACCCAGGTTTCTGGGAGGCAGAGTACCTGCCTGAACAATGCCTTTTGGCACTCCCACTGAACAGGGTGTCTCCACCACACAGTGCAGGGCTGGGGCTTAAAGTCTCACTTGAACTTTTGCTAAGCTCTCCAGCAGGGAAAGCAGATTTGCCATTTAAATCCTCAGTTTTTAAACTGGAACCTGCTCCTTTCCCCACACTGCCAGAGATGTTAGGTTAGGCTGCTCCCCAGCAGGCAGTTTAGACACAACCAGCAGGGTTCCTGCACGCACTTTCCCCAGGGCTGCAGGGCTTTAGTTGAGTTACAATTCCACATGGCCCTACAGTAGATAAGATCTGCCTGAGATTATTCAAGTGAAGGGTATGAATGCTGATGGACTAGATTTACTAGGAGCAGGACTGGCTCCAGAGTTTTTGCTGCCCCAAGCGGCGGAAAAAAAAGAAGGAAATCTGCGATAGCGATCGGCGGCACCTCCACTGCACTGCTTTCTTCTTTGGCAGCAATTCGGCAGCAGGTCCTTCCCTCCGAGAGGGACCGAGGGACCCGCTGCTGAATTGCCACTGAAGAGCCCGACGAGCTGTCTCTTCCCCTTAGCTGCCCCAAGCACCTGCTAAGGGCTAAAATAAAAACCCCGTGGGCGGCCTGGGGCTTTGGTGGTGGGATGGAACCTATCACTGGCCCAAGCCAAGAATGCCTGAAAAACGCTATCATCTTGTTTCACAGCGTCTGCTGGGCCTGCTCAGTGGATAATCCAAGGCTGGTTTATCTGGTGCCTTTCGTAAGCATGGATTTGTCACAAGAAACATCAGCCTGTCTACACTGTCAAAGGCTAAGAGCTGTAATGCAGACAGGTCCATCCCCCGTCCCTAGCTCACAAGCCTGCCCAGCTATTCCAAGGCTTTCATGTGCACAGAATGCGACCCCAATCGCTTTGACTGTGTTACACATGGCTGCTGAGACCTGGGCAGCTCCTGTCTGCTCTGCAGTGTTTAGCTGTGATGTCCCTGGATGTGGGGACAACTGTGCTGTCCATGAGTCCACTTACGACAATAGCCTCACTGATGCGCTAAGTGACAGCGCTCGGTGTTAGACCAAACCCTGAGTCACACGGAGCGGCCCTGCATCACTAACTCCCTACTTTGTGCAGAACTGAGACTGTGAAAAGTTTAGTGCCAGACGGCAGAATTTTAAATAGCCGCTGAATCACCTGTAGCAGCACCGCCTACCCACTCTGGCTTCAGGCTAGCAGCTGCCTCAGTTTCCCCCCTTGGGCTCTCAGTAACTTCAGCATAGGTCTTTCATGTGTCCTGTAATGCCTCTCCTCGGGGTCTGGATACACAAGAACTCCCTGAGCCTTCCTAGCTGGCTCCCAACCCTTGGTGCAGTAATCCGCGGCTGGGCCCTGTTGAGTCTGTCCTCTAGCAGACTTGGGGCTTCGCTACTTTAGAAATTTCAAAGCGCTGCCCCGGCAGCGTTTTGAAGTGTGATTGTAGTCAGAGCCGCAGCGCTGGGAGAGAGCTCTCCCAGCGCTGCTTGTAAACCACATCCCTTACGGGTGTAGAGTGCAGTGCTGGGAGCCGCGCTTCCAGCACTGCCGCCCTGATTACATTGACACTTTACAGCACTGCATCTTGCATTCTCGCTCGCTGCTGCTCTCTGCTGCCTTGAACTCCTCCTGCCTGGGCAGTTGGGAGAGTCTCTGAGCAGCTCATGCTGCTCTCCTGCTCCTCTGAGCCCCTCCCTACTCTCCATCTAGCAACATCTTCCTACTTGGAGTCTCCCCTTTGATTCTCTGCAGGCTTCTCTGTTATCTCCACCCCCAGAAGGCTTGATTCTAGCCACACAACCTGCCTGTCTTGTGGCACGGCTCATCTTCTCCACCTGGGGAGACAAGTTAAGTGGGTAAGAGGTGGGGCCCTGGACCTATCTCCCCTTAAAGGGCCAGTCACCCTGTGACATACCCCCCGCATCTAATTAAAATGAAAAAAATGGTCTGATAGTTTTCATCTTACTGAAACAACAGACCATCCTAGAACAGGAGGTCTAGAGAATGATGCAGCACTAATTCTCTTGCTATGCATTTTTATCTGTTTATCCTAGAGTTCTCTATCCTGTTCTTAACTGACATCTTGCTAACTCCTGTGATTATTTTTTTAAAGCCCCAGGAGTGATGTGATTCCATGAGAATCTCATCTTGCATTTAAAAGTAAAAGCAAGTTTCTAGTCCTCAGGGTTGCAAAGAAAAGGTTGAAAATGTCCCCTGAGTGCAGCCTAAAGGCTCAGGTAACATGAGACAAAGAAAAAGAATCTGAGATTAATTAGCTGTAAAAATCCTGATTTGCTAAGTCTATCTCAGGATTTTCTGGGGCCTGACTCATGATTTTTGAATGTTGGGGGTTGGCAACACTATTTGCAGTGTTGCTGTAGCCCTGTTAGTTCCAGGATATTAGAGAGACAAGATGGATGAGCCAATATCTTTTATTGGACCAAGTTCTATGGGTGAAAGAGACAAGCTTTTGAGCTGAGAGCTCTTCAATTGTGGGTAAGCTCAAAAGCTTGTCTCTTCCACCCAAAGAAGTTGGTCCAATAAAAGTTATTACCTCATCCCCCTTGTCTCTCTGTAATAGTTATGCACTTCCCAGATAACGTCTGCTGTCAAGAATTTAAAGGAATGAACTGAGCTGTAGCACTCCTGAGCATTTTGATAGCATCTTCTAGCTGAAGGCCTTGAAGCCCCTTCCAAACATGGCTGGGAGAAGTATTTGCACTTGACACAAAGCCTTGAGCTGAATGGCTTAAGGAAGGACATTTTCTGCGGCTTTGTCTACAGAACACAGTTAGTGTCTTGAAGCAAATTCAGTGTGTGTGCTACACTGATGCTCCATCTGTTCTGATGTCTCAGAGAGTGTACACCGTGCAATTCTTATTCTAACGATAAGCAAAACCACCTCTTGACCCAAGTGCTCCCCTTAAGTGAGGATACCAGGCACCAGCCTTTTATGAGCTCCCAGAGGGCAACCACACACTGTGTGTGCAGAAAGACACACCTTTGTTTGAACAGCTAGAGAAGATAAGGCTGGAAGTGCAGAACACTGTTGATTCTGATCATATAAGACCAGAGTAACTGAAAATAGGCTTAAAACTTTCCACGATCCCATCCAGCTACAGAATCGTGTCACCTTTATAGGGGCTGATCTGCAGGATTGGGCCCATAGAAATCAACAATTTTAAGTGACACAGCACGAAGGAGGGTGGAACACTAAGATAGGAGTGATTCCCAGAAGCTTTCTCCTGGCAGGACTTTACTCCCTCAGGCTTATACTTGTCTGCACTGTCAAACCCAAGCTCAGCTATTAGCTGGTAAATTAGTTCCTGCTCTAGGTTCCCATGATCATAATGAACCCATGATTGAATTGCTCTGCTCAAAGGATAGAGGCCCTACAAAGACATGTGGCAAGTACATCCAGTGATACCAGACAGCAATCTACGGATCAGTAGGAGCCATGACTCACCTGCTGCCCATAAACAAGAGCCTTGTCATAGAGCATGAGTCCGGCCGCCAGTTTCTCCATTCGGTCTTTTTCATCCACAGGCCCAATGTCAAAGCCGTAAGCGTAGCCCTGCTCTGCCAGACAGCGGGCTGCTCGGAGCCTGGGATCCCCCTGAGACTCGTCTTCTGAGCCCAGGCCCATTAAGTGGGCTAGTTTCTTGGGGCAGTCAGCCTCTTCCTGCTCGCTGTCCAGCCTGTCGTACACGTAGGCCAGGTTGGCCCAGGCATTGAGGTTGTCGGGGTCCTCCTGGGAGATGCTCAGGAAGATCTCCTTGGCTTGCTCCATCTCCTCCAGGTGGAAGGAGAAGACCCCGAGCAGGTGCCTGACAGCGAACTGCTGGGAGCCAGACTCAAGCTCTAGCTCATACATCAGGCTGTCTTGCTTAAGCTTCATGTCCCTCCTTCTGAAATTCACAGGGGAGCAGGGCTCGAAGTTCAGGTTCATCTCTAGGTGGAAGTGACCAGGAATATAGTCCATCTCATCAATGAGCGTGTCAATATCCACCTCGGCTTCCTCCGGGTTCTCCATGGGGACTTGCTGAGTATATCCCCACGCAGGGCTGCTGCAGTGGCGTCTCCCAGTCCCAGCCTTTCCCTCCTCCTCTCTCACAATGTTTGCCACTCTCTCAAACCTGCAGTTCTGGTTTAGCTGATTCACATGCAGCCTGGGAGGAGTCCTGAATGGGAGAGGCACCTAGTGGCGCCTGTCATTTGTCAAGGGCCTGCTTGGCCAGGACTGTCAGTGAATCTCAAGAGTCCAAAACAGAAAAGTCTGCTGGATCCATTCTTGCCTGTTGTCCTGGCAGGGCAGGGGCAGGGGCAGGGGCACGGGCAGGGGCAGGGACAGGGCTGGGCTCCTCCTTGCAGTGCATGCTGCAGCGATCAGTCCCTTACTCCCATTTCCCTTCCTCGGTTTGTATTCCGTAGTGTGTTAACGTTCGTTGTGTGTTTCGCTCCAGGCCATAAAATGCCTTTGAAAATAAACAGCCTGGGCCAAATCCTGATTCCCTTACTCCAAACTCCCATCAGAATGGATCGGTAGCCGAGGCTGATCACGGACTGCACAGTGGAGCTGCTTCTGGACCAGATCCAGGCGTTTGAAGCCAGAAGAGCTCTGCTCAGGAAGTGGAGGGGCGGTGCTGCAGTCACAGTCCCTCCTCTGGGGCTCTGCACAGGCTGGTTCAGCTGGCCAGAGCGGAGGGAGCAGCCAGCCCAGGCTTTCCCCACTGGCTTCAGCCCCTCATGAGAGGGAGCAGCAGGCTGGTTCAGCTGGGTGGTATGAGAGCGTGGATCCGGCTCACCCTCGACCTTTCACCAGGAGGCGTGAGCAAGGTTGGGAGCATTGTGGCTGGCCCCTGTGCAGGAAGGCAGGAGTGGAGGAGACTCATGTACTCTTCCCACTCCTTGGTGGATCCATTCTGGGCCAGCCAGAGTGGGTTTTTAATGAGGATCAGCCGCACTCTACTAGCGCTGCTGCTGTGTGACCCTCGGATATGCACCTCCGAGTTGGAGCCTGGACCAATACCTGAACAGGCTACAAATCAGTGTTAAGAAATAGCATTTTGGTCCCAGTAATGACTACAGCCTCCAGCTGACAGGCAGAACCAGCACGGGTGGGTGGACAAGAGCTCTGCTTTTCAGTCCTATGGACTCTGTGGGGCTGTACAAGGATAATTAGGAGCTCCGCAACACAGATTTCCTATCCATGCAGCTTTGGCTTTCCCCTTTCTAAAAAGGCCTTGTGCAAAGGGTCCGTCTGCTCTCCGAGCCCCAGTCCCATCTGCCGAGGGGTTCGTCTTCTCCCCAAACCCATAGCCCATCTGTAGAGGGGTTCATCTGCTCTCTGAGTCCCTGGCCCATCTGCCAAGGGGTTCATCTGTTCTCTGAGCCCCAGGCCCATCAGCCGAGGGGTTCGTCTTCTCTCCAAGACCCAGGCCCATCAGCTGAGGGGTTCATCTTCTCTCCGAGCCCCTGGCCCATCTGCCGAGGGGTTCGTCTGCTCACCGAGCCCTAGGCCCATCAGCTGAAGGGTTCGTCTTCTCTCCAAGCCCCAGGTCCATCAGTTGAGGGATTCGTCTTCTCTTCGAGCCCCAGCTCATCTGCCGAGGGGTTCGTCTGCTCTCTGAGCCCCTGGCCCGTCTGCCGAGGGGTTTGTCTGCTCTCCGAGCCCCTGGCCCATCTGCCGAGGGGTTCGTCTGCTCTCCGAGCCCCAGGCCCATCAGCCGAGGGTTTCATCTGCTCTCCGAGCTCCAGGCATGTCTGCTGAGAGGGCCATCTGCTCTCCAAGCTGGTGCATGTTCAGGTAAGGTGTATGTCTGCCTCTGAGCCTTGTGAGTATCCAGACAAGGTGCATGTCTGCCCTTCTAGCCCGTGCACATTCGGGCAAAGGGCACGTCTGCTCACAGAGCCTGTGCACGTCCGGACAAGGGGCATATCTGTTTGCTGAGTCCATGCACGTTTGGGCAAGGGGCACATTTGCTCACCGAGCCCGTGCATGTCTGGGCAAGGAACACGTCTGCTCACTGAGCCCATGCTCATCTAGTCTACGAGCCCGTGCACATCTGGGCAAGGGGCAAGTCTAGTTGCCAAGCCTGTGCACATTCGGACAAAGGGCACATCTAGTCATCAAGCCTGTGCACATCCGGGCAAGGGGCACATCTAGTTGCCAAGTCTGTGCACGTCCAGGCAAGGGGCACATCTAGTCGACGAGCCCGTGCACATCCAGGTAAGGGGCATGTCTAGTCGCTGAGCCCATGCACACCTGGGCAAGGGGCATAGCTTCTCACTAAGACCGTGCACAGCCGGGCAAGGGGCGCATCTAGTCGCCGAGCCCGTGCACATCTGGCCAAGGGGCACATCTAGTTGCCAAGCCTGTGCACATCCGGGCACGGGGCACGTCTAGTCACCGAGTCCATGCATGTCTGGGCAAGGGACACGTCTACTTGCTGAGTCCATGCACATCTGGGCAAGGGGCACGTCTACTCGCCAAGCCTGTGCAAGTCCAGGCCAGGTGCACGTCTGCTCACCGAGCCTGTTCATGTCTGGGCAAGGGGCACATCTGCTCACCAAGCCCGTGCACATCCAGGCCAGGGGCATGTACCATAAGCATAAATCCCAATTCTGAACCTTAGCGTCCAAAATGTGGGTGCCTGCATAAATCCTCTAAGCTTAATTACCAGCTTGGATCTGATAGCGCTGCCACCAGCCAAAAATTCCAGTGTTTGGCTCACTCTGGTCTCCCCAAAACCTTCCCTGGGGAACCCCAAGACTCAGATGCCCTGAGTCTTACCACAAGGGAAATAACCCCTCTCCCTTGTCTTCTCTTTACTTCCTCCCCAGGCTTCCCCTCCATGGGTTATCCTGGAAGATTACTGTACTTAAACTCCTTGAATTACAAAACAGAGAGGGCAATTTACCTTCCCCCCTCCTTCTTTTTCCCCCTCCCAGTCTTTCCCTGAGAGAGACCGTACATCTGGCACAGGGATTTCTATCCCCTTGAGCCTCACTTAGAAAAGAAAATCAACAGGTTTTAAAAAGAAAGCTTTATATAAAAAAGAAAGAAAAACATATAAAATGTTTCTGTATCAAAGATGACAATATACAGGGTCAATTTGTTAAAAGGAAAATGAATAAACAGCCTTATTCAAAAAGATATCCAATTTTAAAACATTCCAGCAAACTACACACATGTAAATACAAAAAACAATAGAAGCTTACTGTCTTCTACCTTTTACTTACCAACTGGAAACAGAAGATTACAGAAGCTTTTAAGAGAGAAAGTTCCCTCTCAGAGCCGAGAGCAACAGAAACAAAGACACAGACAAAGACACACCCAAAAAATTCCCTCCCTGAGCTTTGAAAAATCCGGTTTCCTGATTGGTCCTCTGGTCAGGTGTTTGGTTACCCCTTTGCAGGTGAAATAGACATTAACCCTTAGCTATCTGTTTATGACAGCATGTCCGTTTGCTGAGCCCATGCACATCTGGGCAAGGAGCACGTCTACTCGCCGAGCCCATGCACATCTGATAAAATGTAATGCATCAAAACTAACCAAGGATCAAACAGTGAGCTCAGAACGGCTGCATTCCTCTCCCCAACCCTGACAGGACCTAAAACTGAGCTGTAATAGGTACAGGGGGCTTTGAGCCAGAGGCCCCCACCACACCATGCAATGGGTTGCCTGGAAGCTCCACCTTCATGGGAACAGAAAGGCAACAAGTGTATGGGGTTGTCATGGCAGCAGTGTTCCAGAGCTGCTGGAAGCTGTGCCACTGGGGGGGGGGGGGGGGCTCTCTCCATCCCCAGGGCGCAGAGAATGGCAGCAAAGGGCTTTACAGGTGCCCCCTTTGGCACACAGACAGTCAGGTAAGAGTCACCCAGAGGAGGCTCCAGAGGGGACAGGCTCAGCCTGCTGCTTACTTGGCCTTCCAAGTCAGTAGAGAACTGGGCTCAGTCCCTGTCTGACTCTCAGCTTTTGGATCATCTGCACACATATTCTCCCCTGTCCCCCAAACACCCCGGCACACAAATTTCACACACACAGTCCTGCAGTCAAGAGATCATATGCCCCTCGGCACACAGATCACACACACCTGGCCATGCAGCGATCACATACACACATACATTCACAGGTTCACATGCTTATTACACACGGAGAGTCCATGCACACATGTCCATGCAGCCACATGGAGGACTCTGTCAAGCTGTGATACTCTGAATGGAGGAGTTTCCAAGGAAACAGAAATGAGATTTTACATGTCTCTAAAACATACAGCAGACTCCTTCTTCATTCGAGGTGCACACACACACATACGTGTGTGTGTTCATGCCTATACCTTACAAGCTTCTGCAGGATATTTTGCCTATACAGTAGTGGCTTACTGTAACCTGACAGAATGACTCCAACGAGCCAGGACCCCTTTCTCTGAGAAGTCCTTTCCTTCAGAAATAAGCCAGCAGGTTTAGGGGGCCATGGATTTTTGGCTGACCCTGGCTATCTTTATGACTTCCCCCATTCTAGGTAATAGTGAATTTCATTTCAAAATACTACATGCCACACCTGATGTTTTACATGGGCTAGTGTATGACTGACAATATTTTTTAAAGTACATGCTCCGATCTCTGCTTCCCAGAGACTAATCTTGAGCCATTAGGCACCAGGGCCACCCAGAGGTGGAGGGGGGGGGCAAGTGGGGCAATTTGCCCCGGGCCCCACAGGGGCCCCCATGAGAGTTTTTCGGGGCCCCTGGTGTGGGGTCCTTCACTCGCTCTGGAGGCCACAGAAAACTCCCGCAGGGCGTGGGCCCCTGGAGCTTCTTCCGCTCCGGGTCTTCGGTGACAGCCAGGGGGTCCTTCTGCCCTGGGACCCGCCAGCGAAGTGAAGGGTCTTTGGCGGCAATTCGGCGGCAGGGGCCCCCCGCCGCCGAAGACCCCAGGTCCCCTGAATCCTCTGGGTGTCCCTGTTAGGCACAGCCACGTGTGAGGGGTGGTGCTGAGCTGAGCCATGCTACCCTAGGAGGAGCCCCAAGAAGCCACATTTCCTTCCTACTCCCCACTTGCTCTTGCGGGGAAGCAATCTGCAACAGCCCCTTACCCCGTGCAGATCACTTCCCCCACATGCTGGCTCAGCTGCGCTAGCTGGTACCCAGGGGTGTGGAATGAAGGCATTGCCCACTTTCCACCCGTGTCTGCCCACTACCACCTACGTGGGTGGGATCCAGTGGTCTAGCAAAAACTCTGCTTTCTCTGCACTGAGACTAGTGATCCAGGGAGGCTGCACAGGGTGGGTTTGGGGGATCATACTCCCCATTGTAGCCCAGCATAGCTGTGACAGACTGCATCACAGTGTGGCCCTGTGCTCAGTGATTTTGCTTTCACTGTATATTTTTTAAATCAGTACAATCCTATGTCTCCAGTAACGTAGTGTATATTTAAGGATTTTGAATCACATTTTTAACAACACAATAATACACATACCGGCTGAGATTTTCAAAGCCATGTGAGGGACTGAGACACAACTTTTGGACAAGCTCTGCTATAATATATTTTAACTGGGTCCATTTTTAACCAGCTTATTAACCTAAAATACATTGATTGAGGTTTCTCCCTGCTTCTCCTCCTTATTTAAAATGACCCGTGTTATTTATTCAGAACAAACACCTACCTCTTAAATCACACTTTGCCCTCTTGAAAGTCCATTGGCCTGCAACACCTTTACTAGTCCAGGGTTGCTGAACAGCAGGAGAGAGAGATTTTTTTTATTTAGCTCACACAGCAGCAAGTTTTCCATCGGCTAATAAAATACAGAAACATTGCTAGCTCATGATAGTCCCCTGTGACCTTGAAATCTATGAATCTGGATGCCTAATTCCTGTTTGGGGATTTTCAATGTAATACCCAGCACTAAGACCCTGATCCTGCAAACATCTACACAGGTGAGTAACTTGATTCACCGTTTGAAGTCCTTTGACTTTTCACAGCTAGGCATTATCGCATTACAGTTTGCAGACTCAAGGCCTCATATACTGCTTTCCACCTGCAAAGTGCTTTATGAATATTAATTTATTTTAATTGGTTTAAATTGTACAATATAGAAATACCTATTTAAATGCAGAGGAATTTGGCAAGTGAAGGGTCAGATTTCTCAGCTGTTGTAAAACAGAGCTACACCAGTTTACATCAGCTAAGAATGTGGTCTGAATTTTTATTGATATCGTTTGTGTCAGAAATTCTACTGGGAATAGCTGTGTTCCCAGGGTTTGAATCCAAGTTCCCTTTGACTTCTTCGAGAGTTTTGGCTACACAATGGGGCACTTGAAGGTGGCATTTTCCAGATGAAACAGAAAGCCAAGGTTCTAATCATTTGTTGTCATTAAAGATCTCACAGAGAACGGTTGTTAAAAGACATTGAACAGGTCAAATTTGATCCCAAACTTAGGTTAAATCCAACGGAATTTTTAAAAATATTAACATTTTCTTATAGTGTTTGCAACCCAAACATCACACCGTCTGACTGGGGCCTGACCATATTAGGGAAATTGACTAGAAGCAAATAAAAATGTGGAAATGGCCAATCTGTTTTTGTTTTCTAAGCTGAGAGAAATGGAAAACCAAAAAGCATCCACAGTGAACAGTAAATTTGATTTTTAAAATTCTTTTTTAATACCCTGAGGTTTTAATAACATTAGGGATGGATATTTGTTTGTTTGTTTGTTTTAAAACATGATTTTTAAACTGACAGTGGCCCTTAACTCTATTGTCTTGGCCAAATTCCAGTTTGGATCATTTGCTTCTGCCTACCTAAAATCTCGCTGTAGTTTCCACAGGAGAAACTGTACTTCAGTTCCTGTAGTATTACTCTGTGCTTTTAAACAACTGCCACGACTCACACCAGAGGTGGCTGCATTTCAGTAGTAGACAAAGCAGTGTCTTTATGTCATTTGTACAGTACATCAGTTTAAGAGCCTTGATCATGAAAACATTTCGTCTTTGGCCCTGTGCTTACTCTAGTGCAGGGGTTGGCAACCTTTCAGAAGTGGTGTGCCGAGTCCTCATTTATTCACTCTAATTTAAGGTTTTGCGTGCCGGTAATACATTTTAACGTTTTTAGAAGGTCTCTTTCTATGAGTCTATAATATATAACTAAAATATTGTTGTATGTAAAGTAAATAAGGTTTTTTAAATATTTAAGAAGCTTCATTTAAAATTAAATTAAAATGCAGAGTCCCTAGACCGGTGGCAAGGACCCGGGCAGTGTGAGTGCCACTGAAAATCAGCTTGAGCGCTGTCTTCGGCATGCGTGCCATAGGTTGCCTACCCCTCCTCTAGTGAGTAATCATCCCATTGATGTTCAGGAGGTTACTCACTGCCGAAAGCATTTAGGCCCCAAACCTGCAAAGATTTCTGCATGTGCTTCACTTTAAGCACGAGTAATCCCTCTGAATTTAATGGGACTACTCACAGAATGAAGCGTGTGTGTCTTTGCAGTATTGAGCAGTCCAGTACTAAGGGCCTGATACATCTATTGATGTCCATGAAACCCTTTCTACAGACTACAATAGACATTGGATCAAGTCCTAACTTTTTCACAGGACCAGGACCTATGTTTGTAAAATTAGTCCTGCTTTCACTCAAAATTTACTGTATATTTGCATCATCCTCCGCTAGATTTGATGTGACCGCAGTTTATCCAAAGTGTAAGAAACCTGGTACGTACACACAGGCGCCCTACTGCAAACAGGTCTCTTCAGAGTTGGTGAGTCTGTCTCTCTATTTTATGTACAAAACAAACACTTATTCAGCTCCAGATGAAAAACTTAACTAAAAATTACACGTTTAGATTCTTTTTCCAGAATTCAGTTTCCACGAAAAATCTGAATGGATCCATTCTGCTGCTTTCAAATTAATTTGAGAATATCACTGAATCTAATCTAACCGGTCCATTTAATGTACGTCCAATGGCAATGAAATCAATGGCAAAACTCCTGTTGATGTTCATGATATAGGATGAGGATGTCTCCATTGTAATTTCCTTCTCAGTATAATGTGTACTTACAGAACCTTTGAGTAGATTTCCTGTGTCAGCAATTTATCCAACATGCTAGGAATCTGTGGGCGCAGATCCTCAGCTAGTGTAGCTTGTTCTAGCTCCATTGACTTTCTCTATTTGCCTGTAGTAAGGAGAATTTGCAAACAACATGATTAGAATTCTTAGGGCCTGATTCACCACTGTAGAACTCCATTTTTCAATGGTGATGCATCAGTGTAAAACTGGCTTAACTCAGTGGTAAATCAAGCCTTTGTTTTAACCTTACACTTCATTTTAGGACAGAAAGTTAGGCCCAGGCACCTACAATATTGACCGTGGAAGCTTTAGCTCCCCTGTGCTGCAGGAGAAGGCTTCAAATTCTGGCTGGGCCAAAGCACAGGAAGCGGCACGACTTACCCAGATGCCCCATTTTAATTTTAAGGAGACATTGAAGAAGAGCAAGTTTCTGGTGAGATCTGAATTTGACTTTTTTTCCCTGTGTGTAGACAAGAAATCTGACTGTTTCTGTGGTTTTATCTTTCAATTGTTAAGTGACATGGGATAGGTTGAACTAGAGGTGCTGTGATTTGCATGGGTAAATTGGAATCCTGGCTTTGTTGCTATTAAACCTTTAAAATCCTTTTCTCAATAAGAAAGAAAAGCTGGGCCCAGGAACTTACAACATCAAAGATTTTCTTCAAGAGACCCGACCTTCAAGTATTAGAGGTGTTTGTGACACTGGAGAAGAGAGGTTTAGAGACTTCATTAGGGTATGTATCAGATTCAGGCAATAGATACTGCAGTAACTTGATAAGAAATATATAAGGTAGATAATCTGGTACCTCTTGTTGCAGAGCTAAACATTATTATTGGATCACCTAATAATATGATACACACTTTTGGGGGCCAAAACAAGTCCTTTTTACAACTGTGCACAATTTAAAAGTACAGTAGGGGGCGCAAGAAATAATAAGGGCCAATGCCTAGCTATGTTTCCTGATCGCTGTTCAGTTTCCCAGTTGCTTGATTTGGATGATGTTACCACTAACAAGGTTAAAGAAAGCTGCATTCTGCTCGTCGGTGCCTGACACAGTCTGCTGATAGCCCAGCTAAAATCATCCTAACAAGGGAGTTATTGGGAGCAGATAAGAGATCACTGATCCAGGGAAAAACTGAACCACACTGTCCGTGGTTTCTGTTTCACGTTATTTAGGTGCCCTGTGTATGTGGGACCTACACTGATTTCACTGGGGAGTTCCATGTAAGGTGTAGTTCTGAGATCATATGTTTTATGTGTATATACTGCAGTCTATGCAACCAGTGGGTAGATATTTCTGTAATGCCCACCATCATACTACCTAAATATTGACTCGATAGGCAGTATCAGTGTGTTAGTGTATGTATAGGGTGCACACACATTTGCATACAAGTCCTATCTTCTATGAATCCCAAGTATACACTGGATAGTGATAGTTCATTTTTAAAATAGCTTTTCTATGGAATAATGCTCTGTAAATTACTAGCCCCAGAACTCCCTAGTAACGACTTCTGGTTCCACCAGGCTGTGGGGCAGAATGCTAGTAGACATTACCTGCTTTCTAACCCTTCAGGCTGGCCACTTTTGCCATCTGCACTGCCTGGCAGAAGAAATTAAAAACTGGGTCATTTCAGTGGAACACCCCTCCTACATAGGGCCTGAACAACAGTCAAATATCCTGTGTCGCCACAGCTGTATACTGTTGTGTTAATACTCGGATCTGTTGCATAACCATATGACTGCTGATTTTACAATTGTATGTGTGAATCAAGAGTGACTCGCAGTGGGAGCTTGTGTGAATCACAGCTTACTGTACTTGCGACAGATCTGCTGGTGCTGGTGGCCAATGAAGTTACAGAATTCCTAATTTCGTAGTTAGAGATTTGATTTCTAATTCGCCTTAGTATCTTTTCAGGTTTTTTAAATCAAGAACCTTCCAAAAGGCCAGATGTCCTTTTATTTGCTTGGAGAGATGCAAAAATTGTACTTGATTATCCTTCATATAAGGAATTTAGCACGCTGTACCTGGCAAGAACTGCCAAACTGTAAGAAGGCAGCCTGAGCCAGTGGATTGGGAATGAAGAGATGTGGGGGTGAAATCCTGCTCCATTAAAATCAATGGGAGCTTTGCCATTGACTTCAGTGGGGCCAAGATTTCACCCAGAGATTCTATTCTAGGCTCTGCCATACATTCATTTTTTGTCCTGGCACAAGTTGTGTCACTGCTCTGTGCCTCAGTTTCCCCATCTGTAAAACAATAATCCTCTTTGCAAAGGGCTCTGAAATCCAGGGATGAATCATTTCTGTCTAAGTATTAGGTAGTGGCTGAATTTAGAACCAATTATCTTTTTAGACTTTTACCCACAACCCTCATTGATTCCAATAGGAAAGGAGCAGAGGGCCATATTCACCCCAGAAATACAAAGTACAAACAGGGTGGCAATTGTACAGGTATCATAAAGAGCCAGAACTTAATTCTGTGCTGCAGGCTTCACAGCCTGGAGGCCAATGAGATTTGACTCTAATCTAGAGCTGGGGAACAGGTGCCGTCCAGGTCCAAATGGAGCCAGATTGCATGGAGGGGATGCTGTCTGATCTGCTTTAAAGGGGGAGCTTTGGTATTCCTTACTGAGATTCTCTTTAGGCCATCCAGAGCATAGTGTGCCCGGGAAACACCCCCATGGAACCTTCTTTCCCTTATATTCCTTCACTTGCGGGCCATGGTGGAAGGATTGTCCAGGGCACTAGGACTTGGGAGACCCAGGATCTACTTCCTGTTCCTCCTCAGCCCTTAGGCAAGACTCTTAGCTTCTTTGTGCCTCTCCCTCATCTGTACAATGCGGATGACAGCTCTGCCCTGCCTCACAGGGGTGTGCTGCGTGATGTATTCTTAGTATTACCGCCACTGACAATTGCAGTCCCTGGGTTCCTATGAGGCACAGTGCCTCCCTGGGGCAGCATGTCTCCACAGAGAAATGCCTAATGGATAGGAAAGTCTGCAGGGCAGAGACTGAGGCTTTGGATGTGTGTGCACTACCTAGCTCTGGAGGGCCCAGATCTCAGTTAAGACCTCTGGGCACTACTGAATTACAAAGAATCACTGCTTTTAATAAGCTTGAATGGCAGAATCTGGCTCTTCACTGGTAGTTGTATCCATTTTTGTTCGTAATCCTCTCCCTCTTATTTCTGCAGGATTGCCACCCTGGCCCTGGGACTTACGGCAAGAATGGAAACCCTTATGCCCTGATTGACGAGAAGGAGAGACGCTCGGCAAACTCTCAAGGGATAATGGACAGCAAAACCGAAAAGTCTGTCTTACCTACTGCTGCGGCAAGTCTGCACTATTTGTTTTTCATTCAGCTCCCGTATTGACCTGCATACCAGCCATTGCCCAGGGCTTGACTGACCAGAAAGAACGAAAGTGAGGGACCTCTGGGAGCTGACCCCCGCAGGTTATTTTGCTGCCTTGTTCATTACAGTGGACCATATCAGCATGGCTATGGTCTTCATCTCTTGGCCAATCAGGAGCCCTCGGGTGTCTCAGAAGGCTCCGGGAGGCATCAGCATTTGCGGTTCTCTCTAGAGAGGATGCAGCCAGCTTGCAGTTTTCACTGCCTGGCTGCACGAAACTGGAGTGCCCCTTGCGGGGTGGGGGAGAGTGAAGGGGAGGCTGGGCAAGCAGCTTCCGAAAGGGAAAGAAAAGTCAGTGAGGTTCACCTGAAGAGGCTGAGGCTTCCCAGCCTCACAGGATCTGTAGAGGAGAGAAGCCCCAGAGGCTAGAGCCAGCCTGCATCGATATCTGCTCCACGGCTCCCTCTGTTGATACTGGTGCTTCTGGGGCTGTGCTGCCATTGATGAAGCCCACCACAGCTGCTCAGTAGGGGAATCTACAGAAGATCTTGCAGCCAGCCTCAAGTTTCAGTGGAGCTTGAACTCCGGTCTAGGTAACTGCCCGGAGAGCCAGTGAGTCAGCAGGGGATGGTGCCACAGAGAATGCCTGCTTCTCCTGCTCTTCACTTTCCCCCTCTCAGAAGTGCGTGTTCAGGATCCCATAGAGGTGGCACTGTCCCCATTCTGGGAGTGTTCCATGCCATGCGCAATGGAGACTAAGCAAAGGAGATGGTCCAAGCCACTTAGTTTAAAAGCTGCCATGCAGAGGGACCACCCCTTGCATTCTGATGGTGAAGCTTTTAATTGAGGGTACAGAGAGCAATTTGTAATGGATGATTGAAACAAACAGGTGGCTACTCATTTATTATTTGACCACTCAAGAGTGAGCAGCATGGGTGAGAGGGAAAAGTCGTGGGCAGAGCACAGGACATGGCTCTTTGGGGCAGGGTCTGCTTCTCATTAAGTATTTGTACAGCACCAAGCACAATGGGGTCCTGGTCTCAGTGAGGGCCTCTGGGTGCTACTGTAATATATAACAACGATGTTGCAATTGTCTACCAACAAACCTGTAGTTAGTGTCCGGCTTCCAAATGAGCACAACCTAGGACTCCCCTCCCCAACAGAGCGATCATTGATGGTTGTTTTTGCTCCCTGTTGACTTTAGGGAAGTGGTTTGGGGCCAGGCACCTACAATCTCAAAAACAGTACAGACGAGGTGTTGAAACGTGTGGTCAGTAATCGCGGCCCATATGACACCTTCACAGGAGACAGGTCAAAGCCTATTATCTGCGGACATTATGCTGTGGAAGTACGTACCCTTGTAAGAGAGTTGTGTTTTTAATAAAACACCCTTGCCTTGGGTAATGATGTAGGACCTAGTCCTGCGGGTGTGACATCTCTCACAGATTGCTGCCAGTAGAGGGGCACTGTCAGGTTAGAGAGCAGAGTTTTAAAACCCGTCCTTGCCGTTATTATTAACAACTTAGATTATTAGAACTGAGGGGCAGATCCGCAGCAAGGGGAAAGCACCACAACTGCTTTGAAATCAGTGACGCTACAATTTATATGAAGATCTAGCCCTAAAAAGCTAACTTACTTTTTGCTACTTAGGCCATGTCTACACTATGGACCTTACAGCGGCACAGCTGTACCGCTGCAGCTGTGCCGCTGTAAGAGCTCCTGTGTAGCCACTCTTTGCCGGTGTAAGAGAGCTCTCCTGCTGGCATAATTAAACCACCCCCAACAAGCAGCAGTAGCTATGTTGGCAGGAGAGCCTCTCGCCGACATAGCACTGTCCACACCAGCACTTTTGTCAGTGAAACACGTCTGTCGGGGGTGTGTGTGTTTTTTTTCACACCCCTGACCAACCAAAGTTTTAGCGACAAAAGTGGTAGCGTAGACA
Source organism: Chelonoidis abingdonii (assembly GCF_003597395.2). NCBI lineage: Eukaryota > Metazoa > Chordata > Testudines > Testudinidae > Chelonoidis > Chelonoidis abingdonii. Next base: position 13,700,466 of record NC_133775.1, read on the forward strand.
AAGCCTTAGTTTGCTTGTTGTTTGTCCTTCATTTAGTATGGACAATGAAAAGGACTCAAGGCTTCCTCTCCCTACTGGCCTAGGGCTGGATTCAAACCAGAGACCTAAAATGAACAAGATTGTCTGTGGGTAGTCTTTTTGCCTTATTCTGGATGGATTCTGAGGTGATATTCCTTTAAGAACCTCTGTTTGGAAGCTGCTTTCCTGCCTGGCAGCCTGGGGGATACCTCTCACCTGCTGGGGTGCGGAAGGCAGTGGAGTACATTTATTACACTCTGCAAAGATATCTGCCCTAGAGAGCCCAGGGTGGGGCAGAGATTGTGCAGAGAGGAGGGTAGATGTGATCCATGTCACTGACAAGGGAATCAAGTAGTCAGTGAACTCTGAATGAGAGTCTATGGGCCTTATTCAGCTCCACTGAAGTCAGTGGGCTCTCCCTGCCAGGCTTCACCTGGGGACTGGATTAGATCCTGTGAGTGCAGAGATACAGGAGAGCCCCTGGGGCTGGCACCTGCAGGGCCTTGCCAGACAATTGCGTCACATTTTCTCCAGCAGGGGCAGACATCCCTTCCTCTCTTTCATCTCTTTAGAAGAAATGCATTGAGCTCGGCCCCAGCAACGTCAAGAGCTTTGTGGAGGAGTTGGACACCAAGGACAGAAAGAAAAAGGGTGTTTTCAGCACCCTCGCTCGGAACCCCGGCTGCCCCACGGAGCGGATCTTCTGGGCCACACTCAGCCAGTGTCCACGTGCCACGGTTAGTGACACCATCGTCCTTTCCTCTCCTGTCTCTGCTGCAAACGTTACAGTGCAGGATGTCATCTGCTGCACACACACTGCATGGCACTGACAGAGATGGTGAGGCAGTGCCGTAACAAGGGCGAGGCGAGCAAGGCACTTGCCTTGGGCGCGCAAAGGGGAGGGGCGCAGCTCTACCGCCGCCGCTTCTTCGGCAGCAATTTGTCGGTGGGTCCTTGAGTCCCTGTCGGAGGGAAGGACCCACTGCTGAATTGCTGCCGCTGCTTCATGCTTTCTTCGGCGGTGGGTCCTTCTCTCTGAGAGGGACTCAGGGACCCGCCACTCAATTGCCGCTGAAGAATGCATGAAGCAGCGGTGGCAATTTGGCGGTGGGTCCTTCCCTCTGACAGGGACTCAGGGACCAGCCGCTAAATTGCCGCCGAAGAGCCTGGAGCTGGCCCTTGCCTCGGACACAAAAACTCCTTGTTATGGCTCTGCTGTGAGGCAAAAGGGAAAGGCGGGAAAACCACCTGGAACTCTAGAACTGGGACAACCCCAGGTGAAATGTGCAGCTGAAGAGCAGCCTGTCTGGATTGGGAGAAGGGGTGCTGGATTGGTCTGCAGAGGTCTCACGTAGAAGGATGAATAGCCATTGCCAGGGCATTATCTCCCCTTTCCTGGTCACCTGCAGAGGATTCTCTGTGCAGTCAAAATTTGCCATGGGAGGGCTGGGGCAGAGTTGTCCAAAGCCATGTTCTGATTGGGTGGGGTTACAGCCATGCACCAGTGCCCAGCTGATAGCTCATCACCAAAAGCACCAGGGAAATCCCTGTGCCCAGGATGGGCTGGAGTGGGACGAAATGAGTAGCCTCATGATCTTTTCCGTCTACTTCTCAATTATTACTAACAAAGGCAGCTGAAACCTTTATTCCTCCCCCTTCTCTCATGCTGACTCCTCTCAGCTCTTTTGAGTTGGAAGCTAGTTTTAAGGCTCCCAACTGAGGACTTAAACTAACATGGCAATTTTAAAGGAGCCCAGGGACTGAGGAGGCAGCTATGGGAGAAACACCTGGAGGCATTCAAAGGCCTCCCTGTCTGCACTCACAAGCCTGGCTGCCCTTCAGCCTCAATCTGCAACCTCTGGAAACTTTACACTCATTTAAAAAAATAAACGAGGTTGTTAAATAGCTCCCAACCTAGTTATTACCCTGGGTGGGGTGAGCGTGATGTGGCCATTATCCCATGAAAGAGAGCGCTAGGGCTGGTTGAGCCTTGTTCCGGATGGATTCTGAGGAGATATTCTCAGGGAAAAGGGATGCAAATAAAGTGGAAACCTGGAGGTGTGGGTACATTAGGAGACAACGAAAGAAGAACAAAATAGCCAAAGGAGCCCTGGAAAGGTGATTCAGCCCCTTACATTCCCTTCTTCTCCGACAACCAACTATTGTTCATTGTGGAAGGATTCATTGTATAAACCTAACATTTTCTGAGTAAAATTTGAAATTAACAGGTAGCATGGTAGAACTAACCACACTCTGATAGCAATAAGCCTCTCCGGGCTGTGTGTTGCTTGGCTACAAGTGAACTCCTCGGGCGGCGGACGGCATCTGGCAGAACATAGCACACCTGTACGTGCACTGGTAGCCAACCCTGTTGTGGCTATTTGAGCTAAATTAAAATGGTGGCATCCATTTGCTCAGCTGTGCATTTTGAAAGAAGTGCTTCTTAGTATCTATTATTTTTATCACAAGTTATTTGAAAATTAAGCTCTTGTCATTACAATTGGCATTTTTATGGTTCCAGCTGACAGCATCTTGCAATGTGCTCTCATGTTGCTCAGGTAACTACTTACACCCCCGATTCAGCAGCTTTAAGATAAATTTGGAGTAATCCCAACTCAGTCAGCAAAGCACAATACAACATGCTTAACTTTAAAAAGAGGCTTTTCATGGGATTTAAGCATGTGCTTAAAGTTATGCACATGCTTAAGTCCTTGCAGCATAGGAATTAAAAGTAATATCATGGAGTTCAATGGTTAGAGACTCCCAGTGATTCCAGATAAAATGGTTACCCACCTTTTAGTAACTGTTGTTCTTCGAGATGTGTTGTTCATGTCCATTCAAAGTAGGTGTGCGCGCGCCGCGTGCAAGCCAGCCGGAAGATTTCCCCCCAGCAGTGTCTGTAGGGTTGGCCCTGGCGCTCCCTGGAGTGGCGCCACTACGGCGCCCTATAAAGGGGCCTGCCGACCCTCCACCCCCTCAGTTCATTCTTGCCGGCACTCCGACAGAGGGGCAGGAGGGTGGGTATTGGAATGGACATGAACAACACATCTCGAAGAACAACAGTTACTAAAAGGTGAGCAACCGTTTTTTCTTCTTCGAGTGGTTGTTCATATCCATTCAAAGTTGGTGATTCACAAGCCTAACCTTAGGAGGTGGGGGTCGGAGATCAATGCTGACTGGAGTACTGCACGACCGAAGGCTGCATCATCCTTAGCCTGGTGCATGATGGCGTAGTGTGACGAGAACGTGTGGCTGGAGGACCATGTGGCCACTCTACAAATCTCTTGAGTCGTGATCTGAGCCAGGAATGCCGCAGAGGAGGCCTGCGCCCTAGTGGAGTGGGCCGTGACTGGAGGGACAGGGGTTTTAGCTATGCAGTAGCATTCCTGGATGCAGGTCGCGATCCACGAAGAGATTCGCTGAGAGGAGACCGGGAGACCCTTCATCCTATCCGCCACTGTGATGAAGAGCTGAGTCGAGCGTCTAAACGGCTTGGTACGCTCGATGTAAAAAGCCAGGCCCTGCGGACATCCAGGGAATGTAACCTCTGCTCCTCATTGGAAGAGTGTGGTTTCGGATAAAACATCGGGAGAAAAATATCTTGACCCATGTGGAACTGTGAGACGACCTTGGGTAGGAAAGCCGAGTGAGGTCTAAGTTGGACCTTGTCCTTATAGAAGACAGTGTATAGGGGCTCAGATGTTAACACCCTGAGCTCCGACACCCTCCTGGACGAGGTGATCGCCACCAGGAAGGCGGCCTTATATGATAAGTACAACAGGAAGCATGAAGCCAGAGGCTCAAAGGGAGGTCCCGAGAGGGCGGAGAGGACCAGACTCAGGTCCCAAGCAGGGGCTGGCTGACAAACATGCAGAAATAGCCTGTCCATACCTTTGAGGAAACGCCTGACCAGCGAGTTCACAAACACCGAGGTACCCCCATCTCCTGGACGGAAAGCCGAAATGGCCACCAAGTGAACATGAATGGAGGAGAGGGAGAAGCCCAGTTGACTGAGGTGGAGCAAATAGGCTAAGACAATGGGGATTGGGACCCCCAGCGGATTGTGACCTTGCTGACCTGACCATATGAAGAAGTGCTTCCATTTGGCCAGGTAGGTGGCCCTAGTTGACGATTTCCGAGCAGCACTTGTGTGACCTGCTGGGAGCACTGCATCTCCACCGGGTTCAGCCATGGAGGATCCATGCTGTGAGGTGAAGGGACTCCAGGTTTGGGTGGCGGAGGGAGCCCCAGTCCTGCGTGATCAGGTCCGGGAGCAGGGGCACCGTCAGGTGTGCCTGAACGGACGTGTGCAGGAGTGATGTGTACCAATGTTGGCGCGGCCACACCAGAGCTATCAAGGGTTACCCGTGCGTGGTCCCTGTGAATCTTCAAAATCACTCTGTGTATCAGGGGGATTGGAGGAAAGGCGTAGAGCAGACCGACCCCCCAAGACTGTAGGAAGGTGTCCGACAGAGACCCCTGACTGCAGCCCAGGATGGAACAGAACTGTTGGCACTTTCTGTTTTCCCTCGAGGCGAACAGGTCTAACTGGGGAAAGCCCCAGAGCTGGAAAATTGAGCGTACCACGTCCCGCCGGAGGGACCACTCGTGACCCCAAAACGAGCGGCTGAGGGTGTCCGCCAAACCGTTCTGCTCCCCCAGAAGGTAGAATGCCGTTAGGTGGGTAGCATTGTGGGTGCAGAAATCCCACAGCGTGAGGGCTTCCCTGCACAGGGGAGAGGAGTGTGCACCCCCGTTTGTTGATATAAAAGACTGCCTATGTGTTGTCCGAGAGGACTGAAACACATCTGCCGGCCAGGTGGGACCGGAAGGTCAAGCAAGCCAGGCAAACCGCTCTCAGCTCCCTGACATTGATATGCAACTCGAGGTCCTCCGGCAACCACAAACCCTGCATCCTGAGGTGTCCCAGAGGCGCTCCCCAACCCTGATCCAAGGCATCCATTACCAGGGAGAGGGAGGGTTGAGGGCAGCGAAGGGGACACCCATGCACAGTTTCTGCAGGTTGAGCCACCACCACAGAGAGCTTAGCACCAAGTGGCGAATGGACACCACTGAGTCCAAGGGGTCCCTGGCCGGGTGATATACTGTCACTAACCAGGACTGTAGTGGGCGAAGCCGGAGTTTGGCATGGTTTACCACATAGGTGTACGCCGCCATGTGACCCAACAGCTGGAGGCAAACTCGCGCCGTGGTAATTGGGGTGCGGTGCAGTTCGAGGATGAGCTCGGAAATCGCACGGAACCTGGATTCCAGCAGGTATGCCCTGGCGTGGGTGGAGTCCAGAACTGCTCCTATGAACGCTATTCATTGCGTCGGAGACAGGGTGGACTTGGCTTCGTTCAAAAGGAGGCCGATATTGAGAAAGGTCCGCCTGATGAACGACACCTGGGTCTCCACCTGCTCCTTGGAGCGGTCCTTTATGAGCCAGTTGTCCAGGTAGGGGAATACCTGGATGCCCCGCCTGCTCAGGAAGGCCACCACGACTGCCATGCACTTTGTGAAGACCGTTGGAGCAGCTGACAGGCCGAACGGGAGCACTGTGAACTGCAGATGGGCGTTGACCACGACAAACCTGAGGTACCGATGGTGTCGGGGAATTATGGCAATGTGGAAATTAGCGTCCTTTAAGTTGAGGGTGGCATACCAATCTCCTGGATCCAAGGAGGGAATAATTGAGGACAGGGAGACCATGCGGAACTTGAGCTTTTGTACAAACTTGTTCAGCCGCCGCAGGTCCAGGATGGGTCTCAGGCCCCCTTTCGCCTTCGGTATTAGGAAATACTGGGAGTAGAAGCCTTTGCCCCTGAGCTCCTGAGGGACTTCCTCCACCGCCCCTGCCTCCATGAGGGACTTCACTTCTTGACTTAGAAGTTGCTCATGAGATGTGTCCTTGAAGAGGGATGGGGAGCGGGGCTGGTGGGGCGGGAGGGAGGAGAACTGGATAGAATATCCCCTCTCGACCGTGCGGAGCACCCAGCTGTCCGACGTGATTTGGGACCAGGCACGGCAGAAGTGGGACAGACGTGACCCAAAGGTAGGGGTAGAAGGATCCAGAGTCTCGATAGGTAGGTCGCCCTTGACTGTAACATCAAATAGGGGGTTGAGACCCCGTTGGTGGTCTAGATTGACCGGACGTCTGGCCAGAGGGGTGGCGTTGGTGATGACTCCTGCCATTTCTGGCCCGCCTGTGCCCCAGCTCCTGGCCAGTCGGAGGCTGGTAGGGGCGTGGGGCCGTCTGTGGCCTAAACTGCCAGCGCTGAGTTGCAGGGGTATGCAAGCCCAGCGAGCGAAGCATGGCCCGCGAGTCCTTTAGGCTATGCAGACGCTTGTCCGTCTTTTCTGAAAACAACATCTGCCCCTCAAAGGGGAGGTCTTGAATGGTCTGCTGGACCTCATAGGGCAGGCCCGAGACCTGGAGCCAGGCTCCCCGCCGGATGACCAGGCCCGTGGCCAGGGTGTGCAAGGCTGAGTCCGCCGCATCTAGGGCAGCCTGGAGAGAGGCTCGGGAGATCAGCTTCCCCTCCTCCACCAGGGCCGAAAACTCTGACCTCGAGTCCTGGGGAAGGAGCTCCATAAACTTCGACATGGTTGAACACGTGTTATGACCATATGGATTTACAACTGCCTGTTGGTTGGCAATGCGGAGTTGGAGGCCTGCCGTGGAGTACACTTTTCTGCCAAAGAGGTCGAGTCTTTTAGCGTCCCCGCTCTTTGGTGTTGACCCCTGACACCCTTGACGCTCCTGTTGGTTGGCCACATCCAGCACCAAGGAGTCCGGGGAGGGGCGAGCGGGTGGGTGTACAAGTGTTCGTGCCCTTTAGAGGGGACGAAATAGCGCCGCTTCATTCTCTTGGCAGTAGGGACCAGTGAGGCTGGCGTTTGCCATAAGGTGCAGGACGTATCCACTATGGTCTTTATCAGCGGGAGAGCCACCCTGGATGGCCCTGAGGGAGCCAGGATGTCTACTACAGGGTCCGCGTCCACCTCGATTTCCTCAGCTTGGATTGCGAGGCTCTGAGCTGCTCGCTGGGAAAGTTGTTGGAGGATTCAGTTGTCCTCCAGGGCCGGTGCCACAGCTGTGCCCGAGATGGCTTCGTCCGGGGAGGAAGACGAGGAAATTACATGGATCGGCCCTTCCTCTGGTGCGCGCAGTCCTTCAGGGTCCTGCGGCACACGGTACTGAGGTTGCGGGGCCGGTTCCGATTCTAAATGCAGCACCGTGACCGGTACCGGGGTCGCCAGTGAGTGGCTTGGCGTATCGGGTGGTGCCTGCTGAGCCCGAACTGTAGCCGCTGCCGGTATTGCTGCCGGGTTAGAGGGTGCTGAACTTGGATATGGCACACCCCTGCCCGGCGACGGTGCTGGTGGAGGAGGCAGCTGCGCCGAGGCCATCGACGCCGAGGAGACCGAGGTCAACCTTGATCGAGGACCAAACGCCTGGCTTACCGACTGGTGGTAGGCCCAGGGGGTCCAAAAGGGGCACTGTGAGGGCGGATGCCATTGTTGCTGCCACTGTGGGTAACGCTGATGGTTCGCCCCCGAAACCGATCTCCTGCTCCGCGACCGGCTGGAGTGGTAGGAGTCTGCCTCTGAGTCAGAAGTCTCTGATTACAAGGACCTGGGAGGGGCAGCACCTGGTGCCATTGGAGAGCGGTGCTGAGGCGGCAGGGAGCCTCTTATTTGGTCCAGTGCCGCCTTAGTGGCGTGGCGCGGGGAGGGAGGCGCCAGCATGGCTGGCTTGCCCCTTGATTGTACTGGGGGAGGGGCTGCAGTAGGCAACTCCCTACAGTGCGGGCAGGCCGGCGCCGGGAGTCCCATCAAGTCTGAGGCCGCCTCGAACCCCTCCGGTGTCAAAGGGAGGCGCAAGTCTCTGCTGAGATCCGCGGATCTAGGCCGGTCCAGACTCAACCACCCTCTCTGTGGTGCGGGAGTCGACGGAGCAGCCGAGGGCTGTAGCCCAGCCTGTCCGCTTGCACCCGTGGACAGCGTCAGCCTTGGGTCCTGGTGGGGTGACCGTTCGCTCACTGGCTTTATCTTCTTAGTGGGAACCGATGACGGTGAGCCGTGCCGCACTGAGGCCAACTTCCTATGACCCGACTCCGTCCGGTGCCAGATTTTAGACGACTTGGGCTGGGCCCTAAGTCCTGATGCCGGTGCTGGAGCACTCCGCACCGAGGAAGACATGCTGGGTACCGCCTCGGCCTGTTCCAGGTCCGAAGGTGCCCGCAGGGCAGCCTCCATCAGGAGGACTCTAAGTCTTTGAGCTCTGTCTTTGAGAGTTCTCGGGTGGAAGCCTCTGCAGATAGAGCACCGGTCCTTCTGGTGGCTCTCTCCGAGGCACTTCAAACAAGCAGAGTGCGGGTCACTCTTGGGCATGAATTTCCCGCAGTCTTTGCAGAGTTTAAACCCGGGGGACCCGGGCATGCCCCAGCGGGTGACAAAAACTTGGGGGGGGACCCCCCAACTACCAAGAACTATATACAATGACCTAACTATAACGTAACTATATACACAGACTATACACAAGGATAGGACACTGCTAACTTGCTGTGCGCAAGAGAAGTTCCAGCTAGCCATCACCGGCGGTAAGAAGAAACTAAGGGGATGGAGAGTCGGCGGACCCCTTTATAAGGCGCCGTAGTGGCGCCACTCCAGGGCGTGCCAGGGACCACCGTAAGGATGCTGCTAGGGGAAAGTCTTCTGGCTGGAGTGCACATGGCGCGCGCACACCTACTTTGAATGGACATGAACAACCACTCGAAGAAGAACAAATCTGCTCAGATTATAAGTGAAAAGATAGTTTATCTAACCACCCACATTGCAAACTCACCCTGGGACCTGAGGGTCAAACTGAATTCTTTCTTCCTCATACATCATCAACAATAAAGATCTAGCACTGGAATTTAGCTAACGATTTTGTTGGTATATGAGAAGGACTAGAATCCAGATCACTGTCTCTCAACTGTGTTGGGTCTTCATGGCTAAGAGGATTAAAGAATAGTTGACAATTTGACAGTCACAAACATCAGCCAATATGATACTGAATTCACATGGGGAATAAATTGGTTGAAGTAAGGAGAACATAAGAACATACATAAGAAAGGTCATCTTGGGTCAGTCCATAGGTCCATCTAGCCCAGTATCCTGTCTTCTGACAGTGGCCAATGCCAGGTGCTTCAGAGGGAATGAGCAGACCAGGTAATCATCAGGTGAGCTATTCCCTGTAACCATTCTGGCAAACAAAGGAGTTTTTTTGCATAGTCCCATTTCAGATTCAAGCTGCATTGCAAAGCTCCCTCTGAATTCAATGGGAGCAGGAGAAGGGGCAGGCCCATACCACACTTATATGACAGGATGTTGCGTATGAGTAAAGGTGGATATCTACACTACAGTTGTTAACAAAGGAGTGGTGGGTCACTCTACTGAATTCCAACTGGAAATAGCAGGTTGGAGGCTTAGCACACGTGATGGTCTCATTTCCAGCATGCTGCTCCTTTTGTCTCTCACGTTTCTGGTGTGCTTATTCCCATCATTGCAGCACAGCCATGACTGTTTCCTGCACTTAATACTTCTCACGAAGCAGCCTCTCAGTTCTGTGGCTACTGGAAGAATACAACAGAATTAACTGAGGCTCCAATTCAGCAAGATACTTAAGCAGGTGCCTAACTTTAAGCATGAGTTAGATATATACGTAAGTACAGCAATGATTTACCGGTTGTTACTTTGTTGTAGTATGCTGTAGGGCCAGGCTCACATGATCCAAAACCCGTGAAGCGATCAGAATACTTCAATCAACCTCCATTTTGGTCATCTGCAAAAAGAGTTGACAGGAAAGCATACCGCCTCTTTATTGGAAACATGGTGAGTGGAAAATCTATGGTAGGAATAGATGTAGGTGCATGAAAATATTCATGCTGTCTGCTTCTTCCATGACACACTCATACTCTTTACTGATCTTTCCACTGGAGGTCCAAATCCTTCTAACCCAAAGAATTCTGTTCTACAGCTTTGTCCATAAACAGGTTTCAGAGACACAGACAAGCTTTTGAGCTATACAAGCCTGTTCTTCAGAGCTGAAGAGCTCTGTTCAGCTCAAAAGCTTGTCTCTTTCACCAACAGAAGATGGTTCAATAAAAGCTACCTCACCCACCTTTTCTCTCTCATATTCTGGGACCAACACAGCTACAACAACGCTGGAAACAACATTGTTGGTATGGACATTAGAGACTCTGTGGCACTTTTTATAAGAGAAAGAGGTTTGGCTCTGCCTCCTTAGCCAAAATTCCCTGCACATCTTTCTCCTCCCTCATCAGTTATGCCATGTACCAAGTGGTTACTGCTCTCAGCCAAGTGATTGTATTTCAGGAATGTTCTTTTAGCAGCAGAGTGCTGAAGGGATGGTGCTGGTAACTGCTCCTTCCCTTAATGCTCTTTCTTATGTCATCTGTAGTAATAATCGTCTCAAGTTTCCCTTAGTGAAGTAGAACAAAGCCTGAACGGCTCAAAGAAGTCAGAAAAAGCTTTAATATGAAGTAGTCCCTATGGTTAGGGATGAGGAGCAGACTCCCATGCAGTTTCCTGCCTTTATGCAGAAGAGCAGGCAACAGGCAATTTGAAAAAGATCAAGGATGAAGACTTCTTTGTAATTGATGCAGGAACTCCACAGATTAAATTACAGTGGTAACATTGCTATAACTTGACTAGAGCTAAGTTCTAGGCTGTTCGGGAAAATCACATTTCAAGGGAATGGTGCCCAGTGTCTTCAGGGAAATTGGAACTGTAGGATCTGATTATGATGGTTGTTGTATAGACTCTGAACCTAAACAGAAGGATCAGGCTCTAATTCTTCCATTCTCAAATACAAGAGGTGGTGTTGGTGATTGTTGTTCAATATTCCAGATTCTTGTTTTCAAACTGAGGCCCTGATCCTGTTGCCACTGTAGTCACAGGCAGAACTTCACTGGTGTGTGGGTAACTGCACCTTTAACGATGCAGAACCATGTCTGACTTTCTTTTTTCAGAACCCAGTTGGTGTTGGTCGCTATGACATCACAACACAAGAAAAATGCGAGTGGAATACTAGATACCAGTCACTTTACCAGTGTGAAACACACCGTTATCTGAGTAATCTGGAGCGGGATGTATACTTACTGTAAGTGAAATGTACTATGGGCAGCATGAAGTTAGTGATTTATTAACATTGGTATACTGTAGAACCTCACTAACTGAACAGGAGTCCCAGTATAAATTACTGACTCTTGACGATTAAGTGAGGGCCCAAATTCTGCCTCCTGGGAAGGAAGATAGTTCTTGAGATGAAGGCCAGAGCCTGGACTTAGGAGAACTGGGTTCAATTCCCTGTTCTGCTACAAACTTTGGCAAAGTCACTTAATTAATCATTGTCTCAGTTACCCATCTGTACAATGGGGCTTATAGTACTTCCCGACCTGCCTGGGGTATTAGGAGGCTAAATACATTAACGAGTCATAGGCACTCCTACTAGGGTCACTTCTTCTCTTACCTAGGTAAGTGCAGTTTAGGTCTATTTATAAGAGATCATGTTCTGGTGCTGTTGCATAGTTTGTAGGAAAGAAAGGCGGTTGTAGTCTACCTTTGTGGAGAGGGTCCCAGGTGCCCTGGTAGGTGCTAGTCCCACTCCTGTTGCTGGATTGCTGGGTGACCTCAAACAAGTCACTTCATCATCCCGTGCCTCAAAATCCCCCTCTTAAAACAGGGATAATGAGGCTTACCTCCTTTGTCAAGTGCTTTGAGAGCTATGATTGAAAAGCATTAAGAGCTAGCCTAGTATGTTGTACCACTAGGGCACCCCCTGAGGGTGATGGTTGGTGCCTGTGTTGCCCCAGATATCCTTCCCTCGCTTTGGATGTTGCTGTAGAGTTGGTTGGGAGTTCGGGGCATATTCCTCCAGCTAGCTGTTTTAGGAAGGATGCTCCCTTCCAGGGGGCCTAATACAGTCCAAATGAAAAAAAGCAAACCAAACAGACCTGCAGCTCACAAAACAGACTGGGCTCACCCTGTAGTTCCGTACACGGCAAAAGGTCAGTAGGGTGTGTGGAGGGGACTAGGGTCCTAACTCTTTGTATGGCCAACGGACCTAGTCCGAAAGCCCTGGGCTCTGAAAAGGAAAACTAAGCAAAGATGGCTCCTCTGCTTCTTTAAAGGGGACTGGACAGCAGAGGCAATTCAGTAGCTTTCCTGATAAACAGTACCTGGTTGGTGGGCGTAGGGAGCTCCTTGATCAAGCTTTACTCACTTCAGTGCCAACCTCAGCCTGGGTTTGGATCCTCCTTTTTAAGGACTCACCCCTTTGCAGGCTTGACAAGCCTCACAGGTGTACCAGGTTGAGACTGATTATGCCCAGAGGAGCTATTTAACCCTTCCTGAGCCGGGTGAGGATCTGCCCCACCATAGGGAGGTATTATTAGTTATGAGACCTCACTGCAGTAGTTCTCTGCTTGGGAGTGAGGATTAGCAAGGTTCTGTTGGAGGACGGAATAAAGGTCCATCATAGCTCTGTTACAGTTTGTTTGCGTTTTCCTCTCTTGAGCTCTAAAACAGTTGTGTGACTATCGTCTGTGCTGGGGTTGCAAAGTTGTAACTGAGGGCAGCATTTTGTGGTGTTGCAACTAGAGTTCGCTAACACAGCTTGAGATGATGTAAGAGAATCCAGCTTTCACTCTCTTGTAGCTGTTCACTCTGTAGTTAACAGTCAAGCTTGTAATAACTTCATTTTCCTCAACACAAGCTAAGACTAAAGAAAGAGTAATACAGTCAATAATTTGAGTCTACTTGTTTTTTCCTCCCCTTTTACAGACAGCGGATCAACCCTGTTAATAGAGGGCACTGGAACAATTTGGTTTCTGCTACAAGTGATCCAGATACCTCTGCACAAGCTATTACTGCTACTTAAAACTAAGTGCATACTGTAAAGCGGAAGACACTGTTAAATAAAGATTGGTTATAAGAAGGAAAATACTTGCAACGTATAGTACAGCTGCACACAAGTCAAGATAGTCTAAAACAACCTACAATTTTGCTCTGCAATAACACTTAAAACCCACCAGCAATCTTACTTTTTCTTTCTGTGATTACAGTTATTTTCACTTTTGGTTGTGTATACATGATGTAATTTATGAAGAGGATATTTGGCAGAATTTTAGATAGGTACATTTTCTTCCCCAAAATAGGAGTGCTGGTGGGTAGCTCTTTGAATATTAAATATTTCTTTTTCCATCAAACTGCTTCATTCAAGAAATTGCATATGTATTTTTGTACCATAAATGCAAAGTTCTGTACATTGCGCTGATGGCTTTTGTTCTCACCTCAAGCAACAGAATTGGCCAAAGTCAGTATAACTCAAGTGACGTTGCATTCTCAAAGGATGTCTGTTACATGGATTGAAAAAGGAGAGCACTTTTGTGGCCAAAACACCAGATCTAGATTTCAGTGACATTACCCAGAATCTGTGCAGTTTAAGTAGATAAAGCATACTTCAGAAGGTAAAGCTAAAATCCTCTACTTTATCAGTAAAATAGAATTTTCTGTAGTAAACCTGCCAACACAAAGCAGTAGTTTTACACAGATTAGAAGTGAATATGTAACAATATTTCATTTCGTTTTGTTTTTTTTCTGAAAATAAAGATACTTACCACTGCTTTAAAGCAAATAAAATATTAAGTATTTCCCTGTTTTTCATAAAAGGTAACAGACAGAGAAGCAACACGACTGACCCAAGTCACACAACACATCAGTTTCAGAAGGGAGACTATAAGCCAAAACTCATGCCTTCACACTCTAACTACCAGACTAGTTTGTATGCTATCAATTGCAGACACATTAGAAAAGGGCTGGCTGTCAAAACAATAGGGCTAACTGCTAATCCCTCCAATTCAAAGCTCATAGATACGAATCATTGACAGGGAGAGGGGAGAGCAATGGTTGTGTTTAACATTTTTTGCTTGGCTTTTATAGGTAACCAATTGGTAGAAGTTGTACTGCGCTTCCCAACTCGCCTAGACTTTTCGTGTGAAAATAGTTGCATCTACCTGTCATCCAGGCATATTGGTAGAGATAGTTTGCGAAACACTTCAGCTGAAAGGTTTTACATAAGCATAAAATATTGTTTTGTTGTATGACTGGCCTGTCCAGACAAGGCCTGCTGTGGCGCCAGTGGATTAGGAGGAGCACAGTGGCAGTAGGACTATGCTTATACATTCCATAAGAAGTTAATCCTAGAGGCCAGGAAGAAGACCAAAAAGGTGGTTGTTAGTTGGTGAGTGAAAATGAGTATGGGTAGTTACTGGAGAAAGTGATCAATAATAAAAATATCTGGGCTGTTCAGTGTTAACCTTTGCAAAGTCTAATAATGGTGTGTATACCCAACTGGAATAAATAAGTTTAATTGTAATTAGATGTCAATTGTGGCTGATTAAATATGCTAATTACTCTGCAATTACTCTGGTGCAAGGCATAATTGAACACAGGTAAAAATAGGGTGAGTGAAAGAAATGCAGACTGCTGTAATAGAAAGAATGAGTTAAGGAAAAGGTTGGTCCCTGGAGGGAGAGTAGGATGGAGGTATCTGTATTATTTAGTGGGAAATTGCAGGCTACAGAACTGGTGGTGTAACACAGGAACCAAGGCCGAGATCCACAATGATACTTAGGCATCTACTCCCCATCTTTAGGCACCACTGTGATCCACAAAACCCTCACTTGATTACGTTCAACCCTGTAGGTGCCAAAACTCACTTGGCACCTAAGCTTTTGCAGTAGAAGTTCCCTAGGTGTCTGTTTCTGCCTCTGGACATGCACACTTCTGCCTTGCTCTAGGTGTCCAGGCACCAACGGCAGCCTAAGCTCCAGAGTGATGCACAAGGATTGCAGAGGAAACATAGGTGCTTCTTTGCCTAAGTCGTGTGTGGGGCCTGATCCGGTAGGCATACTCAGTTGCCGCCCAGCCCCACACAAAATGGGGTGGGGAGTACCTCCCTCGTCACCTTTAGCTCAGTGGTTACAGCACTCACTCAGGATGTGGGAGACCACTTTCTAGTTCTCCCTCTGCCTGAGGAGAAGAGAGATTTGAACAAGGACCTCCCCTCAACTCTCAGCTGAGTGGCTGAACCACTGCACTATAGAATATTCCAATGTAGGCCTCCCTACCTCTCTGATTAATTGTGTAACTAAGTATTAGTTGGGCCAGAGTGAGCGAAAATGACTCTATAGCCCAGTGGCTGGGGCATTCCCCTGAGAGTTGACAGATCCCTGTTCAAATCCCTTCCTGTCAAGCAAAGGGGCCATTTGAACCAGTGGTCTCCCACATTCTGACAGAATGCTCTAGCTCAGTGGTCCCCAACCTTTTTGGCTGGCGGGTGCCAGCTGAAGGACCACTACGGCAGTGGAGAACCCGCCGAAATGCTGCCGAATTTCAGCAGCATTTCGGCGGTGATGCCTCTCAATGACATCACTTGTCAGCGACACAAGCGTAGTCATCGAGCGGCATTTTGGCGAGTGCTCTCCCGGGGACCAGGACACAGGCACATTAAGATGCCCTCGCGGGCGCCATGGCTCCCACAGACACCACGTTGGGGACTCCTGCTCTAGCTCTTAGGCTAAAGCTCATAAGGGAGGTCCTCCCCCTGCCAACTGTTTTGTATAGTTAGATAGCCAGTAAGCATGGCTACCAGATCAGGCCCCACACATGACTTAGGCAGAGGAGCACCTATCTTCCTCTAGTTCATGGATCACAGACAGAAATAGACACCTATCTCTGTGAGAGGAGCAGGGTTTAGGACACACTCCTCTCATCAATATCTTCCTTTGGCTACCTTAGTTAATTCCCCGCCCAGCATGCTGGCTTTGTGGATTTCATTCATCTCTCTCACTATTCCTTGTATAGGAGCATAGGCACCTAACATGGCTTTGTAGATCACAGTGGTGTTCCAGTGATTTTCCAGGGGCCTAAGCCCCTTTTGTGGACCTAAGCCCAAACGCTATCAAAGTCTAGCAAGTCTGATCCAAAAGAATTTAGATGTTCAGGTGACTGGGCCAGCAAACGGCAAATTCATTGCAGTTCAGAAAAATTTAAGTTAGGTAGTCTCACAGCCAAGACCCAGTATAACAGCTACATGCCATCCTAATCAAGAAAAAGGTCTAAGTTAACAAAAGAAAGTCACTGAAGCCTTCAGTCCACCGCAATGTATAATTAAAGAGTATATTAAGGAGACAGAATTAATCTACCACCCCAGAACATATTGGACCCTATTTGTAACACTGGTCACATTAATAAAAAAAAAAGAGATTGTCCTGAAGATGCAGAGAAGGGAACAACAAAGATGACTGCAATTATTATATCTTGACTTTAGTAAAGCTTTTGATACTGTCTCACATGACCTTCTTATAAACAAACTAGGGAGATGCAACCTAAATGGAGCTACTATAATTTGGGTGCAAAACTGATTGGAAAACCATTCCCAGAGAGTAGTCATCAGTGGTTAACAGTCATGCTGGAAGGGCATGATGAGTGTGGTCCTCCAGAAATCAGTTCTGGGTCCAGTTCTGTTCAATATCTTCATCAATGATTTAGATAATGGCAAGAGAGTACACTTACAAACTGATTTCTGCAGGACCACAGTCATCATGCCCTTCCAGCATGACTGTTAACTACTGATAACTACTCTCTGGGAATGGTTTTCCAATCAGTTTTGCACCCAAATTATAGTAGCTCCATTTAGGAAGATACCAAGCTGAGAGGGGTGGCAAGTGCTTTGGAGGATAGGATTAAAATTCAAAATAATCTGGACAAACTGGAGAAATGGTTTGAAGTAAATAGGTTGAAATTCAGTACGGACAAATGCAAAGTACTCCACTTAGGAAGGAACAATCAGTTGCACACATACAAATTGGGAAATGACTGCCTAGGAAGCAGTACTGCGGAAAGGGATCTGGGGGTCATAGTGGACCACAAGCTTAATATGAGTCAACAGTGTACCGCTGTTGCAAAAAAGCAAACATCATTCTGGGATGTATTAGCAGGAGTGTTATAAGCAAGACACGAGAGGTAATTCTTCCGCTCTACTCTGCACTGATTATGCCTCAACTGGAGTATTGTGTCCAGTTCTGGGTGCCACATTTCAGGAAAGATGTGGACAAATTGGAAAGAGTCCAGAGAAGAGCAACAAAAATGATTAAAAGGTCTAAAAAAACATGACCTATGAGAGAAGATTGAAAAAACTGGGTTTGTTTAGTCTGGAAAAGAGAAGAGTGAGAGGGGACATGGTAACAGTTTTCAAGAAAATAAAAGGCGTTACAAGGAGGAGAGAGAAGAATTGTTCTTCTTAACCTCTGAGGATAGGACAAAAAGTAATAGGCTTAAATTGCAGCAAAGGAGGTTTAGGTTGGACATTAGGAAAAACTTCCTAACTGTCAGGGTGGTTAAGCACTGGAATAAATTGCCCACAGAAGTTGTGGAATCTCCATCATTGGAGATTTTTTAAGAGCAGGTTAGACAGACACCTGTCAAAGATGTTCTAGATAATACTTAGTCCTGCTATGAGTGCAGGGGACTGGACTAGATGACCTCTCGAGGTTCCTTCCAGTCCTATGACTCTATGATTATTTAGACTCCTAAGAGAAGTTTAAAGATAGTTGGGTCAATATTTACCCAGACAGTAATTAAAAATCCAAGCCCCAATCCTGCATGCCGCTCTGCATGGGTGGGCTCCTGTGCTGAGATGGAGCCCCACAGATTTCAAGAGGTCTTCACACTAAGCAGCTTGCACAACTGGGACCCCAGTCTCTCAACAATCTCACTGCACTCTATGCTGTGATTTCCAAATAGCCCTCTTTTTCACAGCAATACCAGTAACAGTGCCAAAAACCCAGCAGAGAACAAACTGATTTTTTAAAAACGTATTTTATTTAGTCATCCATAAAAACCCAACATTTTAACAGTACAACTGGTTATATTTTTAATTGTAACAGCTCATACAGCCAAGAATTTCAAACTCCATCAGCAGCAATGTGCATATATGAGAGAGAGAGAGAGAGAGAAAGAGTGTGTGTGTTCACGATAACCATAGCTACACAACATTAAAATCATGTTGTATCAAAAGTTTGCAAAGGCAAATTATGAAGTAACAAATACAGTGTATAACTAAAGACTATGAATACCCAAGTTAGAGACATACTATTTTGATTTAATTTCTTTATTTTTTTTAGCATTGCCTTTTAAAAGCTAAGTGAACCAATTCTCGCTCAGTACAGAGTATCCTACAGATAATAGGTGAAATCATGGCTTTGCCATGAGAAAGGGGAAGCCATTATTTTGCTGCCCCAGGAGCAGACTGGAAGGTAGATTATGACACAATCACAATGTTTTTCCAGTAGCCCTTGCTCCAAGGTCTATACCTGGCACAGCATACATTCTCTGGAGTGCTGACACAGCTGTGCTGGCCTGCACATTGGAGTGGGGGCCGAGCCTGGGCCCCAGCCATTCCTCACCCTGTTGCACTCATGTATGTGGATGGAGGGGGATGTACCTGCTCTGCACTGGTTATGTCTCCCCTTGGACTGACACACACAGTATGGGCAGCATACATAGCGCCATAAGGGGATGACTTATATCCCTTTACTCCCCCGCATGGCAGCACCAGCAAGGTTGCAATTTGGCCCAGTATGCAACACTGAGAGTCAATGACTAAGTTTATTTTCCATTACTGCCTTATCAGTGGTTTAATCTGCATTATAAATGTCTATCTATCACTAAACAATCATTGGTTTAGCATTGAACTAGAACATAAAAAAGGAACCACCACTGACAATTGTTTTATAACTGTTTTCACATTATGCAGAATGCAAGAACATACATTTCTCCACAAGCCCAACAAATGTTAAAATAACAACTTTAAGTAGTTTGGACCAGATGCGGACTCAATTTAAAAAATGTTGTACCATATGCAATGTCAAACTGTTTCCATGCTCATGAAACACACAGTTAGAAAAGGGGCTTGAATAGTAAGCCCTCTGCAGATTTTTCTAATGTTATTTCTTCTTCAGTTGGTTGAAGGGGTCTTTTTTTAAAAACTATCAAACTAATCCAGCTAAAATGGAAAGCAAAAAGTCAGAGCCATGTCTTGTGTATTTCAAACTTCCACTACACAACTCGATTTTAGGTTGTCCCCTACAATTATCAGCAATATTTATTCAAATGGACCTTATATAACTAAATTATTAATGTTGACAACGGGTCTTTTAGTTCTCCTCCCACCCCCTAAAAGAATAGAATGGTCTGAAATGGCCCATATCTTCTCCAACTGAATACTTATAAGGCACTAAAATTAACCATAATAAAAAAGTAAAATAGACCCCACGACAAATAACAAATCGTATTTAATACTTATCTATATGGAATAGCAGCAGAGATTTTCAGTAGTCTAGGAAGCCAAAATGTTTCCTCTTCAAATCATATTAATCATATTAATTAAAAAAAAGAAGAAAAAAAAGATCCCTAAAACTCATGACCACTCACACATTTATAAACAGAATCTGTACAAATCAGACAAGCAAAATGGATTTTCTACAAATTTTGATATTCAGGTCTGAAATGAAGACATTTGTCAATGACCATTTATTTACCTGCATTAGTAATGTGAGTTTAGTTTGAAGATTTCAGTAACCATCTCTAAACTGTGTTAACTTTTGACTTCTCTTAAGTTTAAACCCTGCACCAGTTACCGATTTGAAAAAGACATTTTTAAAGTCATAATTAATTTGAAAATAATTCTCTCAACTTTGGCACCTAATTTTGTGACCTTCTTACCTATCTCAGATGTACACTGCAATAAATAACTTATTTACTTAAATATCTTTGTCTTTCCAAATTTTCCCCCATACAGTTAGAAATATGTAAATGTACATCTACATCGCTATGTCTGCAACTAAGCTACAAAGAGAGGTGGTAGGCTAGGACTTTGATTCCTGAAATGAAATTACTATGAGTTGGGGAAACTGTTTGAAAAACATACTAACAATTATTGAATGTGAATTTATAAAATAGAAATCTGTATTTTTAAACATCAACATGAGCTTATTTGAACAGTGATAAAGCTTTTATAAGGATATACTGACTACTACAGGTAAATCCATCCTTCCCTGATTGCTTGCTTAGGTTATCCAGATTCAGTGCCGTGCTGCTTTGCAGATTTTATCATACACCTCTGGAAAAGCATTCTTGCAATTCATTTGCTCCCTCAGCTTATGGTACAGTGAACCATCAAACATATCCCAGAATTCCTCACGGTTCATGTAGCAATCTGCATACAACATCTGGAAACTGAAAGAAAAAGAAGGGATAAGGAATTAAATGTTAATACTGTTGCAAAATTTCAGGTTGGAAAAAAAATGAAGCAATTGAGGATGAGCCATAAATTGTAAGGATACACTGCAAAATATTTTGAAATACATTTTTTAAACAAATGTACAGATTAATTACATTTATCCAATTACATATTAGATAATTATTCATCCAGTCTGATGGCTGAACACTGACATCTCTTTTGAAAAAAGTCATGATGTACAACGGAAAAGCCAACAGAACATTCCATTATCACTTTTTGGTGAGGTGGGGAGATAAGTTAAATATGAAAAAATGCTTTTAAAATTTATTACTATACTTCAAATGATTTCTTTCCCAGTTAGTTTCCTGAATTTTTTTAAATTAGTTTTGCTGTGACACTAATACAGAGAAGTAAATAGCAGATACACAAAATTTGAATATGTTTGGGCAAATTCTATTGTCAGTTTAAATATTGTGGAATAGTTTATTTTTCTGAAAGATAGGCTTCATGACTTTGCTACCAAACCACAGAGCACTGGATTTGGCATCAGTCTATGCAAAATTTTAGGTGAGGTCCCCAGCTCCGCTCTGGCTCCTTTATACCATGTAAGAGGACTAGTGCAGCACAAAGAGGCTCTAAAAATCCCATTTGCGGTCCAGGCAAAATCTCTTGGTGCATGAACTACAGAGGACAACCATAAAGCCTTCCTTCCAAGGCGATTCCAATCAATGCTGCAGTCTACAGGGAAACCAGGAGAGGCTGCTGTAATGCAGACACGGCCCTAAACAGGAGACAGGCTGCTTAATTTACATGGAAGGCCTTTCCAGCCCCTAGAGCAGCCCAATATCGGGAGGGTTCAAAAACATCTTAAAGCCACCACTCCCTCTGGGATGCAAATTCTAAGCTACTTAGAGGCACAGCACAGAATCTCAACCAGTGTGGTTTTTTTTTTGTAAGCAAGCAATGCTTAAAATTAAAAAAAAGACAGTCATACTGAATACGTAAAATCAGAATCAGTAACTAAATACTGTAATAATTGAAAGTTAAGTAAATCTGATTAAACTGCAAGGCAATAAGTTATATGGTGCTATCCTGAAGACTCGGACTCTTACCCATGCACGTTTCTTACAAACTTTTCCATTTGTCTCATAGATGCTCTGGCTTCAAACTGCTTTGTTTTAGGCTCTCCATAAGCTCCTATATCTACATAGAGCTCCATTTCATCTCCTTTTGGGTGGACCATGCCAGGATTATTGGGTAATATGAAAGGACATAACCACAGTGGGTAAACCTGCAAAGATAATTTTGTATCACCAATTTTAACAGTACAGTATCAGTTGTCTGTTAATAAAACATGAAAAAATGGAGAGAAAATTGCACTACTCTTCTCCAATTTTCAGTACAGAACTTATACTGATGCCCCTTTTAAATTCTGCTGTTCCAACTAGTTTCAGGCATGGAAGCCCCATACAATTGCCCTGATTCCTATCCCCTAACAGCAATCCTGCTTACGACCCCCTTAAACTTCTTCCACGACCCCCCTGGGGGTCACGACCCCCAGGTTGAGAAACACTGATCTAGATCAGGCCTGCACAACTCGTAAAGTGGCGAGGGCCACGTTACTCCAAAGAAAACAGCTGAGGGCCGAAACCCCCTGGCCCTGCGGAAACACCCCCTGCCGCCCCCCCCCCGAACCTCCTGGCCCCGCGGAAACACCCCGCCCCAGCACCGCCCAGCCCTGCAGAAACAAACCCTCCTTCCCCAGCGCCACCCACCAAAACAGCTATGGGCCAAAAAAGAAGGTTGGGGGTGGGAAGGTGATACTTGATTTTAAATCAACCAGGGGCTCCCAGCTGAAGAGGTGGCTGGGAGCCCTCAGGGGCAAATTAAAGGGCCCAGGGCTCCGGCGGCTGGGGGAACCCAGAACTTTGCGGGGCTGGGGCAGGGATTTAAAGGGCCCAGAGCTCCTGCCGCTGAGGGGAGCCCAAGTGCTTTAAATCCCACCCCCAGCCCATCCGCTGGAGCCCTGGCTGGGATTGAAAGGGCTCTGGGCTTCCCCTGGGGGCGGGGAGCCCAGAGCCCTTTAAATCTCAGCCGTGGCCGGGAATCTCTGCAGGCAGCCCAGAGCCCTTTGAATCCCGGCTGTGGCTGGGATTTAAAGGGCTCTGGGCACAGTGAGCCTCCGCAGGCCGCATGTTGTGCAGGCCTGATCTAGACAATAAAATGCTAATGAAAAACTGTCCCAGATCCCAAGTCATTAACTGAACGTGTATTTAGATTTAAATTACATGTAAAACCAAAGGAGTGAAAAGCATTTTACTGGTGCCGTTCAAGTCCATAAGTCTGTATTTCTTGAAACAACTGAAGTCAATGACTTGGAAAGCAAATGTTAATTCCTAACACTCCTTTCGGGGCTCAATAGATTCTCCAGAAATAGAAACCTGATTTCCAATTTTGCCAAGTAAAAAGGATAAAGTGATAGAATCTTCTTTTAAAATCTGTGAGTTAAAGCTACAAAATCAGGTATTTCTGAATCTCAAGTTTTTCTTGTTTCTTTTTATTAGAGCATTTCATTTTACCTGCTGCCTAATAGTATTTGATTAGCTGGCAAAGTTCTCTCAAATTTAGCATACTGATATATATTTTCTGCAACAGGCACTACTGTGTACTAATGCCAATAATCACCATTCATAGGGCAATCTTCCATCAGGTTTTAGAGAAATGTGTTCTTACATTCAGGTCACTGTGGAAGGTACTGATAGATTTTTCAAGGCTTTTCATTGGGACCAACATGTCTTGTACAACATGATGTTGCTCATACAGTTTTCGAATAGCTTCTCCTTGTGTCAGTTTTAATAGTGAGATTTTTGGTGGAACCATCCAGCCAAAGAGGTAACGAAATACAGGGTTATTGCCAAAGGGAATGATATCCTTTAAGAGAAAATGGAAAAAAAAAACCTGCTAGTAAAATCAAGTGAGCTGAAAAATCAGTATTTCAGAATTTGGATTTTGAGAGCAACATTAAATCATATTTTCTTTCAATAGTTTTAATTGCTGGTAGTCATGTTAGGCTACATTTATTAATATAGGTATGAACAACATGCAACCCTAAATTCAACAATGGGAACTTATGTAGTGTAAAATTCTACATTAATGCTTATTATGACAATAATTTAGACGATGAAATTCAAAGTGGTGATTCCACAGCAACCCTAAGCACAGCTGGACACAATTTAGGCAGGGTAAATTCTCAGCCATAAGTGTGCATTCGTGTTTTTGCCCTGAATTTCCTGGTTTATCTTTTTAAAGTCTCAGTTCAGGAAAGTACTTAGAACATGCTTGATAAAAGCTAAAATAAGATTTTTAAGTGCTTTCTTGAATGTGGGCCTAAAAGAGAAATTAAAAAGGGAGGTGATGGTGATATTATCTTTTACAGTCATAAATTTGTATAAAAAAGTCAGAAAGGAATGCAAAAATAGACATTGTCACTAGAGAAATCCCTAAATCTACCACCACTTCATTTGGATTTCTTTCTGTCTTAAGGAAAGGAGTTACTCACCTATGACAGACATAGGTTGCTCCTAAGGGAAAAGAACATTGGCTGTGCAGTGAGTATGTACAAAGTACTCCAAAACAAATATTAAAATCTTCTTTATGTCTAAAGTCTTACTTGGAGTTCCCAGAAGATACTCCTGGTATGTCGGTGGTAGTAATGTCTTGAGGGAATGTACTCTATTCCAGTTTGATTAGCCTTCAGATACTTCTCCGCATGCTTAAAAAACCATGGTTTGTAGTAGTTACCAATTCTGTTTATCTGAAAATAAAGATATATAACACATCAGCAAACAGACACCAATATAAAGAATAATTATCCCTTACTTGAAAATTCAGTAATATCAATGTTCATGGTGCCCCCACATTTTTTCACTTTGGAATTACGCTAAGGAAAGAATAGCCTTAATGCTGAGGAAGTGTTTGGGACTTTTTAAACATAATTTTCATACTGTAGTAGGACCTTGTGGATAAAGACTGGATGGGCACTCAGAAGACCTAGATTCTACTTCTGGATCTGCTGTTCGTCTCCTGGGTGGCTGCGGGAAAGTACTTGTGTCTCGGCTTCCCCATTTGTAAAATGGGAATTATAATGCTGACTGCCTCTGTAAAGCACTTAAAAAGCTCCTGAATGAACATTTATGAGCTAGGCAGTATTAAGTATTATTTACTTCTGGGGAACTTCTGTATCAAAAATTTAAAAATTCTGCACACAGTATTTTAAAATTCTGCATATTTTATTTGTCAAAATAACACAATATAATGATTGCAGCTTCAATTATTTTGGAATTTTTTTCAAAATACCTCCATCAACTATGTCTGTAACAATACAAACAACAAAAAAGATTCCCTCAGGAGTTCAGAGTTAAAGAAACCTCTGCACCCAAATGGATCCCTCACTTCAGAATCAAGTTATAAGTTACCAGATGGAGAAGAAGGCAGAGAGCAGGTTAGTCAGTTGAGAGAATGCATTAGCTTACTGGGGTCTGTCCCCAATCTCTTCCCAGGGAGAGGTGAGGGTTCTCCCTGCTTCTCTGAGGGCAAATAAACCCCAAGACCCACTTAGCTGCTCTTAGCCTCCCACCCTTCTTCAGCTCCTCATCCCTCAGGATCCTTGCCCCAGGGACTGTTCCCCCTCAGCTGCTTCTCCCGCACTCACTGCCCCCTCCCTCAAGGCACAGACCTATGTCCTCACCTCTCCTTCCCCTGGAGCTTGACTCCTCTTTCCCACCCCTCTTCCCCCTCCCCCACCCCACTGGGAGCTCTGTAGTCCCTCTGCTCCCCCCACATCACTGGGGTACCTATGCTCCCACCTACTCACCCCCACCATGGAGTACCCTATGCTCCCATCACCACCACTGGGGACCCTGTGCTCCCCCTTCACACCCTGACTGATCCCTTCCTCGCCAGACCCTCTGCTAGAGGCCCTAGGACAGTGCAGAAAACTGACTGCGGAAGCTGCAGCCGGAGAACCTCAGCTCCTGGAAGAGTGAATCTGCCCACACATAGCTACAGGTAAGAGTTCTGCCTGGAGCTGGGGTGTGTGCCACGAGCAGACCTCTAGTGAGAAACTTAGGGATGGGGGGGGGCTCCTGTCCTCCCTAAATGGTGCTCCTAGCCAAGGCTCCCCCCAGTTTTCCCACTGCTGCTTGTGTGAGCCCTATGCCACTGCAGGATGGGTGCAGCAATAGGAACATGGGATGTGCACTGAGGCTGCCTCCCAGTGAGGACTACAGTCAACTTGCTGCACAGAGGTTTAGGGGAGGGGGAAAGAGGTGGGAGGCAATCACCCTACAGCCCTCTAGTTCCCCCCGCCCTGACATGGACTCAGCAGCGAGCCTGCACCCGACCCTGACACGCGCCGAGGCCGGGCCTACCACAGAACCACCCCGGAGCCCTGTTCCTTTGCACCAGGGGCACTGTGATAGTGAGTGAGAGGGAGTCTCGCACACTTGCCCAGGTCTGCCTCCCCTTCCCCCAAGTCAGTGATTTACATCTCTCTCAGCTGCTTGTGATACGCTTGCTCAGGACCACTGCTGATGGGGGTGCATGACCCCTCTTGCGGTTTCTCTTTGCTTCCCCATCAGAATCTATTATTCTGCGGGGAAAACAAAAAAAATGTGCAGGGGACATGAGTTCTGCACATCTGCAGTGGCATATAATTCCCCCAGGAGTAATTATTATTATAGTGTGCCAGTGTGTGTGTTTCATATAAGTTTTCCTCATTAAGGATGAGTTAAAATAAGGTTTGGCCTGCCCAAAGGAAGCTGAGTATGGGAACTGATGTCAGTACTTTAGGAATGTTACTCTGTTCTCAAGATGAACCAAAAGCCTCAGTGTTTCTGTAGAGCGGTCAGCATTTCAGAAGAGTTGCCACTAAAGAGACACATGGCATTTTTTTGTTAATATTAACACTGATTTTCTAGTCAGATGTTAGTTTGGGTAATTGCAGTGTAACGACATCTCCCTCCAGATGTGTCTCCTATCTTAAAGCACTGTGTTGTTGCTATATACTGTTCAAGTTGGTTCTTTTCTTCTTGGAGTTGAAAAGAAGCATCTATGATGCAAGCTAGAGATAGAAAAGACCTATCACTTTAGGAAATGTAGGAGTTACAGCCTGAATTGATAGTTACCTGCAAAATTCTAATGTTAAGTATATTCAACCATTCCAGCAAATTCAATATCCATTAAAAATATACCTCTTGTACTGATCATATTACTGTTTTGGTTTTACTGTCATACACTGGAATATTTTACATTCAAAGAACTAAAAATATTATTTAAGAATAGGATTCCTTTTAGTTACCTGGCTGTCTTCAGCTTCATCAGTCAAGACTCCTGTCATAATGACTGCTTCTTCCAAGGAGTATACCAGTCCTTCCACAAAGTTATTCTCTTTCTTTTTAGATTCCTCAGTAAATTTTTCACAGATCTTTTCCAAACCTCTCACAGGCTTGTAATGTAATTTTACATATTTCTTAGCAGGAATTATTTTTATTTCCGCAGCAACCAGGAATCCCAGAGTACCACAAGACCAAGGCACTGCATAAAATAGGTCTGAATTTTCAGTCTGCAAAAAGTACATCATACTAAATCAAATGTCTATCCATTCAACAATTGATAACGTTGTAAATCATAGTAAAATAACATTTTATCTTACTGGTGTACATCTCACAAGGCTTCCATCAGCAAGAACAAGTTCGTAGGCCAAACAGGTATGTTGAAATAGTCCATAGATATGGGATGAAGACTCAATGCCAGTTCCCATGATCAGGCCTCCTTAACAAGAAAATGTAATCAATTGAAACATATTTCCCTTTAAAATGAAAATGGTTTAAAAACAAAGAGGAAAAAAATTAAAGAGGGCTTCTGGAAAATGAAATCTTTCATGTTATTCCTGGTAGCAGTTTTAAAAAGCAGACGCATGTCTAAAATATAACGTATGCAGTGTTGTTGTAGTTGTGCTGGTCCCAGGATATTGAAAGAC
The DNA here is from genome assembly GCF_003597395.2 of Chelonoidis abingdonii. NCBI lineage: Eukaryota > Metazoa > Chordata > Testudines > Testudinidae > Chelonoidis > Chelonoidis abingdonii. Next base: position 13,727,900 of record NC_133775.1, read on the forward strand.
ATTGTGGACGAGACACAATCTTCTACTGGACCAACTTCTGTTGGTGAGAAAGACAAGCTTATGAGAAGAGTTCTGTGTAAGCTCAAAAACTTCTCTCTCTCACCAACAGAGGTTGGGCCAATAAAAGTTATTACCTCACCCACCTTGTCTCTATATATATATATAATGTGCGATAGCACAATACAAAATTCAGCAAGAATTTTAAAAATATATATTATATATATATTTCTGAGAAAACCGAGACTGAACAACATAGTAAACTGCATAAAAAGCTATTTAATACACAGCAAAACTCATTCTCTTTTATAAAGAATCCTCACCTACTGTGAGATCATCAAGTTCTGGTACCACTGGAAGAGTCCAGCCCATAGGATTCAGATGTGCTGTCAACTGCCCCATGGTTACCAACGGTTCCACATGGACAATCTAAGAGAGAAAGTATTCAAGTATTAATGCTGACACCACACAAATGTTGATCGCATTTCTTATTATCAGTTCTGCTCTTTAATTTAGACACTCAAGAGTGTAACTAAAGACAGTTAAGAGACTGTTTCCCCCTTCCACCTACCTCATCTTGAAAAGAGGTGTGGTTCAATCTCCCAAACATAAGTCAAACTGATCTTTCAGAGCTCAGCTTGTTAAACAGATGTTACAAATTTTTTTTAAAAAGCGCCATGCACTCCTTTCAAAATCTGATATTCATAGTGGATTTACTATTTGTAAAACTACTTTAAGGCATAAATTTCAAGGAAAAGTGTGTGCACACTTTACAGGCTCATCTTAGTTGTACAAATCCTGCAATGTGCATGAAGATGGGGTTATGCAAAGGTGTACATATGGTTGTACAACTTCAGTTTGTAACTACCCATGGGATTTGCACAATTCAAGTACATGCATTATTTAAATGGAACCATTTTGATGTGCTGACTTGACACTAGTGCCTTGAATCAAGGATTTACCATAACACTTCAGAACAGGCAGAAGCATCACCACTAGTGAGGAGAGGAAAATATTCCAAAAAGCTTCAGAATCTCTATCATCAGAAATCAGATACAAAGGTGTCATAAAGGTGTACAACTCCAACTGATGTCAATGGGCCATTGTTTTGGTATCTAGGCAGACATGGGATGACAACAGTGAACAAATTCACATTTGGAAGGTTCTTTGCACCTATTAGAGTTAGAAAGTTGTTTCTTAAGGAAAGGAAAGGAAAGGAAAGGAAAGGAAAAATAAAATTTTGTAGATGAGTGGAGGGTTTACAAAAAAAAAGAACCAATATGACAGATGGGCTCAACCAGACCTGCTGACTTAATAGCCTTCCTACTGTGTATCTTGTGTCCACTCATTTCTCTCTCAGCAAGAAAATACTCCCTTCTAGAATCCAAATATTTCCTGATCATTCAGAATATGGCTCTATCAAGATTGTCTGTTTCCCATGCAGAGGCACAATGCAGATGTGTTTCCCATGCAGAGGCACAATGCAGATGTGTTTCCCATGCAGAGGCACAATGCAGATGTGTTTGGGTTTCCAACACTGTAAGGGAATGTAAGTCCAAAAGGACTAAAATGTAACAACACTTTCCACATTAAAAAGGGGTAATGAGAACATTTGCTCTTGGATTTGTATAATTTTTTAATAAGTGGGTTTCAATTACCTTCAGGGAATTTAATGTCCTTTTAAGCAATAACCATAATAAAGCGTTGTAAACTTTAGTATTAAAAATGTTAGCATTACCTGTCTTTCAATGTCTACCTCTAGAATGTCCATTAAGTTGATGACTATATTCTTATGAGTCTTCTTGTACTTTCCAACACGAAGTGATACTGTTAGCCAGCCAGGTCGGCCAGTACACATGTATGTTTTCCCACCTTCATTTTTCCATTCCTGCACCTGTAAAAGGTTATTGTCATAGTTCAGGGCAATGCACCTGTATTCCTCGTGGTCCAGCAAGGGCACCTACTCTTAAGCTTTTAGGTCCCTAGCTGTTGACTTCACTGGGGCAGAGACATACATCTCTCTCCCTCCTAACCAGGGTGTTTCGAGGCTGCGCATCTCCCAGCCTACACTGTGAATTTCCCAGTGAAGTTAGACTGCCTCTGCAGACTTGCTTTATTTTTTCTCCTCAGAGATGGGTAAATAGAATAATTGCCACAATTAAGTTACCACATAGCTCTTCCTAAGCAAGCACAGTTATTATTAACAAAAAGCATTAACTATAGAAGAACCTACAATCATGGTAATAAGCTTAGCAGAGATCACCCTCTGACTTCAACATGGGCTCCGGCCAGCAAACAGTTGTTAGCTCACAGCAAGCCCACTCATGTATCTGAACATCCCTTCTTTATATATATTTATATATATATAAATCTGTCCTCATGTAACAGGTGATCAACAGATAAAAAGGTTCTCTCTCCCCTTTGCCCCGACATCAAGGCAAAGCTTCAGAAGGCTGAGTTCTTCTATAACCAGAGTAATTGTATTTGCATACCCTTTCTCCCAGAGATTTCCTGGGAAACCTACTTAACTTTAAAAGTTCATTCTTGTCTTGGCCCCTTATTTCAAACAGTCCTTTAAAGCTCACATCTAGGGGTCCATGTCTGTCACAGAGGTTGCAGAAGTCATAGATTCCATGACTTTCTGCAGCCTCTGTAACTTCTGCAGCAGCCAGTGCAGCTGACCCCTGGGCCACCCAAGCAGCTGGCTCCAGGGACAACCTGAGCAGCAGTCCCAAAGGGCGGCCAGAACAGCCACTGCTCAGTGGCCCCAGCAGCTGGTGTCGCTGGCCCCATCCCGGAGCAGATAACCCCCAGATCCCTTTCTGCATTACTCCTTTCTAGGCAGTCATTTCCCATTTTATATGTGTTCAATTGATTGTTCCTTCCTAAGTGGAGTACTTTGCATTTGTCCTTATTGAATTTCATCCTATTTACTTCAAACCACTTCTCCAGTTTGTCTAGATCATTTTGAATTTTAATCCTATCCTCCAAAGCACTTGCAACCCCCTCCCAGCTTGGCATCATCTGTAAACTTTGTAATGTACTTTCTATGCCATTATCTAAATCATTGATGAAGATACTGAACGGGGACCCCACTCAATATGCTCTTCCAGCCTGATTGTGAACCACTGATAACTACCATCTGGAAATTGTTTTCTAACCAGTTGTGCCACTCACTTATAGTAGCTCCATATAGGCTGTGTTTGTTTATGTCTTTCTGTCACTAGTGTGGTTTGAATATTCCTATTTAAAATTTTAATAGCATTTAGCAGACATGTTCCAAAATGAGATATACTAGCTTATGAACTTTTTAGTAGAATACCTCTGGTGGTTCTAGTTATCTGAATGTAGCAGCTATAATAAATCCATACACCTGAGTTTTAGTCATGAGATTCAGAAAACGACTAGCAAATAATATTTTAAAATCCACAGGATAGATGGCAGAGGGGCAAACCATCATTGGCATATGTAGGCACCATTCCATGAAAATCAGTGAGACTGCACCTGATCATACACAAAAAATCTTGCTTGTAGTCTCAAAAAGAATTGACATAGGGGGCAGGGTGAAGCGGGGGAATCTACATACACAGATGCATGTGGTAAGTGTACATTTACAGATCTAGTATGATTAGGATTTATTGAACAAGAGTCACAGGGAAGTAATCAGATAATCTAGCTCACTCCTTAGGACTACAGAGCTTGGAGGATACTCCAGACAGACTAATATCAAGGTATACCTATCATATTTGAGATGAGTGTAACAAACAGGAAAAATGGAGGAGTCAAGAATGACAGAACTCCCGTAAATATTATGCAACAGAAATAAAATTCCAAACTCCCTTTAGAAGTCATGGCAGAAGTCACAGAAGAAAAAAAACAAACCCCTACTGTGATGTGGCTGACGAGGTGCCTGCTCATGCCAAGAGACCCAGGCCTGAACTGACACTGACAAATGCATACCTGGAAACAAGTCTGGCTCAGTTGTATGTTAGTATTGTTAAAATAGGTATTAGGTTTATGAAAATATGTTAAGTGTTTACACTTTATGACATGCTTTTAAGTGGCTGCATGCAGTAATCTCACATATCTGTATCATGTTATAATAAAATATTTAAGTGTTTGCTCGGTATCAGTAAAAGTTTACACTCAAACTGTAAACCCCCACAGTCAGGAGAGAAGCATTGCCAAGTGTGAAATACTAATTAATCACAGGAGATGTTATTTCCTGCCCAACAAAAGAAGGCCTACAGACACCAGACAAACCACTGTAGAACATCAGAGGACAAAATACTTTGTTGATTGCTCTCCCCACACCAATGAAAAGGAGACATGCATGGGGGCTTGTCCCACCAGTGGACTCTGGGAGAAAGGAATAAAAATCCCAGCTACGAAGAAAGTGCATCTCTGTGCTGCTCGGACTTGGGGCAGATAAGATTTCTAAGCATAAGCAAGGGATCTCCAGCTACTTAACCTGGTTTAGCCCTAGATGACACATGGAGCTTGCATTTTACAGCAGCTTCTATTATCTTTTGGAACCTAAGACTAACTCATTTGTGCATGTACATTTACTTGCTTTAACCTTCTAAATAACCCTTATTTCTTTTTCTTAGTTAATAAATCTTTAGTTAGTTTATTCTAGGATTTGCTACAAGTGTTGTTTTTGGTGTAAGATCTAAAGCGCAATTCACTAATGTAAGAGACTGGTCCTTTGGGATTGAGAGTAACCTGAATATTATTGTGATTTTTGGTGTTAAGAGACCATCTGTCACAAAGGCAAACTTGCCTAGGTGGCAAGATACACTAGAGTACCCAAGGGAACAGTGATTTCATGGTTAGGCTGTTACAGTGCCTGAGAAGTTTACACTTGATGAGTGGTTGGTGAAATCTAAGTATAGAACTCACAACCAGTTTGTAATGGTCTGCCCTGAGATTGGCATTCACCTACTTAGCCACTCCAGACAGCTTGACCTACTTCCATTCTCAATTATCTATTTGAACTAATAATGAAATGTAGGATGTTCAGATATGAAGAAAAACAATATTAATATGCAATATTAAATAAGCCATCCAGCAAGGGATAAGAAGCATACAATGATTTTTATAAGAATTGTATTAGAGACCAGATTTTGAATTTTCAGTTATTCACACTACAGTTTATACAAGAGCTTCCATGTAGAATTCTAAACCCAAAGCACAGAGAAGGAAAGAAATTTAATGGAGTTTTAGGTAAGAGTTGTGTAACCTATGGCCCCAGCCCTGCAACTGCATCAGCACAGAAGGATGCAATTCTGTAATTAAGTACTAATTTCATACAGGAAAAGAAAAGCAATTGGTAGGAGTGTCAAAATCATCTGTACAATCATCCCAAAGAAAGACTTCAGCGTGGAACAAAGAGACTGTACAGGTTTATTCATTTTACGATATATGTATTTATTAGGACTAGTCATGTATCCACGGTGATTTTAAATGTAAAGTACTATATGAATAATATACGTTACTGGCAAGGTAAGGATATGTGAATATATACTTATGTTATTTTAATAACAACAATGTATATTTATTGTCAATAATATAGCCTTTTTGTGCACCCATAACTAAGGCTATGATTTTGTCACAGAGGTTGTGAAGTCATGGAATCCGTGACATCCAGAGGTCTCTGTGACTTCAGCCAGTGGCAGCAGGGAGCTGCAGGGTCCCCCCACTGCCCATGGTTGCTTGGAGCTTGGGGGTCCTGCACCTTGGACAGTGGGGGGTACCCCTCAGCTCCTGGCCTCTGTGGGTGGCAGTGGTCTCCAGGAGCTCTCGGCTGCTGTGGTCAGCAGGGGGCTCCGAGCCACATAGGGAGGACCCCACAGCTCCTGGCTACTGTGGGCTCCCGCAACCTGGGAGTTGCGGGCAATGCAGGCCCCTGGAGCTCCGAGTGGCAGGAAGACCCCGGAGCTCCAAGCCACAGGAGGGCGGGGGACCCTGGAGCTCTGAGCTGGGGCCCATGCAGCTGCCCAGCTGCTGCAGGCAGTGTGGGGACCCCACAGTTACCCATTTTGTCACAGATATTTTTAGTAAAAGTCACAGACAGGTCACAGGACTCCGTAATTTTTTTTTATTTTTATTTTTTAATTGCCTGTGACCTGTCCGTGATTTTTACTAAAAATATCTGTGACAAAATCTTAGCCTTACCCATAACCTAAGGTCAGTTGCTTTAGTCAGAACTGGGGAAGGATTTAGACTAACTGTAATCTGTTACATTTACATGTTACTCTTACATCTAATAGAGAAAGAGCAGGGAGACAGTCTTTTGTTCTCACTAATGTATACAGTTATAGGTATGATAGCATATTGCATTGTTTGTTTTGTGCTGCAATGTAAACTGCAGAGTAAAATACAGATGCATTGATACAATTTCATTGTCTTTCTTTCTTTTTTCTTAATATCCTCTTGCTGTAATTGGGCACCAAAGACTGGATTGAAATCTGGACTTGCAAATGAACATTACAGAAAGAGATCAATAAACAGAGAAGTATTCACAAACTCCAATTCATAGATTCCAAGGCCAGAAGGGACCATTGTGATCATCTAGTCAGATTTCCTGTGTAACACAGGACATACAACTTCCCCAAAATAATTCCTGCAGTGTATCTTTTAGAAAAAGATCAAATCTTGTTTTAAAAAATTGTCAGTGATGGAGAATCCACCCCAACTCTTGGTAAATTGTTCCAATGGTTAATTAACCTCATTATTAAAAATGTATACTATATTTTCAGTCTGTATTTGTCTAGCTCAGTGATACTCAGACTGAGGCTCGCGAGCCGCAGGTTGCTCTTTAATGTGTTTCACGAGGTTCTTTGCAGCACATATTAAAACACTGTGATTTAATTATTAACCAATTCTAGTTGATAAAATAACAATATTTGGTCAATCATTTTGCTATGAGAATTTTATATATAAACTAAGTATTTCCCGTCACACAGTTTAAATATGAATATAGAGTACTATAGTAAATGAAACAATGAATTCACACTGCTATGGCTCTTTTGAGTAATGCTGATCACTAATTTGGCTCCTGAACCACTGAGGTCTTTGTTAAACCCTTTGTTAAAGCTATTACATAAATGACACCATCCGCCCTCAACCAGAAACATATCAAGCTGAAAAAAATCCATTACTAGTGTCATGCTACGTGGAGCAGCTCATGACTGTGAATGCTTACCTCAGGGCAGACTGTCAAAAAGCAGGGCAGACACCCCAAACTGGCTGTATATCCTGTGATTAGATTTTCCCAACCCAATAACGAATGTGAACTCCTGAAGCACTATAACGATCTTACCATGGGCTCACAGACAGTGCCTTTGGGCACTCTAGTCTATCTTGACACGCATACAAGCTGGACTTAGTGATAAATGGTCACTTATACCAAAGATCACAAAATATTCAGGGTGCTCCCAGTCCCAAGATAAACACTTATCCCATGCCAATTTGTACCTCAGATCTCACACCAAAGACAACATTTGTAGACAATCCTATATATTCCTAGGGTAATTCTGCATATTTTATTTGTCAAAATAACACAATATAATCATGCCAGTTTCAATCATTTTGGTTATTTATTTCAAAATACTGGTCAGCAAGTATATCTGTAATAATAGAGATAAAAAAATCCAGGAAATGTTTTTTTTTGACAAATAGATGCCTTACTAGGCACATTAATACAGAACTTTGAGCAATTAATTTAAACTACAATACAGAAACATATTTCCTGTACCCCTCAGAAACAATGCAAAGGCTTGGGAGAGTCAGGGGCAATGGAGTAGCTGAAGGAGAGGGAAGGAGCTTGGGAGTGAACTGGGAGGGTTGTTGGGTATGCATGGGAGAAGTATGGAACAGGTTTTTTGGGAGGAGGGATGTTGAGTAGCCTCCCTCATGCAGACCCTGACTGAGCCTTAGCCTCTCCCATTTCAGTCAGGCATATCTGCCCCATCCTCAACTGTCCCTGCACCCTCCCCTACACACACCCCAACCCATTCCCGTGTGGTCCCTGGCTCAATGCTGTCATCCAACTAGCTCCTGAGCCCCTGTACCAGTCTGTCCCCACATTAGCCTTTCTGAACCCCAGTCTGTGACCCCCCTCAGCAGCTCTGTATGCCCCACTCTGTCTGTTATCTTCCCTTGCCATATCCTGTGCCTCCTAACCTGGCTCCACAGGCAGGATGCTGAGATGAATGCAGCCAGCTGCTGGCTGTTACTGCCAGTCAGCTGCTGCTGTCTGTTCTGGTGCCACAGTGGCCTCTGGTGGGTAAAAGGTAGAACTGCAGCACTTCTCAGGCAGAATGTATTTTTTGAGCAGAAAAAAATTTCTGTGCCAGACATGAATTCTGTGCAGCGCAGAATTTCCCCAGGAGTATCCTATAGGAAACTAAGTAAGAATTTATTAACTAAGAAAAAGAAATGAGAGAGTTATTTACAGGTTAAAGCAGGCAACATATCTATACAAATGAGTTACAATCTAGTTCCAAAAGGTGACAGAGTTGTAGTACTCTGTCAGCACTAAATGTCTTTTAAGGCTAACCCATGCTGATCCTGGGCATCTCTGCTTTTGTTTCCTAATTCCAGCCCTCTGAGAGTCCAAATGGCAAAGAGATGAAGAATGTTCATGTTATTTTATTTATCCAGAATTCAAGCTGATGGCACAAGCTTCCTTGCATGAAGCACCTTTATGGTAGTCAGATGGCCGTTAGCCCAATTTTTGCATCGTGATGCTTCACAATGCCCACTTAGGTTTGATAATTCTTCTTGATGGGCAGGGGAACCACTCCTCCTGCCTCAGTTCACAAGTTCAGAGCAGGCATTTTTACAGTTGTAAAGGGAAACCTAGATATTACCTTATAGCATGGGATTCAGATGTTACAAGTAAGATTAAAATATGCAGCACCTTACAAGCATTTTGTAGAGTCTAAATACAACTTTGCAAGTCTAACACTTATCTTGAACAATATTAACGTACAGATGAGCTGGTCTGGTTTCCAGCTATGAATCTGCCAGTGCTCAGTTGATAATTACAGCCGCGCCATGAGCTGGTACCTGAAACACCAGTATCGCAATTAGATTTATAAAAAGGGTGCCTATCCAAACACTCGGGTGTCCTTTCTTAAAAATACACCCAAAGTGCTACAGTACAATTTAAGACAGGGGTCCCCAACGCGGTGCCTGCGGGCACCATGCACCCATATCCTGGCCGGCAGTCGAGCATCCGCCAAAACGCTGCCAAAATTCGCCAGCATTTCGGCGGATGCTCGACCACCACCACGGTCCTTTGTCTGGCACCCGCCAGACTAAAAGGTTGGGGACCACTGATTTAAGATAACCCAGCATCAGAGAGCCTAGCTATTTCTGAAATGTTGGACTTCCCTGGGAAAGGCTTGTGTGGTCTAGTGACCCCGTTGTGAGCTATGCCAGTGGGAGCTTTAACTCCTGATAGGATTATCCCACCTGGACAGGTCCTGAGGTAGGGACCAGACAAAAAGCAGTCTTCTGACCTCTAAATTGGGGTTTGAACAGTCAGTCAACAACCTATTATTGTAAACAAGTTTAAGAATTAATAATTTAAGAATTTAATTTAACAATGAACAGTTCCCTACCTTTGCAATGGCCCTGCTAAGTTTTCAACTGCCTGGGAAAAATGATAAGGTTATCGAATTCAGGCTGTTTTTGACCAGCGACATGAGTAAATTCCAAAATTGAGGAACTCTCATAGAGAGCATCCTATCAGCAGCTCCCTTGTTTATATCCACAAAGCTCCAGCTTGAGCACTGGTGCTGACCTTAACTATGGCAGCATGTCATGGAGAGAGAGGGAGTCTCTGCACCAGTTCCTAACAGGAGCCAGGCCAACATGTGCCTTTCAGGCCCCATCTGGATGTTGGAAAAGATCCTTTCTTAAACCACAACAGCAAGCTCAAGTTAACTAACATGGTCTAAAAAAAAGATCTTATAATCATCTAAGATTGAGCTTATCAACAAAGACAGTCAGGGTCCCTCCTCCAACACCTCAGCTTTCTCCTCCCTTTTGCCACCCCTTGCACCTCCTTCCCCATCGATGTTTCCCCTCGCCCCGTGGTCCCCTTGCTCTCACCTGTGTCTGGATGTGGCGGACACGCTGGCTGTGCTGCCGAGGGGCGCTGTGCAGCCTCCACACGGCCCAGGCCCGCAGTTGGTAGTAGATGTCAAACAGAACAGAGAGGGGCAGCAGGAAGAGACAGACGAAGACCCAGCGGTGATGGATCAGCAGGTACTCCAGCCCCTTGTGCCGCACCCACAGCGCGAGCAGCAGGAGCCCAGCACCCAGTGATAGCAAGGGGTCCATCTCGGACCCCTAGAAGACCCTGCCTGTGCCCTGCAGCCCTGCCCTGTCCTCAGCTCCTGCCCCTCACAGAGCCCCTCCCTCACCTCTTTACCCCCCTCACTGACCTCTGCCCCCACCCCTCAGAGCCCCTCCCTCACCGCCTTACCCCCTGACTTACCTGTGCCTCCACCCCACAGAGCCCCTCACCTCCTTCCCCCCGACTGACCTGTGCCCCCACCTCACAGAGCCCCTCCCTCACCTCTTTACCCCCGACTGACCTGTGGCCCCACCCCACAGAGCCCCTCACTCACTCACTGCTCCTCCCTCCCTGACGTCTACCCCCACCCCTCAGAGCCCCTCCCTCACCCGCCGACTGACCTGTGCCCGTGCCCCTCGCACAGCCCGTCCCTTTCCGCTCACTGACTGTGTCGCTCACCCTCCGCCCCTGGCTCAGCCCCGACTGTCCCCGCCACCTCTTCGCTCCGAACCGCTCGCTCGCGCGCTGCCGCCCTCACGCTGCGAGCCAGCCGCCGCCTGTCCCTGCCAGGAACCCCACGCGACACACTTACACCCCAACCGCCAACCTCCGGCCCGCCCCCGCGCCAGCCCCTTTCTCCTGATTGGCTGGGCCGCCGCACTCCGCGGTGAGGAGAGGGGAAGGCACCGGCCAATGGGAAGATACGGCAGGGATCGGACCAGGCGTTGCGCGACCGGATTGGCTGGAGGAATAGCGCTCCGCCGCCGATGGGGGTGGGACGCGGGCTCGAGGGTGGGAGGGGAGAGGAGTATTTGGGAGCGGGGGGTGGAAGATGGGGGAGGTGCAGCCCCTGGGTGGGCCGGGAGCGCCGCGGGCGGGGGGGCTGGGATGGGGGGAGCGGAGGTGGGGGATGGGGAAGGCTGGGAGGGCTTTGGGGACGGGTCAGGGAGGTTGGGGGATGGGGAGGGCCCAAGGGGGTCGGAGTGGGAGAGCCAGGGGCATGGGGCTGGGGATGAAAGGGCCAGGGAGGTTTGGGGGATTTTGAGGGCCAAGGGCAGGTTGGAGTGGGGGGACCAGGAGTTATGGGGATGGGGAGACACGCAGCGGGGGTTGGACAGGCCAAGGGGGTTTGGGGGACACGGGGGGCTGAGGGGCGGTTGGGTGATGGGGAGTGCTGGGCTGGGCGAGCCAGGGACATGGGGTTAGGGATAAGGGATGAAAGGGCCAGAGAGGTTTGGGGGATTTTAAGGGCCAAGGGCAGGTTGGAGTGGGGGGACCAGGAGATATGGGGATGGGGAGACACGCAGCGGGGGTTGGACAGGCCAAGGGGGTTTGGGGGACACGAGGGGCTGAGGGGTGGTTGGGTGATGGGGAGTTCTGGGGAGGGGTGAGAGAGCCAGGGACATGGGGATGGAGACTGGATAGGCTGGGCTGGTACCAGCTCAGGATGAGGTGGGATGATGACACTGTATGTGGGACAAACTGCTTCATGTGCTCCTCACAAGCCAGACAGACATCTCCTGGGCCCCTCATGTGATGAACCCTTTGACACCAGCACAGAGAATCACCATGTGGCAGTGGTTTGAGTATTGGCTTCCTAAACCCAGAGCTGTGAGTTCAATCCTCGAAGGGGCCATTTGGGGATTTAGTTGGGGATTGGTCCTGCTTTGAGCAGGGGGTTTAACTAGATGACCATTTGAGGTCCCTTCTAACTCTGATATTCTATGATACTAAGAACATCCCTTATGCTATAGCAAGCTACCCCAGAGAAAACACTCCTGTCCTTGGCATGATGCCATGAAGTAGCAGCAAAACATCCCCAGGCTGTGCCTCTCTTTCCCCTCCAAGGCCCAAACATGGGGTGTAGCATGTGACAGCCCAAATTGAGAAATTCACACACACACAAATGAATCGTGAGGCTACGTCTTCACTACCGGCCGTATCGGCAGGTAGCAATCGATTTCTCGGGGATTGATATATCGTATGTCATCTAGACGCGATATATTGATCCCCGAATGAGCTCCTATCAACTCCGGAACTCCACCAACGCGAACTGTGGTAGCGGAGTCAACAGGGGGAGCCGCGGACATCGATCCCGCGCTGTGAGGACGGTAGGTAACTTGATCTAAGATACTTCGACTTCAGCTACGCTATTCACGTAGCTGAAGTTGTGTATCTTAGATCGATTTCCCCCCCTAGTGTAGACCAGCCCTGTGAAACCTAAAATGCTATGAAATTCATTCATTTAGCATAGCCCCCCACCTCCCATAACCTCGGTGTAAAGATTTGCTATTCCTAACAATAATTTAACAACTAAAGTGGAGAGAGATGACATTTGTGTGGAATGTAGGGAACTTTGTGCTGAAAGGAGTGGTATCCCTTGAAATGAAAAACATTTGAGGTATGTGGCAGATGTGTCTCTAAACTAAAGCACAATGGTAAAGCTCCATCAGGCAGTGACAGAATGCTGCAGCAGCACAGTGCCATCAGGTGGTGAGATGAAAGTTCATTATGCCGGTAGGCAATATAATGATGCTGCATCAAAGCACCACTGCAGCACGACATAGTGTCAAAACACTGTCACTTTCAGATACAGCACACTAATGTGATGTCAAACTGTGTCAACACTGTGCTGCAGCGTAATAAAGTGGTATCAAAACATCACATTTGAACAGAAAGCGATGTGGTGTCAAAAAGTCACTATGGCATGATGCATCACAGTAATGTGTCAAAAGGGACCAATTCTGAGTCTGAAACAAAATAGCATGTTTTGAGCATTGCGACTTTTAGTGTGAATATTTCTCCTGCTTTTATTAACTGTTTTGAGGTCCAATAAAAGATCATTGTTTTTATTAAAGTTGTACCAACTTTTAGTTAATGTTGTTGCCCAGGCATATATGGCAATATGATTTGTGATATACACCCTTTCATTTCTATGGAAAAGACATCAGAACAGCACTGGAAAAGAACAGGCAGAGTTCCAATACCAGTTTTTCAAGAGTGGTCAGCAGTTCCCACTGAGAACAACTATTAGTGATTGTTTTTAAGAATAAACATGTTTTTCTTCCCCTTCTCTCACCTTGGGTCAAATTCAGCCTAGGGGTAAGTGGGTGTAATTCTCACTTTCACAAGAGAAGGATTGTCCACTGGTTAGAATGCTAACAAAACAAAAAACAAAATAGGTATAAACTCGTAAATGTTCTTCTCCATGAAAATTTTAGTAAAAGGCGAAAGATAACTGAAATTAAACAGAGAGAAGTCTCTTGTCCACACTTGAAAGAGGATACTCTAACAGAAAGATAGTCCTTGGACATAAGAACCAGCAAAAGAAGTTTTAATTGAGTGACAACATAATTTATTTTTAAAGGGACCCTGTTGACTTCAATTTAAATACTATCTCTTGAAGTTGTTTTATATATAGATCCTTTAAAATTTGTTCATAATGTTTTTTCTGTTCTTCTGTTGTTGTTTTTAAGGCCTTATCCAGCAAAGGGGAATAGATGGGCCCAAGAGTACAACACAAAACACTGCTTTGAGACCGGACATGCAACTGACCATTAATCTAACAGTGAAATGGACTAAACACAGAGCAATGTCAAATGCACAAAGTAAAGGAACTGATAAAATAGAGACAATTTTTTTCATGCCAGCTTTTTTCAGTTTTAGTGATGTTAGGTGTTGTAAGAATGGTAGATAAAACAAAATTCAGACAGAAATCTAATTTTCAAGGCCACAATCTTCCTTTGGTGTCTTCTACAAAAGTAAAAATTCTAAATCTGATTAGTCAATCAATTTACTTTGTGGCCAACGTAACACTGATTGCTCTTATAATTTTATATAGTACTCCCAAAGTTTAGGGAATAGGATTTATTAGCATATGAAAACTCTTAAGAAAAAAGAATGAAAAGATTGGGACTGTTTACTTTAGAATATAAATCCTTTGACTTCAGAGCATAATCCAACCTCAAAATAATTTTTCAGAACTGCCTACCACAGTGCGCTTTGCAGTATCCTTTCAGACAGCTGGTACTGGTCACTCAGAAACAGGATACTGGATTAGATGGACCACTTATCTGATGCACTATGGTAATTTCTGTATAACAGGCTCCCCTTGCTGTCTGACTTCACCACAGAGCACTGAGCAGGATTGAAAGGGATATTTTTAAATCTTCTGTTTATCCATGTTTGAGTCTCCACCCTAGTGAGAAAAGATAAAAACTGTATAAAAATCATGTATAAACCAGTCTCAATAATTGTATAGTTCAGTTCATGAAAAGAAGCTCACTGTTGTGCAAGAAGAATCTGTTTCTGGCAGGTGTGTGGGAATCAGAAGAATGGTGCAAAGCTACGTATATTTCATTGGCTCAGAAGAGAAATCTGTTGGAGCATGAAGGCTAAATGAGCCATTCTGTATGGGACTAAAGGGCTGATGCATGTCACTCTAGATTTGATCTGGAAGAAGACAGGCATCCTGAGCAGATTTTTAACACATGATTTGAAAGAGAGATCAGGTTTCAAGTTAAAGACTTTAATGAAAAAAATATGGTGGAATATAATCAACCATTCTATAAGCCAGTTACTATTATTCCTTACAACAAAATTCCGGAGTAATGGCAAACAATCCTGTACTAATATGATTGTAAAATGTAGTGGTTTGGACTATTTCCGTAGAATAGCATAGCCAGTCATTCTTACACTAACTAAGAATTTAGAGCTAACTTGTATGATGAAGCAGGGCTGAGCCAAGAAGGAGGAGCAAGTGCCATACCTGGGTGTTAGTTACCTGGCAACATTACTGAGTAAGGGATAATAGCACCAGAGGAGTTAGGGTCGTTATGCTCTTTAAAAGGTGCCAGAGCTATACATTGTGCCTGGGGATAAGGTCAAGATAAGACCTGGGAACGCTTAGGAGAGATAAGGAATGTCTCATACACAGGTGCACAAGGGGTAGAATGTGTCCCTGCTCTCTTTCCTCACCCTAATGCACACGTGCAGGGGCCAGCGTAATTAAGGAGATTTTCAAAGGCACAAATGTGTTCGGTGTCCAATACCCATTGACTTTCAGTGGCAATGGGGCACTCGATTGCCCTTTTGAAAATCTCCCCCTTAGATTTTATGTGAAAAGAATATTGTCTGTTGGATGTTGCTCAGTCACCCTGATATCTAGACATTTACTAATAAATTATTGCTGGATATTAAAATATCAATCTTGCATGGTTCCTATCACCTGACATGTTCCGCAAATATTTCAAATTAGAGAACAGAGGCAACAGCTTTTGGTGAGGAGCGCCTGAGGGTCAAGTGTCATAATCACATCTAGTGTTGAGTGTCAGAAACTCCATTTTACTGGCAGACGACTATACTGGACAATCACTGTCTAGAATGTTAGCAGTCTCCAGATAGTATTCAGAGAGGGTGAAATTCATCCCTCTGTAAAGAGTTCAGATAAGGTCCACCACATCACTTGACCCCCACTTAACTCTCTCATTATAGGCTTGACTGGGACATAATCGATAAGGAATGTCTGGTTTGAGCTCTTTGCACTGGGAAGAATTTCATCTGAAGAAAAGGATAGTTTAGTGCAGGGGTGGGCAAACTACGGCCCGTGGGCCACATCCGGCCCGCGGGACCATCCTGCCCGGTTCCCGATCTCCTGGCCTAGAAGGCTAGCCCCTGGCCCCTATCCCGCGGTCGCCCCTCCTCTGCAGCCTCAGCTTGCTAGCTCTGCCGCGGTGCAGTGCTCTGGGCGGCGGGACTGTGAGGTCCTGGGGCAGTGCAGCTGCACAGCCCAGCCTGACCTGGTGCTCTGTGCTGCATGGTGGTGGCAGTGGCAGTGGTGTGGCCCAGCTCCGGCCAGGCGGTGTGGCTGTTGCACCACCAGGCACCGGTGCTCCAGGCAGTGTGGGAAGGGAGCAGGGGGTGGGGGTTGGATAGAGGGCAGGGGAGTTTGGGGTGGTGGACGGGGCAGGGGTGTGGAGAGCGGTCCGGACGGTTGGGGGCGGGAACGGGGTTGACTGGGAGCAGGGAGTGAAAGGGGGCAGTCAGGAAGGAGCGGGGGTTGAATGGGGCGGCAGGGGGCAGTCGGGACAGGGAGAAGGGGTGGTTGGATGGGGCAGAGGTCGGGGGAGCCGTTAGGAATGAGAGGAGGGGTTGGATGGGGCAGCGGAGGTCTAGGGGCAGTCAGAGGACAGGGAGCAGGGGTATGTGGATGGGACAGGGGTCCCAGAGGGGTCGTCAGGGAACGGGGGGGTTGGATGGAGCAGGAGTCCCGGGGGGGGCAGATAGGAGGTGGGGGCCGGGCCACAACCCCCTCCCCTAACCGGCCCTCCATACAATTTACGAAACATGATGTGGCCCTCAGGCCAAAAGTTTGCCCACCCCTGGTATAGTGGTTTGAACACAGACCAGAGAACCAAGCATTCTTGAGTTACAGTTTCAGCTGTGACACTGAATACTTTTGTGATCTTATGCAAATCACTTCACTTCATAGCTCTGGTTTCTGAATCTGTAAAAACGAGGATAATAATACTTCCCATCTCACAGGGGTGTTAGTATGAGGTCTTATTCATTAACTGGAGTGGGCAAAGTGTTATATAAATGGAACCATATATTTGGATTATCAACCAAGCATCAATTGCATAATAAGATGGCATGATCAGTGCTGATAGAGAATTTGGATACACTTGCTTCTGTAGGGGTCACATTCATTGTGTGGGGAGGAAGCAGATGTATAATGTGAAATAATATTTTGAAGTTTAGCAAACTCCTGCATTTAGCAAATGCTTTGGTGGCTCAGCACCGTAGGTCAGGAAGCAAGGTCAGCTAACGGTCAGAACATTCACAGAGCTACTGAAATAAACATGCTGCGGAACTTCCTAGAGCTTTTGTGGATTGTCTCTAAAGTTTATTAAATGCAGCTTTACAACGGCCTGTGAAAAGACACACTGTCTGGGGTTTATAAAAAAAATAACTAGTCAAAACAAAAAGCTGGGCTGGGAAAGGGATTTTGATCCTCACTGCATTGTCACTGTGGGGCTGTGCCACTAGAAGCAAAATAAAATGGCTGTGACCAATCATCACTCTGCATTAAACAGTTGGGAAGGAGATCCGGAATCTAGTGCTACAGATGGACATCTACTGCATCTGGTATGTCATGCAGCACAGAGAGGTGTATGCGGCAGGAGATGGCAATGGTGGTTTCTTGAGGTGGCAATGAATTGAGAGTTGGTTTTTGGCCCCGTTGAGTCCATGTATGCTGCTGTTCAGGAGTGAGCAGTGGCAACAGCCATAGGAGAGGTTGTGATTGTTCCATCTTTTCCTGCATGAAGAGGTGCCCAGTGAGATCTAGGATTGTGATGGGGCTCAATAGCAGGAGAAGTGAGGTGTGATGAACAAAAAAGCCTGGGTTTATTCATATAAAATTTCATTAAAAGGGCTAAGAGAGGATCCATTTAAGTGGCAATATTGGGTTACCCTTTTCCCTCCATTCAGAATGTTATCAAGCAGCAGTTCTCAGTCTGTGGGTTGTGATCCTTAAACGGTTTGTCAGCTGTTGTCGGGGATGCAGGGTGAAGGGCTCGCAAGCAGCTTCTTCCTTTTCTTGCCTCTGATCTCCTGATTGAAGCAGATTTGCTCAGTCACTAGTACTCTGTCCTCAGAGGCCCAATAAACCATTATGCTGATTATCACATGCAGCACCTCCATTGCAACACTGTGGGACACACACAGAGTATTCTGGTGTAATCTGAGGATTGAGGTTTGCAAACATTTTAATGTGAAGTAATGGGAGGGAAAAAATTCAAAGTTATTTTAATGGAAGGGATGATATGGACCAAATTCTTAGTCACGTTTTCAACTCCCACAGAAGATGCACCTGAATTCTGCCACTTAGCTGCATAAGCCACAAGTACATTTATTACTATCATTCTTCCAAACAAAGCTAAGACATTATTGTCTTGGCCTTCACCATTCATTTCTTTTCGTTTAATAATCTGCTCCCTGTCCTACTTAGTTTATTTCCAATTTTTTAAACTGTTATGGGCCAGATCCCCAGCTGATGTAAACTGGTGTAATTCCAAGCTATGCATTAAAAAAAAACCCTAGTTTAACTCCAAGTCAGCTGTGGATCCAGCCCTTCATCTTCATTTACCTACACAAAAGAAAAAAAATAATAATGTAAAAAAAAAAATACAGACAGGAAACAACCAGTTAAAATTGCTGGTTGGCTATTATGTAGTTAGCTATCACATCATTTACATTGCTTCCAAGCATTTAAAACATGTAAATTAATAGTTAAGGACATCAGAAAACTTACAGTGCCCAAATAATAAATAAACATATTTTCTGATCATCAGTGCTCTTCTTTCATCAGACATCTTAAAATATAAACACAGTGGAAAAAACACTCAAAAAAGAAAGAAAAAGTGTGTATGTTCACATTAATCAGCCTTAAATGCAAGCTCATGTAACTTCACACTAAATTGTTAATGTTCTGCACTTTGCTATGGTATGGAACAGCCACTATTGCAATCCAGAGTCTGTAGCAGCTTCCAAATACAATTGGTTTCATTCCTGTCAGTGGATAGAGCCTGGAAGGTTTGGCTAGTTACTCCTGGGGGAATTCTGTGCCACTGGGCATGTGCAGAATTTATGTCCCCTGCAGATTTCTTTGCTTCCCCGCAGAAAAAATGACTTTCTGACAGGGAGGCAAAGGGAAGCCACAAGAGTGGTCATACGACCCTCCCCAGCAGTATGTTTTGGGTGCCCAGGGTAGCTGGCAGAGACGTAAATCACTGTAGGGCAGGAGGTGGGACTGAGGAAGACCCATCTGGTGGCTCCTACCCTATGCCGGGCTCAGTTGCTAGTCCCGGCTGGGCTTGGAAGGACAGGACTTCCTCTTCCCCTGCATGGCATCTGGAGCTGTATCAGACCCACCTCTAGATTTCTCCCCTGGCTGTAGGAAGCTCTACAAACTCTCTCCCCGCCACTTCCTGCACCCATCACTCCTCAGCTGCAGGGGGAGGGATTACTGTACAGGGAGCTGCTCCCCCATCCACCTAACTCTTGTGAATCCAGACCCCTTCATGCCCTCCCACTGAGCCTCACTCCCCCCGCACCCAGAACCCTCTCTGACAAGCCCCACTCCCCTTGCACCCCAATGAGCCACCTACACCCGAATCCCCACCCTACCATGCCCTAACCAGTTGCACCTGGTTCCCCACCCCACTGAGCCCCTCTCCTCCAACATCTGGACCCCCCTCTGAGCTCCTCTCACTCAGGCCCCCCTGCTGAGCTCTATTCCCCCAAACCCAGACCCCCCTGCTGAGCCCCAACCACCTTCACCTGGACCCCTCTGCAGTGTCCCATTACCGTTGCAACCAGAACCCCCCAGCAAGCCTCCAGCACCCGGATCCCCCACTGAGTCACCCACACCCAGATTGCCCCACACAGAACCCTCTCAATCCACACCTGGATCCTCCCGCGCTAAGCCCATCCACACTTGGATCCTGCCTTGCTGACCTTCCTGCCCACACTTGGTGCACCTGGCATGGAGGGGCAGGGCCCTGGGGTGTTTCTGGGGTTGGCCTGGTCCTTGCGCTGTGTCAGGGTTGGGTGCAGCCTCACTACTGAGTCCGTGTCCTGAGTAGGGGGGAGCTGCACAGTGATCTCCCATCTCTGTGCAGCTAGTGGCCTGTGCTTCCTAGTGTCACGTTGGAGACTCCACATTTATTTGACAAATAAAATTTGCAGAATTTTAAAATACTGTGGTCAGAATTTTTAATTTTTTGGTGCAGAATCCCCTCAGGATCATGCACACACACTGGAGAATGATGGGATGTGTTGGCATGTGTTCTTTATGGTCTGAAGTGGTTCTACTGCTTTTTGGGCTGTACACATGAGAGGAGGTGTCAAGATTACTACCTCTTTTGTAAAATTCTGTTTGGAAACCTCTTATACCAATATTCAGTGAAATAACAATAATCCCTATACCTCCTACTACAATCACACAGTAGGGGGAACAATTTTTCCCTTTCACCAGCCGTGGTGGAGTTGTTACTGCCACAAAGCTTTAATGACTTAGAGCTCTGGCCTTTTCTATAGAAACATCTTGTTCCTTCACGCATAGTCCTGAAAATGCATCAACAATAATTAGGGGATGATTTTTTCATGGTGGTCACAGAAATTGTGAATTTGAATCAAGTCCATGAAATCTTGGAAATGATGATCGAAACATATTAGGCCCCCAAACTGAGTGACATTGTGACCTGGTGGATGGGGTCGCAGTGCCACTAAGGTTTGCCCCATCTGCCACTGTCTCCATCTACAGAGGAGTGGACAGGCTAAACCTGAGTGGTGTGTGACACCATGTGCCAGGTCTCAATGCCAAAGAACAGGGAGCCAGGCCCACTCCTGTTGAATAGAAGCTGAGGATGGGGTGAGCAAGCCTACCTCTCCCTGGCCTCACCTTTCAACACCCCTCACTCTACTCTTGCATATGTTGATGTAGCACAAACTACGTTATTTGGTAACCTTTTCTGTAACTTAACTTCCCCACTCATACCTGTGCAGTGAAATTTACTGAAAATTTCAATGTCATAATCATTGCCTTCACAATAATGTCTTCCCAGAAGGCCTGTAGTGCATCTCTCCAGCACGTATTAACACCTGTCGTGCACTTCCTCAGCAGAAGGGTTTTACTTGTACTGTTTCATTTAGGAATAAACCATGCTAGCATAACATTGAGATCGAGTCCCAAAGAAAGCCAGGAAGTATGGACCCTGCCCACCTGAGGTGTCAAATTCACCACTGCTTTAAGCGGGCACAACTCCAGCGGAGTTGGGCCCACTTATACCAGCAGTGAATTTGGCCCTCCGATTTTTAATCCATGTTACAGAAAAGGTGCACCGTTTGCATCCTAAACACAGTTTGCATCCCTTATACAGGGTGTTCAAATATATTTCACAGTCATTTTATAACCCTGTTAAGGAGGTAAAGCCCAAAGCTTCAAAGGTAATTCAGGCATCTAACTCTAATTGAAATCAATCTACCTTTGAGGATCTGGCTCGAAGCCTCTAACCTTGTCCTGAGGATGGGTCTTTTTAAGGCTGGCTGCATCAGCATTGTGGTAGTCTGATTTTGCACACAATTTCATAATACACTCGTGCAACAATGCAAATGCTTGCAGAGTGCCTGCTCCCAATCAGGAATGATTATACTGCTGTGTCAGTGAAAATAGTGCTGGGAAATCATATAGCCATGGTATGTCTATGGGCTAGGTACTATCGTATCACAGTAACCTGCTCCTTTGTGTTTCTGTGCTGCCCAAAATGAAATAAAATAAAATACATGGATATCAAGTGCTCCCTCGATGCCCCTGTAATATCTGAGCTGAGAGGGTAAGGCTGAAGCTTGAAAGATTGCTTAGAATATCTGGATGATGTCAGTTTATTTAAACATTATTGGGCTAAATTTATTGCTAGTGTAACTCAGTTGAATTCACTGGAGTTCCACAAATATTGAATTTGGTCCATTTTCCCTATTATTTAGCAAGTATTATTATAATTATTTGTATTACCAATCACCGTCACATCTAGGAGTCCTAGTCATGGACCAGGAGTCGGACCCCTGTTTTTATGATGTGAACATTTAAAATCAAGGATGCACAAGAGTCATAACTTATTATATTCAATCTACTTAATGAAACCTGACACCTTCTGGGTTTCACAGAGACGACATGACACTATGTGACACTTTGATATTTAGCTTACGGATTGCAGCCATTTTGGCCAACAATGACTGAACAAGAAACAGCCCTAAAGTGTAAATTTCTACAGGCTGAGCTAAACAACAGACTCTGTCACCCAGAGTTGTAACAGACCCACCTCCTCTATTGAATACTCTATTGAATAGAAGCTCTATGGAGTGGTCACAGAGGGTAACAAACAGTGACCAGAGGGATGCACAGGGGCTAGCACAATTATTGTCCCTAACATGCAGGAAGGAAGCCCAAACCTCAAAACATTACATCATACAATGGTTCTCAGAGTCAGGGGAAGTTTTGCTGGAGTAAGGATTGAGTAGGGACTTTAGGATTTGGCCCAAAGGTTTTAATGAATTCCTGATTCCTAGAGTCGGTGACAGCTTCTGTCATTTCACACCCTAGTGGAGGGACCCAGCACTGGAACGTCCTCCGGAACAGGGTTCAGTGCACCAGTCCACAAGCACTGAGAGCCAGCCATCACAGACTCAGTAATAAGCGGTTCTACCTGGAGAGGAAGTGTAAACAAGGCAACTGGAGAATAGTGCCTCCCGTGCTCATTAAAACTGCCCTCCCTGGGTGAAACCTTTGTGGGAGGACAGTCATGCAAACATCATCTGCCCTGCCCTGGAGGAGAATGGTCCAGCAGGGGTAACTCACACCGAGCATCTTATTTCAGATTGGTACCTTTCATCCTTCCAGGTCGGGTGCTCTAAGTGCCACAAACCGCCACTTGTTCTTGGCTTTCAAGGCAACACACAGCTCCTTGCTGCACCTCTTCCCTGATCTCCAGTCCCATTCCCACCCTGTACGCTGTGCTCCATCGATGTCAGCCTCAATCCTCCTTTCATCTCCTTTCATCAATGTCTCAGTACTTTTGTCCATGCTATCCCTCGTTCCAGGAACGTTTTTCCAGAATCCATTAACCAAGTCTCCACTCTTGCCTCATTCCAACCACGTTACTTCTGTAGCACAGGCTACAAAAGAGTCTTTAAAAAATCAATATAAAATTCCACACTGTTTTACTCAAGGTATACACCTTTACTATCCCTCGCCCCTTTTGGGGTCTATTAAACCCACCATTTCCAGTGTAAACTCTTCAGCGAAGGAGCCTGCCTTTTTGTGTGATCCCTGTGAAGAGATAGTCTATTATTTTATAGCACACTTGTGACATTAGAAGAGAGTCAGTGGGAGCTGTGGTTGTGTAAGGAATGTGGAATCGCTTAATAATAACAATACACTAAGCAGTTACTGTCAGAGGTCCAAGTTTTCTTTCTGCTGCTGCTGCTGCTGTGAGGTCAGTTTGCAAAAGTGCCACTAATTGTTAGCAGGAACAATATGGAGATATTATAATGTTTGTATACCGGGACATCATACATCCTGAAACACTTAAGCATGGTTCTGAGGGACATGGTCAGCTGATCCTACCTTTACCCAGAAGCAACTCTGACTACTTAATAAATATTTAAAAAACTCAGACCTCATAAATTGTGCTCAAAATGAGACCAATCCAACTCCTTACTCAGTCTTTACTCAGGCAAAACTCCCATGGGATCAGGCCCAGGGCTGGACCAGCCCCTTCACTGGAAATACATACGGGAAGGGCCTGATGGGGAAACTCCACAAAGATCTCAGAATTTCTCCATCAGTCATTCTGGCTAGAGAGTGGGCTTGATTTTGCCTGTGTGGAATGAGCCTCAGTTCCAGCCCCCAAAACCCTGCAGATCTCCTGTTTATCATAGGTTGTTGTGTAGCACCTGTAGTTTTATATTAGGTAGTAGAACATCTAGATAAAAGCAGTTTACTTAGCCAGTAACTTTCTCAGCTCTCATTTTCACAGCTGAAGCTATTTGCATTTTCTCCTACATGTCCTCACATTTTTCTGCTTGATTTTGTGTTGAAACCATAATAATGGGGCTAATTCTTCAGTCTTAACTTCAATGGGAGTTTAGCCTGAGTAAACTTCAAGGCTAGAACTCAATGGGAATTTTGTCTAATTAAGGACTAGAGACCTGATCCTGGGAATTGCAGAGCATCATCAATTACCTTTGAATCAGCACCTTGCAGTAGACAATTAGCCAGTACATGGCTGCTTGTCTGCAAAGCAACACTGGAAGGGAGCACATGAATGGCTCCCCCTGAACACTAGAGAGAATTTAAGGTCATGGTTAATCTAAAAAGACCTCCATGGCCCAAGACTACCATACCTGCCTCTATCTCTGCAACCAGGGCCTTCTCCAACAGTAGCTTGCCATGAGAGTGGTGTTGCTTTACTGACTGTGGTTCTGGTGTATGGTTATTACACCTTTAAGAGCTGGAACACTGAGTGACAGAGTTCTAAAGACTGGCCAGCTGGAAGAAGCTGCAGTTGAAGTTGGTTGGAGATTGAACTCAAGAAAGTAGAAGAACTGGATGTCATTTATAAACATAGACCTATTCATTGTGTTAACTGAGTTCATTTTTCTTGTTACATTTTCACACTGTTATTCTGATCTAATTAAGGTCACTGTAGCCAATTAATAAAGCATATTCGGGAAAATGGATTTTGGGAGACATAACACTCAGGAACAATGGAGCTGTTCACAAAGACTGTACATCTCAGGACAGCTGGAGACAGCTGTAAAACTCCTTTCCTGGAGAGAGCAGGATGACCGTGAATCTCTGCTTTTCACAGCAACTTGAAACCAAGATAACTTACACCTCATTATCATTGGAGGAGGCAAGGGAACACTTCATTATATTGTTGCCCGTCTGCTGAGCAGTAACATATATCCACTGTTTGGCAGGTCAGTTTCCCAGTGGAGGACCATTGCTTCTGCCCAGAATCTTGCATAAATAAAAATGACATCACTGCCTGTCTTCCCAAGACTGAACACTTGTTCACACACTAAGAAAAAGAACTTGGAAGGCTGTATATAACAGCTTCACTTTGTGACTCCTGCTGTAACAATGTTCTTTAATTGTACCCAGATTCTATGGGGGCCATAAACTGCTTTGCTAACATGAATGTACCAGGTTTAGGTGGAGGCAGCATAGACTAGTGCCTAGAAGTGAGATTCAATATTACTGTGTTCTTTTCTATGCTCTGCTACTGTGTGAAAATGAGCAGTTCACTTACCCTCTCTGTGCCTGCATTTTTCCCTCTGGAAATTGGGGAGACTAACCTCTTTTGTAATGATGTTTGTGGGTGAAAGGTGTTGTATACTTGCAAAGTGTTAATTCATTATTCATTATTACAATGGTAAGTCTTGCAGCACCCTACAGGGAAGTAAGTGAGCTACAGAGATGTTTAGCTGTTTCTGGGGAGAAACATGACAGCTTTTAAGCAGTGCACAGCAACACTACACAGTGGCACAGGACAATTTCTGGTCATGCATGTCAAATTTTACAGAATTTCACTTGGATAGTTAAAAAGCCAATAAATCCAGATAGCAAATAGAACAATAAAGGTGAACTGGCCACCAAAACTTAGGCTGGAACACCCTCAAACTTCACATTTGTTTGGAATCCAGATCCACAGGTGAGTGGAGCCACTTCCAATTAAAAGTATTCAACCTGGAAACTTACTCCAGAAACAGGGAACACTAGGTATCTATCTCAAGGTGCTTTTGTGGCCCCCATTACCACAATAGCCGAGCCTCACAATCTTTAATGACACACCACCACTTCAAGGCAGGGAAATGCACCCATCCCTCATCTACAGGGAACCGAGGTACACAGAGGCTAAGTGACTTTCTCAAGGTCACAGTACAGTTGTGGCAGAGCATAGACTGCACCCCATCTCTCCCCATGCCTAGGCCTGTGCCCTAACCACTAAATCATCCTTTCTCAGCTACCCTCAGCCTCTAAACTGCCCCACTGCTGCTATTGACATGTTTGTTTCTGTGCTGGCTTGTGCTCAGAGCCAGTGCCTTTCCTAAGAACATAAGAATGGTCATACAGGGTCAGACCAAAAGTCCATCTAGACCAGTATCCTGTCTACCGACAGTGGCCAGTGCCAGGTGCCCTAGGGTCAGTGAACCTAACAGGTAATGATCACAGTGCATCTCTCTACTGTGTCATTAACCATCTTCCATCTCTGACAACAGAGGATTTTAGGGACACCCCAGTTTCATACCCAATCCTGTGCGATTTCCCAAATAAGCCATTAAATGGAACTTAACCTCCATGAATTATCTATTCTCTTTTAAACCCCGTTAAGTCCTAAGCTTCACACCCCAGGTAATGGAGTTCCACAGCATTTGAACTGTCGCTGGGTGAGTGTAAAGCCGACCCTCCTTGTATTTGTTTAAACCTGCTGCCCTATTCATGTCCATTTAGTGGCCCCTAGTCTTATATTATGCGGAACCAGTACATAACTTTTCTTATTCACTTGCTCCACAACTCACTCCATGATTTTATAGACGGCTCTATCATATCCCCCACTTAGTCTCCCTCTTTTCCAAGCTATGAAAAATCCTGAAGTTGGGCTTCAATCTCGGTCTTCACTCATTTATGGGACCAGTTCTAAATCCCTAATCATTTTAGTTGCTCTTCTCTGAACCTTTTCTAGTGCCAGTCTATCTTTTTTGAGATGAGGAGACCACATCTGTACACAGTATTCAAGATGTGGGAGTACAATGGATTTATATAAGCGTAAAAAAATATTCTCTGTCTTATTCTCTATTCCTTTTTAAAGATTTCTGCAGCACTGCCCACTCCAAACATTCAAAAACTATGAGTCTGCCCCCCACCATCATGAGATTGCCTTAAAATCAGGAGATTAAAAAAAAACACAGTTGGGTTTCTTTGTATTTGCCTTCTCGGTTTTGAGCTCATGTTTTCAAGCTTCTTTATTGCAATTTAACGGGCGAGACTTGCTTGTTTTTAAATGAAAATTGAGCCTGTCCTGTAATCGCATCACTTTATACCTCATGCTCCCAGTAGGATGGGAAAGGGAAGGTGAATCAACAGCGAAACGGAGCAGCCAGCCAGACTTACTTAAATCTGGGAATCAGGCTTCTGCTTTACTTTAAACTGCTAGCCGAGCAGAAACAACCTTAGGCAAGCGTGGTCTCTGGGCAGCACAGGCAGATTTCAACACGCAGGGCTTTTCCACGAGGACTTCGGTGAAACATCTGTAGCTTGGGGGTGGGGGGTTTGATGGGGTTCGCTCTGCCCACAGTGACCTACTGGGATTCGGGGTGAACGTTTTTGCTCTGATTGCTGTCGGGGAAGAGAAAGCGCGTACGGAAGACAAGCTTTCCGAGTGGGAGGGGTGCTTAGTGCAGGGCTGGGGTGTGGCTGGCTAGGCAGCAGGAGGAGCTTTGTAGCCACACTCCCTTCATGAGAACAGACTTTCCAAGGGCGTGTCAGTGGCATAGCAGAGGGTGGGGTGCGAGGGGTTTGCTAGTTTGCATGGAGGTTCTTGTGCAGCAGCATCCCTTGTGACTCTGAGATTACAGCAGCTGCTTTTGCTGTTTTGTGATTTTTTTTTGGTTGTTTTTGCCCTAGCTGAGTGGGAGCCTCTCCGCTGGGGGGCGCTGCTGTTGCCAAAGTTTTCTTTGCAGGCACTGGGGAGCTTGGACGGTCTGGCTGGGACCGGTGTATGCAAGGCTAGCGTTCCCCGGAGCAGACCCGTCTAGTGCTCTGGTCCCTGCTGCTAGAAGAGTTTCATTGCTGCTCTCCATGCCCCGTGTCAGCTGAGCGGATGGGGGGATATCTGAGGCTGTGAGGTGGGTGAGTACCCCCCTACTTTGCCTCCCAGCCCTAGGCATGCGGTCAGGGAAGGGAGGAGCAGTGCTTGTTAGTGACTTTGCACCATGAAGATGTTAGAAACCCAGAGGGGAATATGATATATTCTCTTGTTAGTGGCGTTGCTTAAAATCCAGATCTGGCTGATAGCAGTCTATATAAAGTGTCCCCCCTCTTTTTTTTAAAGGGTTGTGATCCCTATGGGGTGAATAAGCTAGGCACTGTGCCTTGCTCTGCTAATCAGAACCTGACATGTTGCAAAATTCTATCACCAGTCATTTATGTGTTACCAGTTTCCAAAAGAGGGTGGCCTACAAGTTCAGGTATGTCTTAATTTTTGGGTGTGCTGGGCACCAAACTCTTCTCCTCCTTCTTTAGTCCCCCAGAGCACACAAAATCAGCAACACTTTTTGAAAATGTGGTTGCATGTCCCATTGCAGAAGTGCTTCCATCTTGTAAATCTGCCATCAGGGCATGTGATCTCATCTCTAGCCCACTTGTGGGAGGTTAATATATTAGCAGAGTTACTTGAATGCTATGTTAAAACTCAACCAGTATTTTGATTTTGTTTTGCATTGAAATATATATCTATATATCTCAAATCTAAGCTAGATGGAATCTTCTTAAACTCTCCAACTTCTCAGCCTACTTTGTTTTCTTAAATTGTATTCCTGGTAATGTGTTTGTGAGTATTAAAAGTATCAAGAGCGCACAGTGGACAGACTGGCTGTGGAGGTGGAATCATACATTATCTTGAGATGGGGGAAATTCAAGCTTCAGTCTGTCTCTTGTGGCTCTGGATAAGGTAATTTCCACTACATGCATCTGACGAAGAGGGTATTCACCCACGAAAGCTCATGCTCCAAAACGTCTGTTAGTCTATAAGGTGCCACAGGAGTCTTTGCTGCTTTTTCTGGATAAGATGGTTTTTTCTAACTAACCATATATCTTATGAATCATCATCTGCATGACTGTACGGGGGATGCAATTCTAAGTATCTTATTGGAGACATCTATGGTAATAATGGTTGTATATGCAACATACAAATACATTTTCCTGCATAAGGATTGTTTAGAATCGGGTCAAAGGGTTTTCTCTTTATGGATTAATATAGGAAAGGGGGTGGGTGGATGGGGGAACAAGCTATCCAAGTGTCTCATTGGCTGGGTGACAGTGTTTGAAATTAGTAATTAGCCATCCTTGGTGGGAGGAGGGGTGGTCTCAGTGCATCCTTCTCTTGGAAATTTGATTGCTAATATCTGATATGAATCATTTTGGTGCAGTCTGAAGAGCAGTTATGTCTTTTGCCTTTGGAACTATGTGAACCAGGAAGAACCATAGTCTCTTGTAGATATGGTTTTAGCCATAGCCGCAGAGAGGGATAAAGTCCTTTCCCTCTTCCCCCTGCTTCTCTGTCCTCTTTCCCCTTCAGCTTGCACGTCGGGATAAACATTAAATGTTTGAGAAGCCTTTTAAAATGGTTTTAAAGCATATTCTGCACATTTTGTTGTTGTGGGTGTAGTAAAAAAAATGTGCATGATGTTGGGAACAGAGGTGGGGTGTCAGAGCAGGAACCTGTCATGTTGGAAAAATCACCTTCTTGGATCCAGGCTGAGGCGCACTGGGTGGGCGGGTGGGTGAGGGAAGCTTGTGCTGTCACTGCCAGTGCTGTCCCTATTATGTCAAGAGAGAACTTTATTCTCTAGAGCTGTCAATCTATCACACTTCACAAGCATCGAGACTCCCTTCAGCTCTTAACCTCCCCCACGCAGTAATTCTGCAAGGCAGAACTGAAAAGCGTTCTCAGGATTATTTGGATACAAAATAATGAACAGGCATCTACTGGATTTCAGATAAAACCTCACCTGTTCAAGTTACCTTTATACTGTTTAGGGCCCTGCATCTTCAGCCCTACCCATGAGGGCAATGTGGGCAGTACACGGGGTAGGAGTTCACCCATCCAAAGCTGATTGCAGGATTGTCAACTCCAAACAGCCCAAAATCCTGAGCTAGGTCCCCAAAAAATCACTTATTGGGGAAATAATGAATATGGAGGTGGTGTTCTTTGCTTTTTGGGTCTTCAGGGTGCACTTAGCTCATGTTTTCAAGCTTTTCTTGACAACTATTTAGGCTAGAATCTTATTTTTTGTTAAATAGAAGCTGAGATTTTCATGTAATCACTTGACTCCAAAAGCTGAGGCTTTAACAAAAAACATGAACTATCATGAGACTCGTGATAAAATCATGAGAGCTGGCGATGCTGCAATTGTGGAATCAAGGCCTTTGACTTTAAATACTTTGGTAGCTATGCTAATTGAAGCCCTGAATGTACAAATCTTCTAAATGTTCTTAGCCTATGAAAGTCCATTGAAAAACCTCCTAAGTGGGAGAAGAAAACAAACACTTCAGTGCTTTTGAGAGGAAGTTGTGTTTTGAAGGGGACTCTGGTATTGAAGACTTTTAGGTTAAATTGTTCATTGAGATCCTGAGAAGGGTCTCTCATTCAAAGACCCCCTGATCCTGCAATCTGAGATGTGCAGGTGGACTTCTACATCCAGCTGAAATTCCATTGGTGGGATGGATTTGACTGTAAGATCAAAGGGCTGAATTTTGAATTGGCATCCGTACTTCACTAAATTTGGGAATACTGAGATCGAGACTTTGGTGTCAGGCTCATCGCTAATATTTCTGTAAACAGATCATTTTTCTTCGTGGATTATTACTTCATTCATTTGAAAAAACCTCAGTAGAATTTAATGCTCACAAAAAATACTGGATTGACAAACTCTGGAAAACAGAGTCCTCTGTCTGCATGATGAGGTACCACACTTCAAGGACAGCACATGGGCAAACTTCTCCATGCTACCGTGCTTATGTACCCTCAGGCTGCACTGGAGGGGTCACCTTCATCGGAAAGTTCAATCTCCCTCTCCAGTCAATCCAACCGCTGCTTTCTCTGCTTACATTGCCAATAACGGTACTAATTCCAATATGGAGACCTATCTACTTACACACATAAAACACTAATTCATTTTGCAATGAACACTAACCAGTCAGCAGATGGTAATTTTGGCTTAGCGCTAGCCTGGGGTGGATCTGAACTCATGACCTCAAGCTGAAAGATGTATCACATTATCAGTCCTCTGAGTCATCCAGGCTTCTGGTGACTTTAATAAATCTTATTTTTCAACATCGCTCTGCATTAAATGTGGATCAGATCACATAGCATTTCTTTCACTACCAAGTAATTCAGGTTTCCATTTAGTTGGCCCGTCTGATAAGTAGCTGCAGTCTTGACAATGCTGAACTGATCTTGAACTTTTGGACATTGACTGGCGCTTTTTACATAGCTACAGTTTGTGGGTTACAGATGTGGTATAGATTCATCTGCCTACTCAGTTTTGAAGATGATCTTAAAGCTAACTTGTAACATGAAAAATTATGTTAAATGAATATCACTGCATCAAAAATACAGAAAAGGGCAACCTCACTGCTCATGGAAAGCTGCTGAACTACTGTATTCAGTTTGTGTAGCACATCATGTGTATTCTTTCCCCGCATTCTTTTTACTATGAGCATATACGTTATTATTATTATTAATTTAGTATTACTGTGCCTTGTGCAGGCCCAACCAAGTTCGAGGCCCCAGGTGATGGGCACTGTACACACACAGATAATGTTGTGTTTTACAGAGGGGAAAAATCCCATTTTTAACTAATAGACATAATCTGATCCAGTTGCCAAAAGCCATTCAAATTCCAACCCATGTAGCAAGGGCTTCCTGTATCCCACAATTTCGTAGTCACAGAATCCACACCATGCCACAGAACTGGATTCCAGAACCTAGCTTTTCAGTCTAAACAATATTGTTTCTGACCCTTGTGGTTTTGAAGTTTATACAGGTCACACTTTCAAAGTTAGCTGAGACCATGATACCTTCATGCAGCTGCAGAAAACAGTAGCTCTGTGTGATGTGAATTTCCTCATTCATGTCAATGTGTTTTGACTCTGGACCCTAATGATGGCATAAACCTGAATGCTGCTGAGCATTTCAGCAGATGCATCAGTCTAATTTGCTTATCCCTCAATCCCAGACACCCCCAGAACTCCATATCTAGTTACTAAACTTTTCCCCCCATCCCCAACACCTTTTACCATGCAGAGATGCACCATCAATACATGTGCAATATCATAAACTGAGACTGCAGGAGAGAGAAAATAAATTACATTTAATTTCAAAATAAATGTCTATTTTCTTATTTAAATGAAACTGCCAGAGAATTAGAACCAGGGACCTTACTACAGAATTGGGATCCAACTTGTTGAGGAGTGCATGGGAAAAGCAATGATCTGTTTGCCCTCCAAAAGGGCTTATCTTATACCCGGCAGACGGTGACGCCTGTTAAAATCCTAGCTCAGAACTCAGTCTTTGATAGGACCTCTGTGATTGCCAGGTGCTGTAGTTCTACAGCTGAAAGTTAGAAGACTAAGACTTCTGTATATCTACATGCATTTACCCCAGTGCAATTCATTTCATTATTGTGGGTAGCTCCAGTGGAAGAAACTAAGATGCTGGCAAACCAGGAAGACATCCAAAGCAGTAATTGCTCTGGGTGGAGACCAGAAATAAGCTGCTTGAACTTGCATCCAGGAGGTTGGGTGGATCCAAGCTTGCATGGCTAGCGCAAGCTGCCACTGGTGCTGCAATGTAAACACTGTTATTCTTAACGCACTAACTCCAGCTGAGCTAACACAAGTCCATCTACCCAGGCTGCAGTGCAGATATACCCTTGGTCTACAGCACCTGGCAGTCACAGAGGTCCTATCAAAGACTGAGTTCTGAGCTAGGATTTTAATAGGCGTCACTGTCTGCCGGCTATAAGATAAGCCCTTTTGGAGGGCAAACAGACACAACCTGGTCTATCCGTCATTGTGCTTCGGTCAGGATACCTGCTGTCACCGAGCCAGTGTTTTACAGTCACCACTCAGATGAGAAAACATGTAATAATTGTATCTGATTTGGAAGGGATGTTAGCTTAGGTTTATGCCCTTTCCCCTAACATCTTGGGAAGAGCTTTGACCATAAAACAATCTGCAAATCTTCCAAGATGGTAGGAAGTCTGGAGTGAAATCTAAAGACAAAAAATTTGCAAATCTCTGAAGCTGACTTAGACACCAATCCTGGATTTTCATCTAGCCTGGATGTGAATGTTAGACTTTTTTTTTTTTTAAAGACTGTAAAGATATTTACAAGGTCGCTGAAGGGATCACAGGCCAAAGCTGTAGCTATCTTTCCTCTTGGGCTCACGGGGCCGAATTCCCTCCTCAAACACATGTGCAACTCCCATTTGAAATGGTGGGAAGTGCATATGTGAGAGCAGAGTTTGACCCATAGTAAGCAATTTCAGAGGACACTGAAGTCTCTAAGCCACAGAGTGGTCCTTGTTTGACAGTTGTCCCATCTGGAAGGTCCTGCCTTCTGGAAACCATGACAGCGTCCCTATCAGGTCAGTCCCTTTCCTTTATTTCAGCGTGACTTAAGCCCTGTCGCTTTTTCCTTTTCAGCTGTTTGATATCTAGGCCCCTGGCTGTAGAATGGCTGCCTCTTTCCGCTATGGAGTGACCATCACTGGAGCTATCCTGCTGGTGACAGGAACGCTTTGTTTTGCCTGGTGGAGCGATGGAGAGGTGGGACCCACGTCTAATAATGATGCTATGGCTGTGCCTCATGGAGAAGCCAAAGTGGTGCCAAACTCCTCCTCCTCTAATGCACTGCTCAGGTCTGTCAGCTTCTTCTGCTGTGGCATCGGTGGCTTCCTCCTCCTCTTTGGACTTCTGTGGTCGGTGAAAGCAAACGCTCTGGGGATGTCTCAACACTATCAGTACCACTTCTCCAGAGACCTATACTACTTCACTGTGGAACCTCTTGATAAAAGGATATGCAGGTTAGTGCAATCTCTGCTACCGATGACTGTCAAAATGGAAGCTATTTTTTTTTAAACACGAGTTCTTTTAAACTCTAGTTTTCATTGATTTTTAGGATATCCAGGACCAGACAATAAGTAACTTACATGATTAAACTACCGTACAGTAAAGCTGAGTGTTTATATAGGATTTGATATGTTCAAAGCACTGATCAAACTTAACCTCCCTCACGAAGGAGATGGGAGGGTTAGTTAAGTACTACTTACTCCAGTGTGGCCAACCATCAGGACTTTTAATCACAAGTATTTGCTGTTTCTCTGAAAGCCCCAGCTGCTGGAATCAAGAGACTCTCAGCCTTTCTTTGTTAGTAAGTTTCTAGCTTTCATGAGTTCAGAGAAAATCTTGAAAATGTGACCTGAGTGAACTCTAACGGCTCAGAAACCAGAAAGCAAATTAAAGAATCCAAAACTCATGGTTTTTAAGTCAAACACATGATTTATGGGGCCCGACTCACAGTGTTTGGGGTTGGCAATACCTTAGTACATACCTTTTTCCTACTGTGGGCCACTAGGAGATTACTACCTTAAGAAGACAGCTCTCTGTCCTATTTCCACATTTTCCCTATGATAACTCTTGTCCTTGGTTATTTTAAAAGATAATATTAGGACTGCATTAAGACAAGGTAGAAATAAGCTCACTTTGTTGTGGTGGATGCTGCTGCTCAGATATATTTCCCTTTGACCATTTTGTGTCGCAGTATATTTCCTCTCCATGGATGTGTAGGACTGTATGCTCATTAGCATCAAAACTCCTGTAATTCCCTGTAGTCTTGATTGCTTTGTTCCCTTCAGGTTGCTTTGCAGTTTGGCTCATGTTTGTTTCTGCTCCATAGCTGGTGTCATCAGGAAAAGCGGTTGTGATGGTTTTTACCCTTGAAGGAACAGCCACCAGACAGATTGTCTTTGTGACAGGTTTCAGTTTTTGTGTCATGACCCAACAAGTTGAAGACTACAGTACGTAGATTCTTTTGCAAGAATCTGTGCAATTGAAGCCTTCTGGCAGGGCACAACTGCTTGTTTCATTTCCCTACACTTCATTATTGTGACAGGTACAGCTCTGCAAACTCCTTGGCAGTGTTCTCTGGCTCAGTAGTGGTGTTTGAGAAACTGTGGGATGCCATAAATATTAGGGCTGGGAAAAAACGATTTGTGACATTCAACCTGATCATCCTACATTGCGTGGGGACTTTTGCTTTAGGACCAGCTCTCTCAGCTGGTGCGAATCACCGACTGAGCCTCCCCCAAGTCCCATGGGAGTCTGGTTCATTGCCCAGTTGCTTAGTTGTGAGCCTTTTCTTTTTGCCTAACCTCAACTCTTCCCTCCTAAACTTCTGGCAGGGCCAGAAGTGTACCACTGACTGTAATAGGTGTTGATTTCCAGGCACGTCCCACCACCAGGAGAATGTGGCCTTTCAATACAATAGAAATTGCTGGGCCTTGCTCATGACGTAACCAAATCAAGAGTCCTTCAGGCCAGCTGGCTCTGCCCATGTGCACATTGATCTCAGCCACCATTCTTGCAGCACCATATGCAGAAGGATATTTCAAGGCACTGCCTTAGTAATAGTAGTGGGCATCTCACCACAGCATGTGGCAGTGGTTTTCATTGACTTCACTGTCCACACAACTAATCTCAGTTTAAATAGAAGCAATTTGTATTGGACACAGGGTAAAAAAAACATACTGAAGAAAACCATCACAACTAACTGCTAAGTAGAACAGAAATGCGGTTAGACAAAAGGCCTGATGCAAAGTCCATTAAGGTCAGTGAAAAGATTCCCACTGACTTTGATGGGCTTTGGGGCAGACTCCCCAGCACCCCAAAATGCACATTTAGCTACTTCATCCAGTTTGAATCTCTGGGACTTGTTCCCAGCTCTGAATCAAAACCATTTTTTCCTCTGTACTCATGCTGTCTCTGAGTGGCTTCGGGGGATGTTTTTGAAAACAAAATAAATCACCAAGGGGAAAAAAAGCCTTAGAAATGTCTTCTATAAATTAGGCTATGGGAAAAATAAGTCTAAAAGGAACATAAGCACTTACTGTAAAAATTCTGTCTTGGGACACAAATTACAGGCTCTTGCTCATCCAGAGGCTTTTTTGGGAAGCTTTTTAAAATCTGGGGCCAGAGCCTCAGTTGGTGCCAATCAGTGTAGTTCCTCTGGCTTCAGCAGAACTATGCTGATACACACCCGCTGAAGTCTGGCTCACTAATTTTGGCCCTTCTCCTGTACTATCCTGACGACCTGGAGGTGATTAGCCCAGTACTGGGTTCACCACAAACACACAGTTCAGCAAAAAAAGCACTGCCGTTGTGAACGAGCTCATTCCACCACAGCAGCTGTGTTGGCTTTTGCACTTGGAAACCTTTGAACAGAGCAGGGCAGAGAGAGGTCATTCTGTTTCATGGAGGATTACAATATTTTAAAATTTGGTTTAGTTCCGATTTGGAATGAAACCACCAAATTCTCCACAAAGGGAATGGATCCCTGACTCCGGGGCAGTCTGCTTGGTGTCTACCCTGGAGCTGCAGGCAGCGATGAGCTGCCAAAATATTAACAACCGGTTCCCTCTCACCCCACAAGTGGGTCATGCCCTTCACCCCCCTGGGACTCCTGCCCCATCCAACCCCCCACATTCCTTGACCGCTCCCTCCCCTGCCCCCTACCGCCCCATCCAACCCCTCCTCTCATTCCTGATGGCAGCCCGGGACTCCTGCCCCATCCAACCACCTCTTTTCCCTGTCCACTGACTGCCCCCTGCTGCCCCATCCAACCTCCACTCCTTCCTGATTGCCCTCCGGGGACCTTTGCCCCCATTCAATCCTCCTGTTCCCTGCCCTCTGACCTCCCGACACTAATCCTCCCCCCCCCCCAACTCCTCTCCCTCTATCCAACCCCCTTCCCTGCCCCCTTACCGGAGGTAGGGACTGGGCCGGACTGGACACGCACCGCCTGGGGACGGGGGCCAGGCTGGAGCTGTGCAGCACCTGGAGCCCTACTCACGCCCTGCCCTCCTGCCCCAGCTCACCTGTGGGAAGCCGGTGCTTCCTTCTCAGCCCTCCCAGGCTTCCCGCATGAACAGCTGATTCGCAGGAAGCCAGGGAGGAGGAGGAGAAGCCGGGGGAGCATTCAGGGGAGGAGGCAAAGGCAGAGTGAGGTGAGCTGGGGCTGGGGGAAGGGCAGGGAGCTGCTGGAGCTTTTGTTAAATTTAAAAGCCCTTTCCGAACCGGTTGTCCCTCATGAGACAACCAGTTCTAAAAGGCCTTCTAAATTTAACAACCAATTCCCGTGAACCGGTGGGAAACGGCTCCAGCTCACCACTGGCTGCAGTCCCTGGAGGCCCTGGGGTCCCCTGCTCTAAGGCCAACTGGCAGGTAGGCTGTCCTGGAGCCATAGACCCGAGGAGCTCTGGGCTCCCCATTTCTGAGGCAGTCTGGCAGGTGGGCTGCTGAGGAGCAGGCAGGAGCCAGGCAGGTTTCAGTCAAACCCCTGCCTGGGTTGCATCAGAAGTGAATGTCTCCGTGAAATGTTTTGTTTTCCACAAATCAGCAAACTCCAGTGAACAAACATGTTCTTGGAATTTTCCCACCCGACTTCTGTTGAACGTCCCACAGCCAGCCTGAGGCAACTTGTAGATTTTCAAACTTGTTTGTTTAAAAAGGCCAGTTTCTCACTGCAAGCGAATTGGGCAAATTCTGGCTTGCAACTAAATTAGCCCTGCTGAGAGCCTGAGAACCCTGTTGACTGGTGTGTGGTTGTGAAGAGCTCCATGTAAAAAGCTGCACACAAGAAGCCACTTGCCGTGCACAGCAGGAAGAAGTGTATTGGTCCTACAAACGCCAGGAACAATGCTGGATGTTACCATTATTTATATTACCATAGCACAGAGAAGCTCTCATCATGGACCAGGACCGCCTTGCGCTTGGAGCTGTACAAACAGAATTCTTGAGCATCATCTGCTACTACCTTATCTACTATTTACCTATATGCAGACCTTCCCCTTTATAGAGCATTCCTGTAACAGATGGCAACTCTAACGGTGTTTACTCTAGGGCAGGACTGAGACCTGTTGGCAGGGCAGTGTAGGACTGCTTGCACAGTGGTGGTCTGGGCGCTGCCTGGTCTGTGGATAATTCAGGTAAACACCTCACATGTAAAATTCATTGTGTTCCATTCTAATGATGAAAGTCTCCTGTGGTGACACATGGCCACCTGGTTGTGGCATTCAGTCCCAAGTTTTTGGCTCCCTTAGGTACAACAGTTTACAGACTAAGGAAGGATCATGGCTCGATGTTTTCATGGGATACCACAGGGTTTCTCTGGAAAGGGAGAGGGGGAGAGTGTGTGTGTGTGCGCGTGTGGGTGCACGTACACGCCGCCATGTCCTAACACTGCAATACAAACATCAAGTCTCAAGCCAGGCCCTGTTACAGGTTTAACTGAGAGGTTTGTGGCCATGGCCTTACACACATTTCCCACCCCCTTTGAAAAATAATCTCCCCTTCAAGGAAAGGAGAAGTGAGAAGATCAAAGGTTGTGCAAATGTTTTACCTGTACACAGCCTATGTTTACTCAGCAAAACAAAGTTGAAAGGCATAAACGTTGTGGTTTTCCCAGGTTCTCCCCACTGCTGATTGGTTAATGATTAACAGTGGACACTATTAATAACGAATAATAATTAATAATAATAATAATACGTATTTGATTTGTAGCAGCATCCAGAAATTCTGGACAGGATCTGCCTATAACTGTTTTTGGTACCCTCATCCTCCCTTCCCTCCATTTTTCCTCCTTTCATTTGCCACACTCCCTTCTTGCCTCTTGTTTCAAATTATACCTGTCCAGGCAGGAATGCAACCTAGCAGCATGTTTGTACTGTCCTTGGCATGTTAGCACAATAAGATCTTGAATCATCATTGGGGTCTTTGGTTCTAAATTACAAGAAGATTTTTTTTAAAGGCATAAATAAAGTGAGCTAGCCCCAGCTGCAACAGAATCTAGGCATCACTGGCTGGCTGAATTCCTCTAGACATCACAGCAGAAGTAAATGCTAAAGACCAATTTGAAGGAGAGGGTGGGAAGGAAGCTTGCAGCTATAGCATCTCTCTAGATCTCCTGAAAACCAGTTGCATGATCATGTCAGATCAGGAGAGGCCCGCACTTTGGGATGCCCAAACGCACAGCCTGTTAACGCTGTAAAGTATTAACAGTTTCTCACTTTTCAACACAGAGTTATAAGCACCACCACATGGCACAGAGTGGCAACGGGCCTTCAGTACTGTGTGCATCCGTGCCTTCAGTCACTTAAAATGGGGCTTCTCAAATGTCTTTAATTAAAGTGGACCACACTTTCATGCAGAAAATTTCTCTTGAAACACCTCCCATGACTTCTGTGTGATGACAACAACAGTTGTTTACATTAGAAAGTAATATGTAGCCACCCTGTAATGCAATGCTTAGCATCTGGAAGGAAGGAGAAGCTGCCAGCACCAGGGGGGCAGTAGAAGCTGTTAGTTGCTGAGCACTATTGCAACTTTTGTGTCCAGCAAGTGCTCCATACGCCACCACCAAGTGCCTGCAGACTCCCTTTGAGACCACAGTTCAAGGACCTCTGGTTTAAGAATTGTGACTATTCTTATGCAATTGGTAGTGGTAGGTCCCCGCACCCCCCCTTAAAGAAAGAGTAACCTGGTCAAATTCAAACCTCTCTATTGAGTAGCCAGGAGTTTTGGAGCAACCGCTAGCTAATGCGATAGTTACTTTTACCTAGTCCATGTACTTCGTTATAAATCCTATTTTACAATCCGACGCATTTGATTTGGTTTAGCTTGATGCAGTTTTGCTTTGCTTTTTGTTTCAGTGTCTGGGATGCCAGTGCTGTCCCCACCTATGAAGAAGCTCTGAACTGCAGGCCTGCTCAGAGTACCCTAGATTATGACGGGAAGGAGGAGACTTCACCCCCTCTATACGGAGACTTAGATGAGGATAATACGTGGCCAGGTTGCCGCAGACGCAGCTCCTCAGACAGTGTGCTGCTCACCATGCCATCCAGGAGGGAAGCAGAGTCATGGGGCGAGCCCAGTGCTACACCACCGCCCAGCTACGAAGACATCAGTGTACGTGGTGTATGATCTACGAACCACATACAATGCATTGGACTCTATAGATTGCTGTCTAGTCCTGTATCCTTTGGAGCCGGCCCTTTCCTTCTCTAAAATAATGATCATGAAGTGAGAGGGGAAACATAGATCAGCTATTCAGATCAAAATGGCTGTTCTGTCTTTTGTAGGAGTAAAATCCAGAATAATTACAGTAAATCCAGATAAGATCAATGCTGCCATTTTCTGAGTTGTGTGGATAATCAGTATGTTTTAAAACTTTCATATTTTTAATACAATCACGGATGATTGCAAATATTTGACAGATAGCAGGACAGAGGAGAAAATATTTTTGAGTACATAGGATGCCTGTTGAAATGCACAGGGAAATCTTTACTAGAGCGATCCAGCCAAGCCTAGCATCTTAGGGTAACATTTTCATAACAGCCTGGTGACTTAGGTGCCTAAGTGCCATCTTAAGAAATGATT
This sequence comes from Chelonoidis abingdonii, assembly GCF_003597395.2. Lineage (NCBI taxonomy): Eukaryota > Metazoa > Chordata > Testudines > Testudinidae > Chelonoidis > Chelonoidis abingdonii. The sequence goes on from NC_133775.1 coordinate 13,768,273, forward strand.
TAGTCACTAAGGAGGCTAAGCTGCATTGCCGCTCAGTGACACCAGCTAAGATTCTCAACAGTGATTTTTGGGTGCCCAGCATGAGCCACCTTAAAGGGGTTTGATTTTCAGACAGTGCTGAGCACCTCCCCTCTGAAAAACAGGCTCTTAAGGAGTCTCAAGTTGAGCATCACAAATCACCAGTTTCTTTTGAAAATCTTGGCCTTAGTTCGTAGGTGCTGAATGTACTTTTGACGTTTCCCTAAGTCACCAGGGACCGAGGTTGCTCTGGTAGATAAGAGCACTGGGACTTAAGCCTTACCCAACCATTGGTCATGAGCTGAAGTGCTCAGCACCTCTGAAAATCAGAGAGAGAGAGAGTGTGTGTGTGTGTGTGTGGCAAAAATGTGCTTACTTCAATAGATTGTTCCCCAGGAGGAAAAAGAAACCAGCTTCCCTGTTCTGCGAGCAACGCAAGACAAAACTCTCCCAAATAATGTTTTGTGGGGAATCCTTGATACTAATTAGCTACGGAGTCGAGGGCAGTGCTTTATAATCTGAGTGGTTTGTATTCAGCCTGCTGTCCCTCTAAATCAGTCACTTTGCTGCTGTCTCATGGAAAACCCAAGTGTCTTGGTGTTTCAGTCCCTCCAGAAACAGCTGTGGGTCACACTCCTGGTGATTGCAGGAGAGTGGGGGAAGGGTAGCGTTGTCACTGTTATGGATGGCAGTGATGACTAGCCAGCGTACTTTGTGACTGCCATTCGCCATACACATGGACACAAATGTAGGAAGTGCAGAATTCTCGCTGTCGTGGGAAATCACACACAAGGCAGCAGGAGATAGCAATCCGGTAAAATCACCATGGTGACACATCTCAAAGCATTAACAGGAGGGAAGCAATCAAGCAGCTTCAGGGAATCAAAATTTATGGCCATTTTAGAGCGAGACTAAGCTAGCTCCTCAGACAGTGTAAATTCGCAGAGTGCCATGGCCACAGAGGAACTAGCTGATTACACCAGCTAAGAATCTGTCCCCCAGCCTTTGGAGTGTTGCCTCTTTAGTTGAAAGTCTGCTACTGAGTCCACAGCAGTGAGCGCTCCCCAGAGCTTACAGTAAATGCTTCACAGTCGGACTGGGATTGTGTAAAAGAATTTGTAGTTACAAAATAAAAATCTCTCAAAATTGTTGCGAAATTTTAGGCATTCCCCATGTGAGGGAATTGACAGCATCCTGCTTGGGATCTCTGCGATTCTGTGTGCGTTTGCATATACAGACTCTCTAGAGACATGAGATGAGGAAGAGTAACTTGTAGTCGTTTTTCTGTGAGTGGTGGGGTTGTGGGGTCTCTGTTTCCTAGTAAATGTATTTCTCCTTCATGGGTGGGCTTGTCTCCTCCTATTTCTTGGGCTGGGAGGGGTTGGGTTTTTGTTTTGTTTTTTAAGGAATTTTTGCTTGGTTCTTTTGTTGTTTGTTGTTGCAAACTGAAGTTAATGGACAATCTTCCATCCACAAAAAGATTAAAGCAAAAATAAAGCATATGCTGTGCTTACAGTTAATTTTCCAAAACTGTGACCAATAATTGCTTATAAAGGACGTTCATTCATATCTCAGCTGTTTCCTGTTTGTTCTCCCCTCTCCACAAATGACCCCAAATACTTATGCTACTTCACTTACTGCCTTTTGATCTTAAGTGTGTAGTAGGGTTTTTGGTTTTGTGTTTGATTTTCAGCTAGTGCACAATACACCCAGAGCTACTTAAATATGTTATACAGTTTCAATAAGCAAATGTGCATCTAAGCTAGGAGTGAGGGCCAGATAAATTACAGGCTGTTGTCATTTGATCCTTGGCATCTAAGCAACAAACTCTGTAAAAGAGGGATTGTAGTAGAGTTTCTTCGGGCAGAAGGTCCATAACCTTAGATGTGTCCTTGTCAGAGGACGTTTATGTTGTGAAGCGCTCTGCAGACCCCACAGTAGATATGGAAGAACAATTCAAGGACCTGCTCTGAATCTGTAGTTCTTCAACAGCCTTAAAACAGCTCTGCTTCTAATAAATAATCTCTCGCTATCTGGGGATGGTGGACAATATCCAAGGCCAAATCTTTCCCCATGCTCAGTACAGACAGAACTGATGTAATTTCACTCCTTGCAAGCCATCTTCTAAGACTGTAACTTACTAGTGTGTGAAGGAAGGCCTGGCTCACGAAGAACCTCCACATCCAAGAAGAGAAACTTTGAAGGACGCCGCTGAGGTATTTTTCAAATATTGTTTTTGCTCCCTCTGACTATGAAAAGCTGTTCTCCTGCCATTATCTTTGCTCCTTCCCTCCGTCCTACACTCCCACTGACTCTTTATGGCAGAGTCGCTGGCAGTTAGTTTCTTTGTATTTATTTACAAAGAGAATTGAAACATTTGTTTTGGAAATAGAGCCAAAGAGAATTCCAGAGGCTGTACAAACAGACAGATGATAAAGACAAGGTCAGATGAATTTTGGGTCTGTCACCAGCCTTAACAAAACCAGAAGGGCAGCAACAGAGAACTGGAGTGAAAAAACTTACTTACTTCATGGATCTGTCTGTCCTTAACCCCTCAGTGCCTGAGACTCTCTACAGGGCAGAGCTCTTAAAATAAAATCATAATGATTGTGTCTCAGTAATTGAATACTTTGCACTTCTCTTGCATCTTCCACCTGAGGATCCACCATGCCTTACAAACTGGATCATTGGACTAAGCCTGGTAGGGCCCCTCTGAGGTGGGGTGGTAGAATTATCCCCATTTTGCAGGTGGAAGACTGAGGCAGAGGGGGCTCAGTCATGGCAGCACCATGAGCCTCGTGAACTACATTGCTTCACAGGCTGCTCCTGGAGCAGCATAGCGTAGCATAGCTGACTGTGACCCCACTGCTGCCCAGTGCATGCTGGGGGATGGGGAGGGTATGTGTGTGAAGCCTTGCTCACTCTCATGCCTCACTCATCTGCAGGAGAAGGGGAGCAGGGGCTTTGCAATGGCTGCATCCCCATCTCAGGCTCCTACCATTGATTTAGGGAAGTGCCTCCCACTCCCCATATTCTCCAGTGTGAGGGCACAAAGCGGGCCCTGATCTGACTCAGAGAGCGTGACTTGCCCAAGGCCACAAACTCGATCTGCAGTCTCATCACACAGCAGCATTTGGGTCATGCCTAGAGTGGGTGAATGCAGGGCTTAAATTCTCAGATTATTTTCTGGGGCTCGGGGCTTCTGCCCTGTGGGTTTGAAAATATTGACCAGACCTCTGCTCCGGACAGCTCTGGTTGAATTTAAGCCCTAGGTGCGACTTCAGTTGTTGCTAGCTGGTTCTAGCATGGCTTCCCTGGCTGGTGGAGGCCAGTTTGTTTAGAAAACAATCTCTCCTGAGGTTCTTGCTACCACAATGGGCCTGGGCTGTCAGGGCATGTCTGCCTAGGAACCGTACACCCTCCCTCCTCCAAGGACATTTCTGACTCATAGACAAAATGTTTGTGGGCCTGATTCTCCTCTGCTTTGAATCTGACTGCACAAGCTGCAAGACAATGAGAGGTGGGCCCCAGAAGCGTACCAGGGAAATAGGGCTAGGACCCTAGTAGCTGGGTCTGGCCTGCAGCTGGGAGTTAGCCTGCATGAGCTTCCAGTGGCATATGAAAATACAGGGAAAGTTCTACTTACTGCCAAGAAAATTGTTCCTGCTTAGACTTCCTGGAAAACCAGACAACTCAAGATCACAGGGAGTCCATATCCCCTGAAGATACATTGTCACAGCTTGTCATAAACAGATGGTTAAGGGTTAATGTCTCTTTTACCTGTAAAGGGTTAAGAAGCTCAGTGAACCTGGCTGACACCTGACCAGAGGACCAACGGGGACAAGATACTTTCAAATCTTGGTGGAGGGAAGTCTTTGTTTGTGCTTTTTGTTTTGTTGGTGGTTCGCTCTTGGGACTAAGAGGACCCCAACGCTACAGCCAGGCTCTCCAATCTTCTGAATCAGTCTTTCAAGTGTCAAATTGTAAGTAATAGCCAGCAAGGCGATTAGTTTATGTTTGTTTCTCAACTGTGAATGTTCTTTTTTGTTGGACGATTTACCTCTGTTTGCTGTAACTTTGAATCTAAGGCTGGGGGGGGTGGGGTCCTCTTGTCTATATGAATCTGAGTACCCTGTAAAGATTTTCCATCCTGATTTTACAGAGATAGCTTATTATTAAGAAAGAAAAAAGTAAAAATTTCTTTTTAAGAATGTGGATCTTAAACAAGGAAAAATCAAAGGGAATTGGACTGAACCATGAGGATTGGTGGGGAAAAAGAGGGGGATGGTTAATCTCTTTTTTTAAGACCCAAGAGTTTGGATCTATGTGAAGCTCTCAAGGCAACCAGGGAGGGAAAGTCTGGGGAAAAGGGGATGGTTAATTTCTCCTTGTTTTAAGATCCAAGGGGTTTGGATCTGTGTTCCCCAGGGAAGGTTTTGGGGGAACAGAAAGTGTGCCAGACACTAAATTCTGGCTGGTGGCAGCGTATCAGACCTAAGCTAGTAATTAAGCTTAGAAGTGTTCATGCAGGTCCCCGCATTTGCACTCTAAAGCTCAAAGTGGGGAAAAGAAACCTTGACACAGCTGCATTAGAGTTAACATTTGAGCTTCCTTTTTAATCTTCTCTCTAGTTGCCAATCCCATGCTGTTCTATGAATGTCTCTTAGATCCACCAAAATCAAAGCCAGCTGCTGAGCACTTATGAGCAACCATACCGAAGCACCTAAACGAGCAGATTATAACCAATGAGGAAAAGCTTTGTTTTAAAACGTCTGAGAAATACGATGTCCTTTTAATTTAAAACCCCTCGGTGGGCTTTCATGTCAGGCTGCCCTCTAACCCTGGTGCCCCCCTTCTAGCATAATTACCACCCTCTTTAAAAATCATCAGGGCTGCATCTAGTTTCATAGATTCCAAGGCCAGAACGGACCATTGTGATCACATAGTCAGACCCCCTGGAGAGCACAGGCTGTAGATTAAGGATATGCGCACCATTGGAGCTACAGTCTATTCCTTTACACCCGAACAACCACTAATGCTGCACCAGCACAGACTGGGGCATACGTTGGTGCTGGTGAATTTGGTACTAAAGCCAGCTGCACTGGGACATCATTAGGGGGTTGAGCCAATGTCACTACATCATTGCAGGGTGGATTTCCTTAGTATACACCAGGGATCGGCAACCTTTGACACCCAGCCGGTCGCAGCTCCCACTGACTGTGGTTTGCTGCTCCAGACCTATGGGGGCTGCGGGAAGTGGCGTGGGCTGAGGGATGTGCTGGTTGCCGCTTCCCGCCAGTGGGAGCCGCAATCGGCCGAACCTGCGGATGTGGCAGGTAAACAAACTGGCCAGGCCCACCAGGGGACTTACCCTGGTGGGTCGTGTGCCAAAGGCTGCCAATCCCTGGTATAGACAGTGCCCATGTGTCCCACTGTAGAATGGGCTCTGCAACAAAGGCCATGCTCCAGGGCTGACACTTCTATTAGGCGACCCTAGGTGGTCGCCTAGGGTGCTAGGATTCGGGGGGGGGGTGACGTTTTGTGCGCTCCCCACAGGGCGCACGGAAGCTTCCGGTTCTGCTCCTGTCGCGCTGCCAAAGAAGGACCCTCTGCTGATGTGGCGTGGAAAACAGCGGCAGGCAATTGAGCAGCTCAATGACTGCCGCTGTCGCCTGCGGCATTTCGGCGGAGGGTCCTTCTTTGGTGGCACGATGGGAGTGGAACAGGAAGCTCCTGCGCGCCCCGTGGGGAGCGCACAAAATGCCGGCCCCCAAATTCTGCCTAGGGTGCCAGAAACCCTGGCGCTGCTCCTGCCATGCTCTTTCTTTTTCAGGGGCTGAGCTGGGATCAGGGTACACTCAGGCAGGGCTCACGACGAGCACTTTACTGGCATAGGAATACCAGGTTACCACACCGGCAAAGCACTGCTCGTGTGGACACAGCTATACTGGCAAAGCGGCACTGTGTACTGGTACAGTGACACCACGCCCAGGAATGAAACAAGCAGAAAGGCAGGTTTGCCAGTATAACTGTGCCTGCACTAGAGACCTCTGCTTGTAGACCTATGCCAGGCAGGGAATCACACCGCTTCACAGCTATGTCGGCAGAAGCCTGTAGCATGACCTCGGCCTCAAGCTGTCAAGAGACACCAGTCTGGGATCTACCGGCCACTGGCAGAGGGTTTGCTCAGACAGACTGGTGCCGGCCTGTGGGAAATGTTCCCCCCTTCCCATCCAGCGCTGGGGAGTCCTCTCCAGGAAGGTTTTGCAGGGATCTGGATTCTCAGAGCTGGTGGGATGATCGGGCTACTCCCCCACAAAGCTGGCGGTGGAAACTAGCAAAATGGGCCTCTTGGTGCTGTAATCTCCTCTTTCTGTGTGGGAGTGTGTGTGTGGGGGTGTCTGGGGGTAGTGGTAAGAATAGAGGTACCTGGCAGCATGGCCCCAGTGAAGCACTGCTGCTGAAGAGCGAAGCCTCTGGGGAGATGTCCATGATCTCTTGGGCTGCAGTTTCCAGGGGGTCTGAGTCCCTGGATAATTTCTAGGGCACATGGGGACCTGCACTCTCATGGAAGGACTGGAACATTAAGCTCACAGTGCTCCCCTCGCAGAGTTATTCCTGTAAAGAGGAGAATAGGGTCCTTATTGTTTTACATTCATTAATCACTAATAGTTGTTGAAAGCAACAAAGAGTCCTGTGGCACCTTACAGACTAACAGTTAGTCTATAAGGTGCCACAGGACTCTGTTGCTTTTTACAGCTCCAGACTAACACAGTTACCCCTCTTATAGTTGGTGTCCCTGTAATATTGACCTTTGCTGGTGCAACTGTATGTCAAATCCACATGGGGGCGCCAGGAGTCCAAAGCTTTTAGTCCAACTATTCCTAAACCCATTTTTCAAAGGGAGATAACAAAATGAAAACATGGGAGCATTAAGCGTCGCAAGGGAAAGGCAGTCGTTCCTCCCACGTAATTGAAATCGCCCATTAACTCCCTAGGGTCCAGTGGAAGAAGCTGAATGTCAGATAGGGTCTATGTTGCCCTCTGCAGCCCTTTAAAATACACTTACATGGGAAAAATCATGCAGCTGGAAAATGATGTTTAAAAGACACATTTCTGTGATTTGATTGTTTGAGGCACCTGGGGACGGAGGAAGGACTAGCCCTGACTTCCTGACCCCACGCAGGTAGGTTACAAAGCACATTGGTGCGACCTCAGAGGAGGGAAGGGTGGGGATCTAATACACGTTCTCATGAGGGCTCCCTCTCCCTAAGTAGTTCTGGTGTTTCTGTCCCCAAAGTATCCAAACAACAAGGGTGGAACCTGAGATTGTCCCTCATGCTCTCTTGCTTTGGAGTAGCAGAGGCATCTGCTCTCTCATTTAAACCACGCTTCTCTCCTATCCCGCTAGGATGAATCCATTTAAAAATCAAAACAATCACGTGTCCTCCCAGCTGAACGGAAGCATGAGCTTGGTCTCTCCAGAGAGATGGCAGCCATCCCAAAGCCAAACATTCGATCCTGGGATTGGGAGAGGTGCCTGTCCCCATGGGAAGTTCTCCCTCCCCATCTCTGCTCCTTCCTTCACAGTCTGTGGATTTGTTTTTCACTCCTTCTGCTCTCCCTGGCTCCATTTCCCACCCTCCTTTCTCGCTTGAGTTTCTTTCTTCCCCCCCTCTGCTCCATTTCTCTCGTCTATGCAGGACAATATGTGATTTCAAGTCAGCCATTAGGATCCACTACACAGGAGCGGGGCCTGCTCTGTGCTCCAAGAACTGTGCTGTGGGGAAAGTTTTCCTTCCACCTGACTTCGGGATAGTACCCAGGCCTATCAAAACTGGCGTCCCAATCCCATCTCCTAGAGAACAAGGAGATGATATTCATTGGCAGCTGAGTGCAAGGCGCACCCCAGCAAGAAGGCATAGGGGGCAAGCAAGGAATGAAGAACCAGAGAAAGAAAAATATGATCCCTCATTGTGTGGGTGTGATTGATCTCTCCTTGTAGAGATTTATAAGGGGCTCTTTCAGTGGCTGTTTCCTCAGGAGGACACATCACTAGAGTTGGTTGAAATGTGTAAATTTAAAGTTTTCTGTTATTTTATCAAAAAATTGGAAAGCAAAAAGTTTTCAGGAAAAGTTTACAGTTGTGGTAAAAGCTTTACCAAAGCACTGAATGTTTGTAGCAGAAATCATTTTTTTTTTTTGAAAATTAAAACTTTTTGAAAATCAGCGCTTTAGGTTTCTGTTTTACAATAAATGGGAAATTTCAGTGAGAACCAAATAACCATTATTCCTCCCCCAAAGTTTTCTGCAAAAAAGTATGTTTTGACTAGCTCTGGCCAGAATCCCTTCAAAACACAGCCAACGATCTTGCTCCCAGGGAATCATCATGGTGCGATCTCCCCCATAGCCACTGGTAGACATTCATGTGTCCTGCTTGGAGCATGACCTTGCTCATAGTCCTTGCAAGAAGAGGATGAAGTTTCCAGTGCTAACAAGGAATTATCCCACTGCCTCCTACCTACCTGTGAGCTTTTTGGGGCAAGGTCCGTCTTCTTTCTTAGGTGTCTGCACAGCACTTTGCACAATGGGGCCCTGGTCCTAGACTGAGGTTCCTAGGTGCTATCACAATACAAGTAATAAATCAACATCATTTCCTTTTCAATAGCTCAAATATAGTGGTGCAAAGACATACCCACAGAGCTCAGGAACACCGGGCTGTATGATATGCCTGGAAGGCATCAGCCTTATCTTTTCTACCGATGTGGCTCCAGAACAGCTCAGCAGCACAGGGACAGCCCTAGCATCTGGCAACAGCTGACATCAGGTCATTAATCTAACTGGGCCGGGTCTTTTTTGTCAATGGCCTTAGTCTGTGCTAAGAGAATCAGTAGCCTTTGCTCAGCACTGGTGTAAGCATGGATGTAGACGGGACATCGATGACTTTGTCACCCCCGATAGAAAAGTAGGTCTGGAAGGGAGCTCAGGGGGTCATTGAGTCGAGTCCATCCCCCGTGCCGAGAGAGGATTAAATACATTAGACCATAGCCAGGATACCTAGCCTGTCATGTTGAGGGGTATTCATTTTCCTGCAGGAGATGTGCCCTTTACAGAGCATTGAAAAATAAACAGTCACTGCCCACCTGCCTGCTCTGGATTGCCCACCTCTGCCAAAATACCAAGCCAGCTCCAGACCAAGCAGCTGGTATAGCCAGACATGGGATGCTTATTGCAAGTGCCCATGGCTAGCCTGATCTCTGGGCCCTGGTGCTACTAACCTGCCCCTCCCCCTGTGAACTCTCCCTTTCTGACTCACACTCCCTGGCTAAGGTGTTCTGGAGCTGGGGCTGCACGTGCCTTGAGGGAAGGTTAGAGTGAAGTGCACTGGGCAGCTTCACTGGAGTGTGAATTTCAGGATCTTGTTTGCATTCATTACACTCCCATTAAAAACTGGCTGGCTCAGCCCTGGGCAGGACTGGTCTGAATGTGCAGCTGATCCTCAGTCCCTGGCAGCCTCTGGGAACACGCTTCTGGCTGTGCACCTGAGGAGTGCTTGGCGGGACACAGACAGACACAGGACTCCCTGGCATCTGTCCCCTCCCAGCCCCGGGCTCGCTCTCTGCATTCTCACTCTGCCCTTGGTTTCTACCTGTGTGATTTGCAATGGCCGAGGATAAAACTTTCCGCTACGGACTCATAGTGCTGGGCTTCTTCCTGCTGATGATTGGGATGTTCATCATGAGCGTCGACAAGCCCCAGGTCTACATCACCTTTTGCACCCTGGGGGTTTTAACCATAGCAGTGGGGATCACCTGGAGCATGTGTCAGTGCTACCCCAAGGTAGGGCCGAGTCTCTTATCTGTGCTTTCTCACTCTGCCTCTCTGGCACGGAGGGATATGGGCGGGGCAAAAACCATCCACAGGTGCTTGTCGATAGTAGCTGATGGCTTAAATTCCCACTGAGACAGCTAACTGCCCTGCTGAGGGGTAGGTGGTGCAAGACTTAAGGCACCAGACCAGGAGACATGGGTCCTATTTCCATCTCTGCTACTGACTCACTGTGCAGCCATGGGGAAGCAATTTTACTGCTCTGTGCCTTAGTTTCCCCATCTGTAAAATGAGGATAGTGGTACTTACCCTTCGTTCCAAAGTGCTTTGAGACCCAGGGATGAAAAATACTAAGTATTAGTATCCACTTACAGTCACTGTAAGGCTTGGCCCAGCCTTCCTTCTCTCCTTTGGCAGCTGATCTGTCACTGGTCAGTGCTTATGGATGGTTCTGGGATATTGCTGAGTGTATATGTCCTATTGACTAGCTGGCACTTTCTCCTGGGTGTGTAATGCATTGCTTCCCTTGAGAGGGGTTTGGGAGCATCAAGGGGCTTCAGAAGATGCCCTCTGCAACAGTCAAACAATTCAGACTAATTTTCAAAGGGGCTTTTAAAAGTTACCATAACTTTGGGTTAGTTTAAAAAAGAATATGTGAAACAGCTGTGAGTGGAGCAGGGAAGAGAGGACAGACTCTTCTTCTGCCTTACTTTCTCCACCTGCCCCATAGCACCTCCAGTTATCTCTGTGCTCTCAGTTCCACTTGGAACAAGTTGGCATTTCCCTGCCTGTCTCCTCTGAAGGCAGGACGCCTATTGTCATCCAGCAGGATGGCAGGACTGAGTATTGGTGACATAATAGATTCCCAACCCGGCCAGGCTTGAGGTTCTGAGCATGCTGCATGGACCATTGAACACTCAGGACCTTTCACAACTGAGCCCCTGTTGTGGTTTTTCTTATCAGCCGGAGTTTCCGGGCTGGGGAGCAGCGCGCATGTTGTCTATTCTTTGTAAATGTGAGCTGGGGGCTTAGATACCTCTTCCTTTGCAGTGTTTTGGATGTAAAAAACTTACTTGAAGTGCCAGTAAAGTGTGATGTCACCGCTGGGAAGGCGTTAATGATAGCCCTATGCCAGGGAAAACTCCTCCTCCACTGCAGGAGATTGACCCTCTTTGTTCACATTCAGAGGAATGATTCATCCCTCTTTTTTCCTCCCCCCCAGATAACATTTGTCCCCATGGAGACGGAGTCCGAGAAGTTCCTGTCACATAAGCCTGCTGTTTTGATGGAAAATGAAATTCCGGAGAAGAGCTGGTATGTTGGAAAGACCCCAGGCTCCCAGCCTCAGCTCAACAGTTTGCAATCTGGTTTTTAATGAGCGCCTTAGCTTGTACACAAGGTTATCTGTGTGCCTCTGAGGATGAGGTCAGGGTCTGAAAACCCTTGCATGAGGGAGGGCTAAAAATATTTAGTCTAAAAAAAAAAAAAAAAAAAGGATAATAAATAGTAAGCTGAGGGGGGGAAAAAAAAAGCAGCAGCTTGTTCTGGAACTGAGGACTCCATTTCCATTTTCTTTCAATCCTTGGCAGCCTCATCAGAGAGAAGTCATGTAGTCAACAGTGGTGTGGAGGAAAGGAGGCAGGTGTGACCTGATCTGGCAGTCCTTTCCCAGCTACACGTCCCACTGATTTCAATTCTTTCCCAGGCAAGATCCCCCACTGAAGTCCTTCGCTGCTGTTCCGATGGTGGGCCTATTCTAGTGCCTGTTGAGCGAGTGCCAAATCCTGCAGTCCTGTCCTAGCCAACCCCCCACGTCAAACGGCCATCCACAGCAACAGGGACGTGCTGCAGGCTCTCTCATGAGAAACCAGACTAAGACCAATAGTTAATGTCAATGCCTCTCAGCTGGGGGGTGACTGTTGATCACTACAGGCTGGATCCAAAGCTCCCCACAGTCTGGGGAGTTCAGATGTGGGGATCTGAGTTTGGCCCCTCTCCAATACAAATCCACTCGATGTGACATGAACACGCTGCCCTTCCCTTTTGGGGCATTTTATTCGTTTCCTTCTCAGCTCATGATAAAATTCCTGTGTCTAACCAGAAACTATTGGAATCCAGTTAAATGGCAGAATTTAATAGAGTCCCTTCCCCTCTTTCTCCCTCACCCAGCTCCCAGACTCCCTACACTAGCCCAGAAGACGCCAATGCTTATGAGAAAAGCTTGCCATCTTATGAACAGATCCAGAGGAAAGCAAAAGGCTCTGTGGAATGCCTGGGGATTCAGATGGCCCCGCTCCTAGGTGACTGTGAGCTCAAGCCAAGAGGATGTCCCCATTCCTTTGTACAGGCCAAGGCTGAGGTCCACAGGATCTCAGAGAACAATGGAGAAACGTACAGAGATCCAGCATCCCAAGTGGTCACAGCAGCAATCAGCAGGTAGGTGACCTTGAGGCTCGGCTATAGAGGAGTCCAAAGGGCAGTAAAGTTGCACTTATGGAGATTCACACATTACAGACATAACAACAGACAAAAAATAGGCAGCAGATACAGTGATCAAATCCTTCCAGCTAGATACATCCAAGAGGAACATGCCTGCTGAGCTGTTGGGTGCTCCGGGTACCCATAAGCTCTTTGGGCCAGGAACTGTCTCTTTCTATGGGGGAAAAATAACCTACAGCACAGAATCTCAGAACCTCGGCCTCGTGCTACGGGGGTTACAACCAGCGGTGTAGGTGTTCAGGCTCAAGCTGGAGCCCCCCACCCCCTCGCCAGGTTTCAGAGCTCTGGCTCCAGCCTGAGCCCAAAATGCCTACACTGCTGTTTGCAGCCCTGGTGTGAGACCCCAGGGCCGTACTTCATGTGTGCATCCTGGGAGCTATTGCAATGTAAACAGCAGCAATGCATGTAGAAAGCAGTGCAATCCAGTGCAGGTAGGGTGCAGATCTGTGATGGTGGATGTTCTGGGCACATCCCAACATCCCAGGCCCATCAGGACACTAGTGACAGCAGCACAGGAAGTGGAGGTTCAGCAGTGAAAGGGTTATGACAACTGGCTTCCTGCTTAGCCGCTGTGGTTGTGAAGCCAGAGAGCTGCGTGGGCCAGCAGGAACACGGTGCCTGGTGACTGGCAAATGTCTCTGCAAGCGAACGATGGGTCATGAACTTGCTTGTCAGACATGTCACACTGAGTTCTACAACTGGATTGAATCCATTGAGGCAGTTTAGGACACTCTTAGGTCACATGAACCTAACTAGGTGCTGCAGCTTTCTCTCCTCTCCCAAACACAATTCAAGGCCAATGCAACAGGCTTTTACTAGCCCCTTATATGAAAAACACAGCCTGGTCTCATGAGAGCCTGAGCCAGCACGCAGAAGTCAAAAAAAAAGGGGTGGGGTTTTTTTGGGAAGGGGAAGGTTTTCAAATGCACCAAGGACAATTGGGCAGCCAGGTCCCCATTTGTGTCTTTGAAAATCACCCCCTGCATGATTAACTGCAGGATTCGGGCCTTTCCTAGCCTTCCTGGGGGATTGCAGGGTTTCATTTCCCTGCTTTAAAGTAAAAATAATGACCTATTTCCCAAACCCTGATTGTCAGTAGGGTTTGGGCCCCTTAGCATCCCAGCTGGGTCCTACAGGGGTCCATGATGGCAGACCCCTGGATCACAGGGGCTCACAGGTGTTGAATATTATTTCAATGCATATGTTCATTGAAATCGTCATTAGACTGAACCTTGAATCTAGCTCCCCCTCTTGCTGTAATCAGCTGGTATTTAGATAATATTGACAATTAAAATTATGTTCTTTTTGGGAACTTTTAATCAAAGTTTGGCAAATTGTTGTTTGCTTTTTTATCCAAATTATGTGTAACAGACCGGATCAAATCACTTCCAAAATTTCATTGGGGAAGGCAGCTTCCTTACACCGTTATACGTCTCGATAAACAAATGTCATTCCTCAGAGTAAATCCATGTTCTCAGTTCAGAGTTTCAGGCAAAGAGAGACTTAGCTACTTCATTTAAAGACTTCAAGGAAGGTGTACAGATGCCACAGTGATGGGCGCAGTGTAAGAAGCTGGGTTAGAATGGTCAGAACAATAAATCCTGTCGATCCCCAAACTGCTTTACAAACGCTACTAACTGATTGTATGAACTATTGATGTAGGACTCAGTTGCCCCCCCCGCCCCGCTGGAATGCGGCCATCTCTGGGGTAGCACATGGTGGCTTTTTAACGTGTCCATAATCAAGACTATTCAGCTATTTAGGATGAGAGGTGAAGAGCATCATAGCCAACTAAAATGACATGAGGAGGTTAGCTGGGTCATTCCCTTCTGCCTAAGTGACATGCCCTTGGTCTGCTTAAACTATTTCTGGATAGTCAGTTAGCGGCTCACAGCAGATCTATCTCCTGGGTGACGAAAGGAGCTCTGAGCTCTCTGTTCTCCATGAACCACTGGCAGGAGAGCCACCGGAGTCGGATTATGCCTGTGCCAGGATTTACAGCAAGGAGACTGTCAAAGGACACAGTGAACTGTGCACGCTCTCCTTGGAAGCTGCTGCACAGCAGATGAAAGAGAGGAGGAGGGATGGGCAGGTGGACTCTTCTGAAGGTACCAAAATGGAGATATTGGGCTCCCTATGTGTACAGTGCCAGAGTCTCACCTGACTGGTGGCAGCTGAGATCCACAATGGGGAGGGAAAACAAATACAACAACATCATTACGAAAACCAGGCACAAGTCAGCTAGCAGAAGGAACACCATGAACCTAGCGAGCATCTGCTCAGCTTGATTTACTGTAAACCCCATGGCCAAAAACACAAAACAGGGAAACAACAGTACAGAAACCAGCCAGTCAATGAATCCGTGCCCTTCAATGTACCTTTATGCCATTTCCAGCCCATCAGAGAGGTCCTGCAGTGCAGCGCCGCTGGCTTCCTTCCCGGATGATACTGACCTTCCCTCTTCGGAGGGATCCACCTCCAGCAGTCTGTTTCGGGGCAGATCCACCAACTCACTGAGGAATCCACTCCCATCACAGGGGCATACCCAGAAGCCCAGGTCTGAGCTTCCTTGCTATGAAGATTTTGCCCTGATTGATTCACCACTGGCGGAAGGGTGGCATCCAAGCCAGGAGCCAACACCGGCCCTGCCCCAGAACTACCCATCTGGGGCTGCCTCAGCAAGACAGTTTGCACTGGTCTCAGGTCCTGGTTCAAAGACAGCAGAGTCAGGAGAGAGACAGAGTGTGGGAGAGGACGACATGTATTATGGGTTAAAAGAGGGGCCAGAGAATTTACTGATAGCGGATGATTTTGTCTTTGAGCTGGAGACCTAACCCTGGAGAGGGGAAAGTAACCGTCAGAGACAGGCCCAGGTTGCAGAGCTCAGGTGCTGCTCAATATCTCAAGTGCCTTGCAGATCAGCCCTGCTCAGACTGGGGGTTGGGGGCAGCTTGCTGGAAGGCCACAGCCAGCGGGAGGGTTTGTGGCTGTTCTGTCGGGTCCTGGTTCCTGGGAATTCGCTGGTTTGTAGGGGGAAGATAGGATGTTTGGAACATTAAAAAAAGATCTGATTCATTACTGAAAACACAGCCTGTCTTACAATCACCTGTGCAATACGATTGTTTGGAGAGCTTTCGGAGAGCAGTGAATGCCCAACGGGCCAGTACTCTGCATTCGTTCTCCCCCTCACTCCCGTACATATTTAGCTGCTGGCCAGCCTAACATGGAGGCTGCAATCCCGTGGGTACTGAGAGTCCATTGACATCAATTAACAGGCCTCCTACCTGCACCCACGGAGCCATGTTTTCAAAGGAGGAAATGTAGTTTGGGCTCATAAAACGTGCACCTGTAATTGTGTGTCCAAGCCCCAGCCAGTTGCACTACAACTCTCTGAATCCGGGCACCCATCTGTTTGGGCCCACCTCTCATTCTTTGGGCCCTGAGTTAATAGGAACAAATGTTACGCGTACTCATCCAAAAGGGAGGCCAGGGCTCAGGCTGGCTGAAAATGTAAACTCTAATGTCAAGAAAGAATACAATGGATTTTACGTTTGCCCAGTGAAAATAATTAGGTAAATACGGTACTCAGGAAAGTGAGCCCTTACTCAGGCACGGCGACCCAGGCCTACAAGTGGCTGATCACCTGGACGTTGCCAGGTGGAATACGGGGCCCTGGTAGTACCTATGATAGTCCAGGTCTGTGCTGCCTAGGCGCCGGGGAGACGTTGTCTCTGCATATTCCCAAGATCTGTGGCTTTGGCCGGCACGACAGTCTCCATAATCCAGATCTCTTCCTCGAGAGCATTCAGTGCAAGTACCATCTGGAGATGGGAAACCCTGAGCCCCTCCTGCAGGTTTTTCTGTAGAAGGCAGCAATCTAGGGTGCAGTCATGCTGCACCATACAAATTATGGCACGGATACTGCAAAGGCTTACACGTGTTTGGCTTTCAGCCTGGGAGCGGTCCCATTGTCTTGACAAGGACTGTCGATGCGAGCAGAGTTCAGCACACATGTGAGCCTTGGCAGGATCAGGGCCAGATCACGTGCTTAGGAAGGGAGGAGAAGACTAACTTCTTGGATTGAGACAGCAGGACTAGCTTCTGGGTAGGCAACAGTGTATTCACCCCAGGTGGATTTCACAAAGCAGAGATGTGGCAAAGCTTTTTTCTTATCGTAAAAGCCCTATAGAATTCAATTAGTACCAGTACTAGGGATCTTGAATGCTATTTTGCTATAGTTTCCAGGTTAACACACACTTCTGAGAACATCCCGCTTCTTAACTCCTCACCTCCACTGGCAGCCACAATTTGGGGGAGGGGTTCTGCAGACAAGGGACAGTCAAGCAGAATGCAGCTCACATGTGGTCACCTCCTTGCCTCCGAGGAACCGCTTCATGCTCTGACAGATGCCTCACGGGGTGAGTGGGGCAGAAAATCTGGAGTGACTCATGTCAGTTTCAGGATCCTGCCGCTGCTGAGCTCCTTGGCTGGTCAGTTTGCCTCCTGGTGCTGGGAAATGAAGCCAAGCTGACAGCAAGCCATGGAGCAAGCCAGCAGCAGCTGTGTGAAATTGACCATGAGTGGCAAAACAATTGCCAGCCATGTGACTCCTAACTAGGCCATCTACAAACCAGGTCATTTATTCAGGACCTACAGTGCATCTCTGTTTGAAAACCTGGGCCCTTATAGTAGTAAAGGGCAAGGTGACCAGATGTCTCGATTTTATAGGGACAGTCCCAATTTTTGGGGCTTTTTCTTATATAGGCTCCTATTATCCCTCACCCCCATGTCCCAATTTTTCACACTTGCTGTCTGGTCATCCTAGTAAAGGGCCATGTTTGTGGCCTGAAGTTGAATGATACAGTGATGATGGTGTTGCAGGTTTTATCCCATTAACATCTGGTTTCATTTTATCACAAGAATATGTTGTGTGCAGTTGGAGTTTTCCACAGGAGCTAAGTGCAGAGAGTCCTTGATCTGCCTTTTACCGAAGGGCCATGACACACACACCGTTACTTGGCTTTCATTCAACAGGATCGTATGCTTGAGCACTAGGCTGCTGCTGCACAAGGTCACTCGCATTTCAGGCCATTGGAATTAAAGTTCTGTACAGATTATTTCTAAGGGGTGCTTGAGGAATCTGAGAGTGGTTATGTCTCATATATTGGGTCTTGCCATTTATGTTTGTCACAGGCTTTTTAATGCCTAAGGGAGCCCTTGACGTCAAAGTAATGTGTTATTTCGTTTTCTTATGATATAGCAAGAGAAGGAAATACCATGAGAAGACCAAATCTCACTGCTTGTCTGCTCCAGAAATGGCTCTCTGAGGTATTAAATAGCCTACAGAAGGCACATACAGAGGTGGATTTCTCCAAATGCTGCTGTTCACAGCTGTGGGCGACAAGGGGTCCTGCAGAGTCCTAATTTCCCACTGAGACTTGGGGGTACAGAATAAGTGTTCTCCCTTCAGGCCTGATCCCCACTGCCCCACACATTAGCTGGTCATTTACCCCTGAATAAAGTGGTTGCCAACGCTACTGAATCGTAATTCTCTACTCACACGCGTGCGAAGGGCTGCCAGGAGTACTAGACAGTGACTACACAAGGTGCAAGGCAGACCTTGGCATGGTACTAAAAATTAACCCAAAGCAGAGCCCTGAATCCACCCACCCCCCCAGCCCGGGAAAGTTCTGGCTTGGAGGCATCTTGTGACTTAGGCATCTCTCTAAAATGGACAGGGATCCCATGGGATGGAGAGGGAGGGATTCAGTGTCACCCACAAAGTCTTTCATTGGGACTGATTGTTACCAATCACATGCTGCTTAAGCAATTGGATGGCTCAGTTAACACCCTGCAGCAATATGCCCCTGGTTCTGATCTGGCTCTTGTTGGCAGGGCCAGCTTTAGGAAGTGCGGGGCCCAATTTGAACAGTTTTGACGGGGCCCCGGCAGGGATGACTTTAAAAAAAAAAACACACACATGTAAAAAAAACACGTGGGGCTTGTACTCATCTGGCGGTGTTCTGAGTCTTCGGCGGCAAGTACTTCACTCAGTCCAGGTCTTCGGCGGCACTGAAGGACCCACCGCCAAAGTGCCTCCGAAGACCCAGAGCGAGCGAAAGACCCACTGTCGAAGTGCCGCCGAAGACCTGAAGTTCTGCCAGGTGAGTAAAAATTAAAAAGGCGCCCCTAGCCAAGGAAGTGATTCTCACTGGGCGTGGAGCCCTCTTAGGTGCAGGGCCCGATTCGGGGGAATTGGTGGAATAGGCCTAAAGCCAGCCCTGCCTGTTGGTAGAAGGTAGTTCCCATCTGAAGAATATTGGGTCACGCCTGTGAGAGGAATTGGTGGTCTTCTTTCAGACTGCACCGTGTAGGTGCCTGGAACAGAACCACCAGTGATTTTTAGCTGGTAGTCTCATTAGACAGCTGAGTTGGCCTTTCATTCCCTGACCTCTCCCTCGGGTACAGATATTCTAGGGCAGAGCAGAGGCAAAGCCAGGCTGTTTTCTTTGGCTCAGTTACACCCCATGACTCCTAGTTAAACCATTGGACCATCTCTGAATAATTCCCCTGGTCTGGTGGTGGTAACACCCTTCATGGACCTCCTGTTGAAGTGGTTGTACTCTGCATCAATAACGAAAGAGTGGATGGAGTGGGGGGGATTGTTCCACTGTGGATAAACACTGAAGTAATCATTAGGCATGAGAGATTGGGAATGACTCTGGGGGCCAGAGTTTCAGGCATGCACCTGGGAGATGGGAGACCCCAGGTCCATCCCCTGCTGCTCCAACCACTTTCCTTGTTTAATCCAAAGAGCAACAGCTTCAACAGCTGAATCAGAGCATCCCAGAGCTTAGTGGTTGGAGCACTCTCCTGAGAGGTGGGAGATCTCTGTTCAAATCTTTGCTTCCCCCTCTCTGCTAGGCAGGGGGCAATTGAGCCTGGGTCTCTTACATCCCAGGCAAGTGCACTAGCCCCTGGGCAGCACCCCGACCTCTTCCTGGAATGGGACCGAACCCAGTAGGCAGTCTCAGAGGATGCCTACCAGATGGAGTCCTGCATCCAACGTAGGCAGCCAAATGCCTCTCTCTCTCCAGTTTATGAATTGCTGTGGGGCTAAGTTGGAAGATGGGTGTCCAGATGCCTAGAGTGAGGCAGCAGTGTGCATACCCAGCGGCAGAACATAGGCACTAGGGAATTGGGGCTCTGAAAAATGGAGATGCTGATGGAATTTAGACACCTACAGGGTTTAGCACCAGATTTGTGGATTGGCTACAAATCTGGGCCATAGGCAACCAAACCCAAGACTTCAGTGCCTACGGCATAAGTGGAGGCACTTAAAGTTCTTTTGTGGATCCCACTCTCTCTCAATAGGAAGCACTTGGTTTAAGTCATTTTGTCAGAGACAGGCCTTGGCACCAGAAGAGATGAAAACATAATTGCTTTTAAAATCTTGTTTACAACAAATAGAGAGGCCCAACCCAATGGGAGCTATGACCTGTACAGGCCCTTCAGAGTCCTGCCTGGAACTCTGGACAAGTCACAGACACTCACCTTACTGACAGCATATTGGGCATGACACAGCTTCCATATGAGGAGAGATTAAAAAGACTGGGACTGTTCAGTTTAGGGAAAAAAAAAAAGACAACTAAGGGAGAAATATGATAGAGGTCTAGAAAATCATGACTGGTGTGGAGAAAAAGTGTTATTTACCCCTTCACATAACACAAGAACCAGGGGTCACCCAGTGAAATTAATGGCAGCAGGTTTAAAACAAACAAAAAGGAAGTATTCTTCACACAGCGCACACTCAACCTGTGGAACTCGTTGCCAAGGGATGTTGTAAAGGTCAAAAGGATAACTGGGTTCAAAAGAGAACTAGATAAATTCATAGAGGATAGGTCCATCAATGGCTGTTAGCCAAGTTGGTCAGGGACACAACCTCATGCTTTGAGTGTCCCTAACTTTCTCACTGCCAGAAGCTGGGACTGGATGACAGGGAATGGATCAGCTCAGTAAATTGCCCTGTTCTGTTAGTTCACTCTGAAGCATCTGGCACTGGCCACAGTCGGAAGACAGAAGACTGGACTAGGTGGATCATTGGGCTGACAGTATGACCATTCTTATGCTGTTTCTGCTCCTGTCCCTCCATTTGAAAGGTATTCAAAAATACCATGGCCAAAAATTTCAGAGGTGATTAGTGATTTTGGGGATCTCAGTTTTTGGATAAGACACCTTCCAGGTCCTGCCTTTCAGAGGATGGGTTTTCAGCCCTTTCTGAAAGCCAGTATCCTTTTTTTGCAGCTAAAGTCAATCATCCAATATTGAGACATCCAAAACTACTGGTTATTTTTGAAACTTGAGATCAGTTACTGGTTTAGTGTTGTTGCCAGGGTGCTGGAACGAGGGGGAAGGGGGCGGGAGGCCATGGCCCCATCACTTTTTACAGGCTGTAAGGGCGAGTGACAGGGGAGAGAGAGTGGAGAGGAGCCAGAAGGGCCTCAGTGGGAGTGGGAAGGGGACGATGTGGCGGTGGCCCCTCGACTTTCAGGGAGCGTCTGATGTTCCTATCTTTGGGGCAAATGTCAGCACATCCAAGTGAGTTTGAGGAAAAGCCGATTTACACAAATCATGTATAGAACATTCTCCTTCAGTGGTATATGGTTTATTAGGATGGAACCTTCCCAGTCTCATTCAATGAGAAACGCAGCCTCTTTTTTGGCATTACTATACTATCACTGGGGAATGACCTTCCCAGGGTACACTGTTGGCTTAGGATGTTGCTCTTTCTAACCCATGTTAAAGTAATGGTGTCAAGTTGCAGTGGGGGAGGTTTAGGCTGGAAATTAGAAAAAAACTTTTTCACAAGGAGGGTGGTGAAGCACTGGAATGGGTTACCTAGGGAGGTGGTGGAATCTCCTTCCTTAGAGATTTTTAAGGTCAGGCTTGACGAAGCCCTGGCTAGGATGGTTTAGCTGGGGATTGGTTCTTCTTTGAGCAGGGGGATGGACTAGATGACCTCCTGAGGTCCCTTCCAACCCTGATATTCTATGTTAGCTCTACTGGATGCTGCACAGTTCTCTGTCTCTGGGGACCATGCAATCTCCTCTAGACTGGGCAGGACACAGGGCCACCCTTGTTAAGTGACTTCTTCGCTGTCTGATTTGAAGTTAAGCTGCAGTAAGTGAATCCTCCAAGGCCCACCGTGCAGGATCACATCCTAGAAATAGTGCATCAGGCCTTTCAAAGCCCCCCCTCAAGACCTACTCCCATTGTGGTCCCTATGGCGACTTGACACCTACCAATGGCCAGCCAGGCTACCAGGGTCATTAAGATCATGGTTGTTTCCTGTTTACGTATAGTAAACAAAAATGGACGGTCCTTTCAGCCTTGCCGACTCTGCACACCGTTCCATCTGTAGGTAAACCCTTGCCTGCCCCCCTCCCAGTTCTCTCCCGCCTACCTCCCACTAGCTGTTCCTCACTTGTATCCTAGGCTGTGAACTCTGTGGGGCAGGGCCTGCCTCTGCCTAGGTGTTCATACAGCATCTAGCACAATGGGACTGACTGTCACACAAAAAATAAACTTTGATCCATGCTCACTTATGTCCTGCATAGAACCAGAGACACTTGAAGGTGAAAACCAAGGTCAAAGACTGAGGTGAAATCCTGACCGCATTGAAGTCAGTGGCAAAACTCCCACAGGGATAGGCTTTCACCCACTGTTTATATATTTATGGCTGACACTGCTGTGATAAAGGTGGGGAGTAAAGAGGAAAGTGTTTCCTAAATACTGCAGGCAGGGTGCATGCTGCTGTCCAAAAGGAAACAATTAGTCCAACTGTTTACACTTGGCTGGCTATTTTCCCTTGAACTGCCATCTACATTCTAGAATGACCGTTCTTTGGATCCTCCAGAAGTTGCCTTGTACTTAGCTCCTCTTCTGTCTCTTCTTTTTGACTCGTCGCACTCGGAGGGCGAATGCTCCGTTGAGACTCTTTCCCTTTCCACGCAGCTCTCTCTATTTCTCCCTCAAACCTTCCTTTCCTCTCACTCCGTTTCTGTGTGGCTTTCTGGGTCTGCCTCACGTGACAGCTAGCACATGGGCCATTGGTTGGGGTCACATCAAGGGTGAGCTGTCTTCATGCTGGGGAGAGGGGAGGAGGCTAGTCTGTTTAGGATATTACCGTTGGCTTTATCTTTTCATTATTTGTCAGACAGTTGGCCCGAGGGACAGCTGGGAACAGGACACAAGTAGATTAGGGGCAAAACTCTGCCCCACGTTACAGTTTGACTTCAGTGGGGTGGCCAGGATGTTAGAGGGGCTAGGATACAGCCCTACATCTCCACTTCAAATTCAGCTTTGGACAGCAGGTGGCGACAGCTATTGGCCTTTCATAGCTATTCTGTCTCACGTGAACTGAACTCTCTCTAGGTTCATACGCAGGGCCCCATCACCATCACACCTGAGTTGGTCATTACAGTCCATCTTCCACCAAGTGTCTGCTACAATTGCCATGGCTGATAGGCTAAGCAGAGACCTGTGAGCACAGAGATGGGGCTATCCCCTTGGTTCAAGAGGTGGCCCCTTCAGCTCAGGGTTCAGGCACATCAGGAGAGCATCTGCATTGACCGAGCTCAGATACCAAGTCTGTCCGTGCAGCATCTTCTGTGCACACAAACCACTACTAGACAGCCCCAGTGAGGTAATTCCTCAGGGAACGAAGCTGACATTAGTCTGAGTCTGAACTATTCTGCTATTATGGGAGGTTAAACATTGTAGGAAGAGAGACATTCCTGCATGAAATTAAAAACGGTACAAAACAGAAAGCTAAAATGTTGGCTGTATGTCTCAGCTGGTAGCTGAGCACGGTCCTAGGAAATAACCTTGATGTGGTGCTGGGGAGGGCAAGGGAGCTAAAGAACCCACAAAAATTGCTAGCAATAACTATCTTCACCAAGGAAGAAATGAAAACCCAACATGTTCCGATGAGCAACTCGTGTTCACCCCAGGCACCCCCTCTGTCTAGGTGGCCTGCCCACAGAGGGGACTCGGTTGGTACCCCGGCAATCTAACTCTGTCACCTGTGTGCTTTCTCTGCAAGGTAGGGCAAGTCACGTCCCCTCTGTGCCTATTCCCCTCCCACCCTTGGCTATGGAGAAGCAAAGATCTTTGGGGGGCAGGGTCGGTCTCCCAGTGTGGGTTGAACAGAGCCTGCCTGTGTGGCTGTGGAGGGCTGGCTGGCAGTTGATAGATTTTAAGGCCAGGGGCCCAGTTCCTGCACAGTCCAGTTGATCTGGTGCTTGTGAAGGCCTGCTCAGGGTAAGTGCCATGCAGCTCCTCCCATCTGCCCTCCATGGAGGGGACATGGTAGGACTGGAGTAGCAGGGCTGGCTGGTCACTCCACCACCTGGGTTGGGCATAGGGGGAGAATCTCTTTCCCCAGCACCTGTACCAACTATCCAAGCTGGAGAGTGGGGTGGGTCTCTCATTGTCCTGGTTTTAAGATGGCAATGAGAAGCCAGCTTTTGTCTCCCAGACAGCAGAGGTGGGGTCAGCAGAGAGAAAGATCTTTGGTTTTACAATATGCTAGTGGAGGCAGGGACACGGGCACATTGTATCTTGTGCAGCTTAGCTGCTGACAGCACAGCTTGCTGGTATTTTCAACATGAGGCAGGTAACAAAGAGGCCCAAGCTTCGAAGATGCGGCACACCCAGCGCTCCCACTGATCAGGTCACTTAGTGAGCTGCCTAGGTAGGGATTTAGACGCCTTCCTTTAGGCACCCACATTTGAAAACGCTGGCCCAAGCCTTTCCAGAGTCCCTCCTTGTGACTCAAACCTAGCGCTTGCCATGGGGTCTGCTCACAGAAGGAAGTGAGTGCTGACCCCTACTGGCACGTTTGTATATTGGCAGTATATATCTGGTACAGGTGGGTGTCATAGCCTCAAAGGAATGTCTTGGCAGAGAACATCGTTGGGGAGATGAACCTCCCGCTTTGAGATTTCAGTCTGTGTTTTTAAACCAGGGCTCCACGTGGCTGGGTGAGCTAGCAGCAGAACAGAAGGCACTGAAAACCTGCATCTCTGGCAGCTGTAGGGGAGACAGACATGCCCTGCTTGCAGTTGGTTGAACCAATCCTGGGATGGTCAGTCAAACCTTTCGAGCCTAAATACTGAGCCAGCAAGCTCACCGGAACAGGATCTCGGGGTGGGAATGCAGGGGAAACCACCTGTCAGACCTTTCACTGCTGGACCTGCCTGTAGCTCTGGAGGGGTTCAACAATGGAATGCCAACCAACTGGGCCTGGTTTTATCTGAACTAGGAGAGCTGCTCCTATTCTGGCTACTGTAGGAGTCAGAACAGTTTTAAAAACAAGAGCACAAGACCCCCTCAGTTCATGATTTGGGCCATGTCTACACTTCTAAGTGTACAGTGGCACAGCTGTAACAATACAGCTGTGCCACTGTAAGAGCGATTATGTAGTCGCATTATGCCATCGGGAGAGAGCTCTCTCGTTGACACAATAAAACCAGCTCAACGGGCAGCGGTAGCTATGTCATTCACCCATCAACATAGCGCTGTACACACGAGCGCTTATACCAGCAAAACTTATGTCACTCAGGGATGTGGGTTTTTTCCACACCCCAAGTGACAAAAGTTTTGCCGACATATGTGCTAGTGTAGACTTCACCTTGTTGGTCTAAACCCTTTACACTGGCAGATCTTTACCTGAATTCAACATTTAATCTCTTGGGCCAGTACTGATACTAACACTTATTTCCCAGCCCCTAGCATACTCTTACATAGGAGATCTACAGTACACAAGCATGAATACAAGATGAATACACACAGGAAATACCCGTGTGCGAGTGTCTTCATTGTGTTTTGACTTATGATTATTCGTGGTCTGAGTGCAGGACTGGTCAGGAAGTTGTTCTCGTTAACCTCTTAGGATAGGACAAGAAGCAACAAGTTTAAATCACGGCAAGGGAAGTTTAGGTTGGACGTTAGGAAAAACTTCTTACCTGTCAGGGTGGGTAAGCACTGGAACAAATTGCCAAGGGAGGCTGTCGAATCTCTGTCATTGGAGGTTTTTAAGAACAGAACAGACAAACACTTGCCAGGGATGGTCTAATTATTATGTAGTCCTGCCTTGAGTGCAGGGGATGGGACTAGATGACCTCCCGAGGTCCCTTCCAGTCCTACACTTCTATGAAGTCTCTCCTGGGAGAGGAAGCATGGGTAGTACTTAGGGAATAGAACAGGGGCCTGAGTTCTATGTTTTGGCACCAATTCCCTCCCATTGGCACATCCCCCAACCTCACTGCTTCCATGTCTCCATCTTTAAGATGGGGACAACAATTCTTATCTCTGTCACAGGAGGTGTGTGGGAGTTAATGGAAGCTCATAAGTGCTAAAGATTACGGCGCATTCCCTTGGCATAAATGTACCATTTTTCTCTTACCAATCTAAATAGTACAAGAAGTAACACAAATGCACAAGTGTTTTTTGGGCGGTCTCTGTATTAACGGATTCAGGAGCTCAGTGGTAAAGCTCTCTACAGAAATATCAAAGGTGAACTCGAGTCTGCCTTCTGTGGCACATAGTCCCATTATGCAGCTCAGCTGCCGATCTACGATTTACTTATCAGTTTCCCTGGGGATTTTAATGTCTCACTTCAAGGCAAACATACGCCGCCCAAAGGAGTGTTTTGGTCTCTGAGTTTGCAGAGGATTGTGTGTTCTCCATTGAAAGAGAATTACATGCCAGGGGCCAGATCCTCCAGTGGTCCACATTAGGGCTCTTTGGACACTCCCTCTGGTTGGTGCCAGTATGGAAAGGAAGCGGGGTACAATCAGAGAAATGAGGCAGGGCCACGATGCCCCTATGCCAGGCCAGGCTGATCCTCTGCTGTAGTTTTGGCACACGCCTGTTGCAGTCCAGCAGAAGTTAGAGCTACCCTTAAGCACCTCTAATAGAAGGCAAAGGAGTGGCCATGCACAGAGCAGCACTAGGATCAGAATGCAACACAGAGCTGAGCACTACACCACCAGTGTGTGCTACCCCCCTGCCTCACACTGTATGGGGTGTGGTAGTGCCCAGCCGGCTCAAGAGTTTGCTGCTGGAGTTTTGATAACCTTGTTGCCTCCTGCCCTCTGCTGGGAAAGCACATATTGTCATTTCCAGTGCATTGTAGATACTGCAGGGGAGGAGGACAGGGTCCTGCTTGAATTTTACACACTGAATGAGAGTAACAGCGACCTGCTTGCTGGTTTTTGACAAATTTTCGTAGTGAACTGGATTTATGGAAAAATCAAAATCAAAATTCACGAGCAAAAAGTTTCACTCAAAAGTTGACTCAGTTTCCCCAGCTGTAAGATGGGGATAAGGATATTGATCCCCTTTGTAAAGCAATTGGGGATCGTGGATGAAGGGTGTTTGTACCAAGAGCTAGGTATTATATAAGGAAACTCATAATATCAAGCTGGGGATCGCAAACTCACCCAACACTTCTACTAGAAGCTCTGGGCTTTGTTCAATATGCTCATACTTGGTTTCACTAGAAGCATATCCAAGTGCTGTGCTTTAAGCAGAGCAGTGATCTGCGTGGGACTTGTAAGCTGGGCTACATATTCCTTTGGAAGCAGCGAATCTGTGAGCACGGCAAGTGTCCTGTGGAGCAGGGGCTGGACGCTCCAGCGAGATGCTTGCAGGTCAGGCTGGGCCTATGGCTAACCTGCAGAGGGACAGCAGGGCCTGCGAGGCCTAGAGGGGAATGCTAGGGTTGCCTGTGGCCTATGGGTTGAGGAGCTGACCCACAGCAGGCACAGACAAGATGTTGTGAGGCTAAGAGCAGGGGGTAGCGAGGTGCCTCCCAGCCCTGCGAACCATCGGCCGCCCTCCCACTTTGAAAACAAGCCACTGTACACCAGAGACCCTCAGCAGCACCACCCCACTGTCCCCGGTGCACACGGAGCACTCCCAGTAGTAGGGGCAAAGGGAAGGATGGCTGTGTTCGAGGGCCTCACTTCTGTGATCCTGGCAAAGCACCTCAGTGAGCTGGGCCACGGGAGCGCGTTAACAAGACCTCATCTCCCCTACAGACTGTGCCAGTTTGGGTGCTTCCTTTCACTGGGCTAAGGACTGGGTGACGTATGCTCTACAGGCCTTGCAAGGAGGGATTTATATCAGGGCTGCCGCTACCTGTCAGCTTCCAGACACACGGACAGCGCGGGGCCTCTCGCCTCTCGAGTATTCCCACAAGCTGAGTCCAGCAGCCAGCCTCACAACCTAGGTCACCTGGCCTAAACAGGTGGAAGAGACAACTCAGCATCTGCGTGGTTCCCTGGCTGGAATCCCTGCCTGCGAGCGGGGCTGGAAGCTAGCCCCACCGGAGCCATTCAGCAGCCTGGCTCGGGAGCCATGGCTTTGGTGCTGACCCCAGCGCATGGCTTGCTTTCTGGCCAGCAAGCTGCAGCCCCCGCCCCAGGGTTCACACAAGATGGGTTCAGGCTGGAAATTGAACCTCACATACACACACAAATGCCCAAATTCCCCTGTCCACATCCCTCAACCCAGTCTCTCCAGGTTTCTAATCCTCCTGTTCCCCTACATTCTAACTCTCTTTCTCTTCAGTATCCTGCCCATCACATTCTCCCTTCATTACACTGCCTTCCTCCCTGTGCCCCATTTTACCTTCCTCCCCGTAAGTCGGCCTGTCTGGGCCCTGCCTCCCCATGTTCCCTTATCTCTCACTACCTGCTCCCTGGACCACACATGCTGATCAGGAGACAGCTACTTCCAACCCACTGAAAACAGGAGGGATGGGGACAGTCTTACTAGGGTTGCCTCACCTCCACTTGAGAATTGTGTAGGGAATTGGAAGGGGGCCACCTTAGCTGAGCACAGCCTGGCTCCATTCTCACCTAGTATTAGCCAGGTCCAAGCAGGCTACCAGCCTCTGGGCACCTCCCGATGGCAACGCACTGCAGGCCCCCTGCCTCAGTTTCCCCACCTGATCTGGTTGTTTACATAGCTCAGCCCTCCAGCCAGGTCACTACAACACTTCAGTCCCCTTCCCAGGGGAACAGAAGCCAGAGTTCCAGTCCAAACACAACATAAAGGAATGATTGGCCCAAATGGGCTCAGCACTCACCCCCTTTAGAGTTATTCATCCATTTGCCCCCCTGGGCTCAGCTCTCATTCACTCTCCTACCTCTTCTGGTGAGACACCAGGGCCTATCAGGTCCCCAGGTACTTCCAAATCGTTCCTTGTCAATGTCTGTCTTCCCTCCAGGCAGGCTCGATCAGGCATCAATCCTAGCTCAGCTCCAGGCTAGGCTCTTTTCTCACCCCAGGAATGTTATTGATCTGTACTCCTCCTAACCCAGCCCCCAGCTGAGCAGGGCCTTCCTCCCTTCAGACCTGGCACCCTACAGGTGTAGCAGGAGGGGCTGATTGGGCCTACAGCGGCAGATTAACCCTTCCAGGTCCGTGTGGGGTCTGTGTGAAATGGACAAGAGGCAGAGAATTGGCAGCAAAAGGATTCGTGTCTCCTCTCAGTTACCCCGCCTGATTTCCGATGACACATGGGCTCTGACGAGTCACCCCTTCTCTCTTCTCATTATGCTAATTGATTTGTTTTAACAAGGTTAGTGGTCAAGTCCTGCCCCAGCAAGACTTGCATGCGCTCGGGACTTTAAATCAAGGCTATCTTTATACCATATGTTGTTGTTGCCCCTTTAGTTGAGCTGTGAGTTCTGATCTGCTGCAAAGGTCCATTTAATGTCATTGCTTTTGCACCCGAATGTCCAAACCCAGAGCCTGATGCTGCAGCTGTTGTGAAGCACAGATTTTCACAGGGGCCTAAGGGAGTTTGGCACCAAAGTCCCACTGAGTTTCAATGGGTTTTGGTACCTAACTCCACTGGGCTCTTTTGAAAATCTCAGCTTACATCAATAGCAAGGTTCCTACTGACTTCAATAAGAGCAAGCTCAGCCTCTGGTAATAGCTCATTTGTACCAAAGAGAAGCTGGTGTGATTATCTCAGTGTTGCTCAGCACATGGTATTTAGACCAAAGGACTGGAAAATATAAATAAGGTAATTTTAAATGTAAAAGACTATTAATTATTATTTCTTAATATTATCACATAACCCCCTCTTCTCTTTAGCCACAGCAGAGCCTAGAGGTGCAAACACATAGGAGACAGTGCCTGCCCTGAAGAGCTTACAGTCTAAATAGACATGTTAGAGGGGAAACTGAGGCACAGATAGGTGAAGTGACTTGCCCAAGGTCACCCAAAAGGTCAGTGGCAGTGCTGGGAACAGGATGCAGGTCTCCTGAGGCCCAGTGTATTGAACAAATCTGCCTCTTTGAATGAGCCCTCCAATATACTGTATATTTTGGACTAAACTACGGTAAATTTTTGAAGGCTTCCTGCCTCAAAGATGCTCTGTATAAATACATTGTCTTCATGCAGATATGTAAAATATTTCCTAGTGGTTTGGTAGCAAAGACTTGCAAAGAAATTCTGACAGCTGCCCAGAAATATAGACCAGAACACTGGAAGAAAAAAATCATTGCAGTGTGTGACGCGTGTGTACAAATTCCTAAATAGGATTAGAGTCCTTCATGAAAATTCATCTCCAGAGTAAGCCCATAAGCGACTTACAAACCCCTTCCTCTGAAAACTGGTGTTTAGCTTCTGCCTTTGATTTGCCAGCTCTCTCACTAATGCATGGAAAGTCTGAGTTAGATTTTTGTTATCAACAGCAAAAATAAAATATCCTGAGCACAATATATTAGGGTTAGGGAGGATCTCTTCCTCTGTCTTTCGGTAATGTTATTGCACTTGAACCTTGCTAATTCTTTGCGCCCCTGCAAACATAGGAGCCACAATGTTATCAGTTTTTAAGGAGAATTCCCAAATGAAATTCCCTCAGACGACCCCTAATAAATGTTGGGGGGGTGGCCCATTTCTCAGCAAAGATTTAATAGTGCTGAGTTGCAATTGGCTGTCATATTATAAAGATTTGCCTAAAAATAGTAATGCGCAGTATTCCCTGGAGTCTGGTTTGTTTTGTATCAAGAGAGGTTCTGTTTAAAGGTATATGACGGACCAAAGTTTCTTTCTTTTCGTTTCTTTCCTTGGTGCAAAGCACTGAATTATCATGTTGAGGGTTCCAGATTTGTCATGGAATTTTTTATTAAAAAATCTCAGTCATGGTAAATTTAGTAAAAGTCGTGTCGGCACCAAGATTTTTGATTAAAAAAAATGCCCTGACAAATGAAGGGGTACTGACTACCCCCAGCAGCATCCTCTGCCCCAGCACCCCAACCCTAATCCTGGCCTAAAAGGGAAGGGAGGCAGGGCTGGAGAATGAACCCACTCACACTCATCCTGTGCCCCGTAGAGCTCAACCTGGCTCTCTGCTCCAGGAGCAGCAACCTGGTATGCTGGATTACAGCACCACTTAGGTTTGGTCTGCTGCTGCCTTGCTCTTCGCCATCATGATGCAGTGGTGGCTGGGCCAAATCTGTGATCCCACAACTGGGTTGCAATGTCCAGAGTGGGGAGTTAGGCCCAGCCCCACGGGACAGGAGCTGCAGCTGCAGGGTAAGTCACGAACACACGAGAAGATCACGGTCAAATAGGAAAATCACACTATCCATGAATTTTTTTTCCTGCCATGACAAACCTGCAGCTGTAATCATGTTGCTTGTAAACATAAACAGATCCTGCTGCCCTACTGTGGTTCATTGCTACGGACAGTGTGCCAATGTCACCTCCTGGTGATGGCTTTTCTGTTGTCTTATATGGGTTATCCTGCAGGTTGCCAGTGATGGGTCTGGGTTTGCTGTTCACTTGTTCAAAGGAGCAGGTGCAGTGAAGTGCTAAGATAGATACATAGAGCATGTTCTGGTGGGTTGACTGGGTTCTCTTATCATGACGTTATTAATATTTCCTGGGGATGTCTTTCACCTCACTCCAAATGTAGCTAGATCTTTGCAGGGATTAGTTTTCAGGTCACTCTGGATTTTGTGGAGCAGCCCTTTTATTTTGTCTGCCTTAATCCTAGGGTTTTACAGTAGGTGAGGTGTGACAAGCAAAGCACTGAATCCCTGCCCTGAGGATCATGCAGAACTGCACTAGCTGGTTTTAAGGTTGATTCTTTTCCAAAGCTTCTACTACTATTTGTGTCTTTTCTGGGACATCAGAGTGTCAACATAACTGCTGCCCCTCCTCTGGACTGTTTATCTGGTGAACTGTGTGTTCTAGTAAGGGACTTTAACTCTTTATTTTTGCTAGCTAATTAAAAAAACCACCAAATTCATTTTCCCATGCTGTCTTATTTATAGGACTTGCAGTCAGGAGGCTTGTCCCTAGCTGGGCTAATTTGGTACTCTGTGTATGTTGCTGTTTTAATGTTAGCCTTTGCTTGTGGCTAGGCTCAGTAGGATTGTGTGATACGCCTGCGTTGCCCTTGGAAAATATACTTTCCTGGGATCAAAGTACTGGGAAAATGTTAATTTATTATACCCTGGAGAAATGGAATCAACTATTTCTTGTATGTGGTAGCAATGGAATAACCCCCAGTAGGGGTGTTTGCTAGTTTGTAATTTGTGTACATAAAACTGACACATTACAAGTATAAAATATAGCAATGTCTATTACATGCAATCACTGCTGAGGTGCATTTAATTAGACTGTTCTTCTTTGTGTATTTGGAGTGGATCATGCACAGAAAAATCTGCATTTTTCTTCCTCAAGCTGTGAATGGTATTTTTTTTTTGTTTTAATAATCTTGTAATATGATGCCAGGAAAGAAAAAAGGGGCAGAAACCTGATCTCAATGGATAAGTAAAACTCCAATTAATGTTTAACAAGCTAGAATGGTCCGATGGGACAATAGTGGCGTGATCCGGCACATCCACGCCCCAAAGATTTCGGGAAGCACGTGGAAATCCGAGGGGAGGGGGGGAAGTGGCAACACTGAGCGTATGTGTGAGGGGAGCACTTGCCATTCGCTAATCCGACTCAGCCGCAGCAGGAGCGGCTGGCGGAGCAGCTTGCGCTCCCCACAGAGCTCAGCTCGCACGCCCCCAAAGGCTCTGCGCTAGCCGGGTTCTAGGCTCTGCGCCTCCTAGCCGGGTTCTAGGCTCTGCGGCCCCCGATCCCTGGGTTCTAAGGCTCCCGGTAGCATGGGCGGCTGCCCCCGCGCTCTGCTGCTGCTGGGCACGCTGGCCCTGCTGGCCCCGGGCCCCGCTGCTGAGGATGACCGTGACGAGTACGACGAGCTGGTGCTGTCCTTCCCCTCCGAGGAGGAAAACCAGACAGAGGTCGCGAAGCACCTGGGCTCGGCCGCTTTCTACAGGACGAACAAGGTGAGCGGCGTCGGGGCCGGCGCAGAGGGGGCTGGGGCGCGGGCGGCCCGGCCCGGCTGCCCCTTGGCGAGGGGCAAGTAGCCCGCGGCGCTCTTGGGAAGGGAGCTGGAGCCTGGGGCTCCGCGCCCCGGGGGCCGCCGAGCACCAGAGCACGCGGCCGGGGAGCCGCCTGGAGCAGAAGAGGCGCTTGAGCTGCTCAGCCCAGGGCGAGACAAGGGAGCCCCGGGGGTCAGACACGAGGCCGGGGGAGTTGCTTTCTGGTTCTGCCTCTGGCTTCCTCGGCTGATCTTGGGCAGGTCCCTTAGCCGCGTGGTGCCTCAGTTTCCCTGGTTCCTGCACGTGGCTTCACTGCAGCTTTGCGTGCCACGCACATGCAAAATAAAACGAAGAACTGGCCGCACAGCTCCGGTCTCTGCCCCTTGGGGCTGCCCAGCTCCGGCCGTGGCCACCTGGTGCACGAGCTCCCCACCAGGGCCGGCTCCAGGGGTTTTGCCTCCCCAAGCAGCCAAAAACAAAACAAAACAAAAAAACCCGCGATCGCAATCTGCGGCAATTCAGCGGGAGGCCCTTCGCTCCGAGCTGGAGTGAGGGACCCTCCGCGGAATTGCCGCCAAATACCTTAAAGTGCTGCCCCGCTCCAGAGTTTCCGCCCCAAGCACCTGCTTGGTAAACTGGTGCCTGGAGCCGGCCCTGCTCCCCACTCTGGGCCACCCACCTCCCCAAGTCCTTTCCCCTGGGGAGGGGGTAGGACCATAAGTTTTGGAACTAGGGGTACTAGGGGGCAGCAGCACCCCCGGCTTGAAATGGTTTCCATCATAAACGAGTTTGGTTCAGCACCCTCCCCCCGACTATAAAAATGGTTCCAGCACCTCTGGGCAGGACCCAACTCTCTTCCCACCCCCAACCCCTCAGGGGCAAGAACCTCCTCTTCCCCCACCCCAAGGGCAGGACCTGATTCTCCCCTACTCCCAGGACTCCCTTTCCAGGGGGGCAGGACCTTCCCTCAGGGATAAAATGAACCAAACTGTTACAAAGAGTAAAGAGATTTTTGCAGGCTCTGGGTGCGTTGCTGCTTCTTGCCCACCTGTGGGACCTCCTGATAAAAGGTCTCTGGATTAGGGCTGCGGGTTATGATGATGCCCAGGTGGATCTCGGCATAAAAGAGCTTGCTGAGACAGAGCTGACATCCCTAGACCCTCTTGTGCACCAGGCGAGAGGTGACTGCCATGGCATGGCAAGAGGGATGGGTGCATTCCACCTTGTCGGTGTGAGCTCCTTGGGTGGCTGTTGAGTGTCTCTTGTGCCCTGTGACAGCCAGACAAATCAAATAAATAAAACTTTGCACTGTGGAGCATGCAGGACTGGAGGATGCAAGGCAACCATGCTTGGGAAGGAGGCTTAGGGAAGTTCACATTAGGGTGCGGGGGCATGCAGTGAGTTGTGGCACTAACTTGTTGCAGATACCATGGGCTGGTGCCTTAGACTGTGGACCTGGCCGCAGTAGTTTGTTTCCTACCTCTTTTGGGAGCAGGCTCTTAAGCCCTTGTAGACCCAACTGTGTGACTTTGAAAACAGAGCTCTGGTGGGACCCTTTTCTTACCCTGGTGGAGGGGAGGATTTGGCTAGTGATGCAGGGAGCTGCAGGTGCAGAGGGATTTGGGGAGGAGAGCAGTTGGCTTGTGCTGAGAGCGAGGGAGGGTTCTGGTCACTGAGGGCGAGGCTGGGTTGGTGTCCCACCCACTGACCTGCTAGACTGTGCACTTAACCCTCATTCTTGCCTTCTACCTCCCCATGATGAATTGGTGATTTCACACTGTTTGGGGCCTTGGTAAGATGTTTTCCAAGTATAATGCAGCTGCCACAGCCATGGCACAGAGAACATCTGTGTCCATGCAGTTTAATGAGAAGTGTAGGGTTTTTCATTCTCATGCTAAGCTCTGAATAGGCCTGGCACCTGCATCTCCCCATGACTACTTCATCTGCAGCTTCGAGAGCTCAGTGCCTTTCCATGAGTATAATGCAGGCTCAGTGCATTCACAGTGTTGCCAGCTCTCGTAAGTTTTTCTTCAAGTCCCAGCTCCTGGAGTCAAGTGATGATGTAAAAATTTCCCTTTTGTTTTGTAAGTTTCTAGCCCTTACGGTTGCAGAGGACAGTTTGTAAATGTGATCCACATGGGCTCTGCAGACTCAAAAACCAGAAGCCAAAGAAAACCTAAATTATTTTTTAAAAGATCTCATGAAGCCAATCTATGATTTTTGAATGGTTAGGGCTCACACAGTTCTTTCTTTCTGATCATGTGTAGATTACATTACAAAATGAACTCTGCTGTGCTGATTAAAGTAACAGCTGAAGTGACTGAGCTTGCAGTGAGAATTTGAACAGCAGTGTTTGCTCTGTGAAGGTGCATGGCATTGAAAAATCTGCTTCTGCTTGTTTAAATTCAGGACATGTGGAGATTACCCGGGCAGTACATAGTGGTGCTGAAGGAGGAAACTCATAAATCCCAGACAGAGAGAACCATCCACAGGCTGCAAGCTCGAGCAGTGAAGCACGGCTACCTAACCAAAATCCTTCACATCTTCCAGGATCTGTTCCAGGGATTTCTTGTTAAGATGAGCAGTGATGTGCTGGATATGGTAAGAGGATGTTACCCATCTGTCTTTTCAGCCTGCACTGGTTTTGTTTTCTGTTCAGAGGCACCTGGGGTAGGGCAGGCAGTGTGGAGAGTAGGTTTTTCCCCCCAGTGGTAACAGTTCTGTTTGAGGCAAGAAACGTGTGGATTGAAAGGCAGGCAGGCAGGAAAGCAACACAGGCTGGAAGTAAAAGGATCCAACCTAGAGAATGTTTGTGTGCCTAGATAGTGAGAACATCTAGAGTCGCAAAACTAAGGATTAAAATACCCACCTCTCCATCCACATGTTTGCAAGGGTTGTAAATCCTCATGCTTCAGGGCAGGGCCAGCTCCAGCATTTTTGCTGCCCCAAGCGGCGAAGCGGGGAAAAAAAAAAATCAAGCCAGTCGGCGGCACTTAAGGGGCAGCTCATTTGCGCCGCTTCATTCTTCGGTGGCAATTTGGCGGCGAGTCCTTCGCTCTCTCTCTTCCACTTCGGCAGCAGCTCAAAGAGGAAGAGAGGAACTGAGGGACCCACCACTGAAGACCCAGATGTGCTGCCCCTTTCCATTGGCTGCCTCAAGTACCTGCTTCCTTCGCTGGTGTCTGGAGCCAGTCCTGCTTCAGGGCATAAACTAATCTCTAATTTATGGGTTTAAGGAAGAAACTTTCCTGTGGGTGGATTATTCCATAACTGCCTGAGGCGTTTTGTAACTTCCTCTGAAGCATCTGGTGCTGGCCACTGTCCAGGACAGAATCTGGATTAGGTGGACCTTGGGTCTGACCCGTCCGGCAATTCCACTGTCCCTCTCCAGTCTGACAAAAGTCATTGCACTGATTTTGCATACCTGCTTTCCGTTGCCCACTGCTTTGCGTGGGATCGCACTGATATTTTAAACACATTGTGAATGGTGGGTCTGTAAAACTCAGAAAGAATTCAAAGTAAGGCAGATCCAATCAGGAATCCAAGGTGATGCAAGTCCCAGATACTCTACCCACATGGCTGGATACAGACTTGTGGCTGCTAGTCATATGTCTTCACTGATCAAAGAGCATGTGGGAGTAATTTGCACTTAAGATGAGGCAATACAGCGCTCCTCTTTTGAGGAGGTGACTGTGAGAAGAACATGGAATTTACTTTGTGTTCTCTTTTGACAGGGCTGCTACAGATTTAGGAGCCTGGGCCATTCACAGGTTCTTTGTTTTTGCTGCATTAGGACAATCATTTTGCAGTTGCAGACATGGATGTCAGCAACTCTCCATCTCCCCACAGCCCTACTCTGTCATGCTGTCTGGGGTCGTGTGAGCGTGTTGCCACATAGTGACTTGAGTTTGAGGTCTGCCCTTTGCTCCCAGGGCAATGGGGAGTGCCTGGCACTGATCTCTGTAATTATGCTTTGCACCTTCCACTTGAGGATCTCAGAGCACTTTGCTGAATTTAACCTCACAGAACTGAGGCACAGAAATCAGTAAATGAATGTGGTAGAGCGAGGCCTAGAACCCGAATTCCCTGACAGCCAGATCTGTGCCTTAGCCATTAGACCATCCTTCCTATGTCACTAGGAACCCCCTGGCCTTCCAGAGCAAGTGGCACTGATGAGCTCTGCAGGGAGCTGCATCCAACACTGCTCACAGGAAAGACAGGTCACTGTGGTACATGCGTATTCTAGCAAGGAGGGCTACAAAGGGGCACAACCTTGGAGCTACAGGGGCAACCACTGGAGCTGTAGTATCCTGTAAGTGGCCACCTCAATGCATTGGGAGGCTCCTGCTCCCTACCGGTATTTTGTCTGTGGTTGCACCAATGCTTGGAGCTCTCCCACCCTGGTGGAAGATACTGGTCATGTGGCATGAGGAAGCTGGTAGATAGAACATCTGAGAGCATCGCACGTTGTGTCTGTTCTGCGTGGTGTGCACCAAGTACTGTGTCCATGCCATCTCTCTGTGATGTTTCTTTTTCACAGGCTTTGCGGCTGCCGCACGTTGATTACATTGAAGAGGACTCCTACGTGTTTGCTCAGAGCATCCCCTGGAACCTCGGCAGGATCGTCCCAGTACAGTACAAGTCTGGCGAATATAACCCTCCCAGTAAGGGCTCCATCTACCCCTGTTTGAATTTATTTTAAAGGGGAATTCATGGGGCAGCAGATGATTTCTAGGGACAAAATTGCACCCTCCAAATACATGCAGAGAAGTAGGAAACATGCGCAAATGTAGTTCCAAGTGTGTGCAGAAAAATGGGAGAACATGAATCTCAGAGAGCACCTTTCTCCCTACCCCAGTGGGACGGATGTCCTCTTCTCCAGGGAGATTGTTGGGATCTTTGGCATTCTGAGTTTTTGAGGGGGTGTGGCTTGCTAGGGAGGGGGCTGAGCCAATCAACTCTCCATGGTAACCTTCCCCTCCAAATTTGGGATACATTTAGCTTGTGAGGACAGGGCAGGTTGGCCTCATCTGGAGCAGAGCCCTTGATCTGCATTGTTTTCTCCTGCTCTCCCTACGACTTGTTAGCACCTTCTGCGCTTCCTTGGGAGGATGGAGCCCAGAACGGAAGAAACCACTATAACTATGGTTCTGGGGGGCCAGGGAGCTTGCATAACTACCCTGGAAGTCAGTGGGAGCTGTGTGCATGCAGAGTTTGCAGGATTGGGCCCTATCTAGGCACCGGATGGATGCATTATTTGTTGTTATTTCCCTTTCAAGCCACTGTTTGTGGGAATTGATAACTTGGCTGTAAAAATGTAGCCATGTCGTTTGTAAGATGGCAGTGCCCAGAAAACATCCGTGTCTCATTGGCTAGAGTGCTGGACTGATGAGAGCTACGACTGCTCTGGTCGTAATGGTGTGTGCGCTTTCGGAGAGCATTGCTGCCTTTTGCACTGATTGCTCCGTGGCCTGTGTTTGGTAGATAAAGGAGATCTGGTTGAGGTTTACCTGCTAGACACCAGCATCCAGAGCAACCATCGGGAGATAGAGGGCAGAGTGTTTGTGACGGACTTCGAGAATGTGCCAGAGGAGGATGGCACACGCTTTCACAGACAGGTGAGCGAGCCTGTGGGCTCTGTCAGGGTCCTGAGCTCTCACTGCCTGTGAGAGGAGTAGCTTGGGCTGGTGGAAAGTTTTGTGTCAAAACTGTTCTTCAGTGGAAAATGGAGTTTTTGATTACAGTTTTTCATGAAAAAGTGTTGGATTTCCATGGACGATTTCACTCTGTCATTGAGACGCCCCCAAAATTCAGCCAAACATTTCTATTGGGATATGCTGCCATGGTGTCGCCTATTCCTCTGCTCTGTGGGCTGGGCTTGCTAGTTGGACTCTATCTCCCATGAAGCACCCTGGCCAGGGGCTCCCATGATGCACCATCTCTCCAAGAGGGGAGACTGGAGCCCCTCCTGGGAGATGCAGTCCAACCAGGGAGCCAGGATGCAGAGGAGAATGGGGGACGATGCAACCAGATTCCAACTCCCATGACGTGCTGCAGCAGCCTTTCTCAATCAGAACTTCCTGGGTTTTGAACGTTTTCTGATTTTCTAATTTGAACTGAAAAATCAAAGTTTTCTGTGTGTGTGTGGAGGGGGGAACCCCCATCTTCAAATCAACTCTAGCAACAGCTTCAGGGAAGATAGCACAGTGACTGATGCCAGGGTGAGCACTGTCTGCACGAGGGTTTTCTGCTCTGCTCGAAGGAGGATGCCAAACACATCTCAGCTTTCCAAGCCTCACCTCCACAAGCGGCTGTCCTCTGTTGTCCTGCTGATGTGGAGTCCCACACGTTTTGAATTCCTGTCACGCAGTGGGTGTTTCATTTGTGCCCAGGCCACCTGCACAGTTGTATTCATAGGTTCTTGGCCTTGGTAGAGTTCCTCGAGCCAGTATTCTGAATTGGAATTATTAGTTGAAGGGTCTTGGCTCCAGAAACCCCTGAATTCTTACTACCAGGCTCGGCTATTGACTTGCTGGATGACCTGGGCAACCTCTCTGAGACTCGGTTTGCACATCTGTAAAATGGGACTAATAATACCTGCCTCATAAGGGTATTGTTAGGATTGATTAGCTAGTATTTGCAGATGGGCTCAAAGGCTAAGAACATCTGCATCTCAGGTTCACAGCCCAGGGCCTTCAGTGGGATTGGAGGGTGCCCAGCAAGGATGGTTATATGGATAACAAGACTATCCAGAGTTAATGCAAACAAAGAATTTTGGAAGGGATAAAACCTCATGCTTCAGGGCTTAGGCCAGTCTCTAACTACTAGGTATCAGGATCAAACCTTCATGGGGGGCAGATTGTCCCACATCTTGCACCTGTCTGTGAAGCATCTGGTGCTAGCCACTGTCGGACAAGATACTGGGCTAGATGAACTATGGGTCTGACCCAGCCAGCAATTCCTGTATTATTTAGCAGCTGTGTCACTGAAAATGGCTAATACACTAGAGCAGTGGTCCCCAACCTTTTCGGCTGGTGGGTGCCAGCTGAAGCACCACTGCCGCGGTGGAGCACCCACCGAAATGCCGCCGAATTTCGGCGGCATTTTGGTGGTGACGCCTCTCGATGACGTCGCTTGTCAGCAACAAAATGGCGTCAGCGAGAGCCGTCGCTCCCGAAATTTGGTGGCGATGCCTCTCGATGACATCACTTGTCGCCGACAAGCGACGTCATCGAGAGGCGTCGCCGCCGAAATTCAGAAGCAACGCCTCTTGATGACGTCACTTGTCGGTGACAAAGCGGCATCAGCTAGAGGCATCGCTCCTGAAATTCGGTGGCGACGCCTCTCGATGACATCACTGTCGACGACAAGCGATGTCATCGAGAGGCGTCGCTGCCGAAATTCAGGAGCAACGCCTCTTGATGACGTCACTTGTCGGCGACAAAGCGGCGTCAGCTAGAGGCGTCACTCCCGAAATTCAGTGGCGACGCCTCTCGATGACGTCACTTGTTGACGACAAGCGGCGTCATCGAGAGGCGTCCCTGCCGAAATGCTGCTGAAATTTGGTGGCATTTTGGCAGGTGCTCTCCTGGGGGCCAGGACGCGGGTGCATTAAGATGCCCCTGCGGGCGCCATGGCACCCACGGGCACCGTGTTGGGGACCACTGCACTAGAGAAAGGCGTAAAAATGTAATGATAGAACTGGTGGTACCAAATAATGGGCCTGATCCTGCATGCACCGACATGCATGAGTCCCTCTATATTGACATCAGTGGAACCACTATCATGCGTGTGAGAGTGTTTGCGGGATTGGGCCTCAAGCGTGCGTATGGGGGCCAATGAATGGGATGATTCTGGAAACGTTTGCTGCTTTGCTTAACTTCCCCTCTCTGGCAGGCCAGCAAGTGCGACAGCCACGGAACCCACATGGCCGGGGTGGTGAGCGGGAGGGACGCTGGCGTGGCTAAGGGAGCCAGCATTCGCAGCCTTCGGGTGCTGAATTGCCAAGGCAAAGGCACGGTCAGTGGGACGCTGATTGGTGAGTAAGAACCATCGAGGTGTGTAATGTCT
This sequence comes from Chelonoidis abingdonii, assembly GCF_003597395.2. Taxonomy (NCBI): domain Eukaryota; kingdom Metazoa; phylum Chordata; order Testudines; family Testudinidae; genus Chelonoidis; species Chelonoidis abingdonii. The sequence continues at coordinate 13,809,114 of NC_133775.1, forward strand.
AATCCTCGAGAGCCTGATGGGACAGTTGGGATTTTGGGGTCAATTCAGTGCCCACTGAAAGCCAGTGCCCATTGGCGTCAGTGGCACTTGGCTCAGGCCTCTGGGGCCAGATTGTCAGAAGTGCTCAACTCCCATTTAGGCACCTAGGTGGATTTTCAGAAGTGCCCTGCACCCAATCTGCTGAGCTTTTCTGAAACTGACCTTTAGCACGTCACTGCGATATGCTTCTGAACACCCTGTGGCAGGGTGCACTTGGCCCGAGTGAACAAGAGGTTAACCACTTTCCCCAACCTCCCTGCCAGTGCACAAGTGAAGGACCATACACGAGTTGCTGCAGGAATACAGGGCTACACACCCAACATCCTAGGGCTAGGCTGGAGCCTGGCCTGGAAGAGTTTTTTCTCTCTTTCTCTTCAGATTGTGTTTAGATTTCTGGTTACTGTTAACCTGGTCCCTGGAAGGAGAGACCCTCCCAGAGGGCACCTCTGCTGGGGTTCTGTTGACTCATCCCATCAGCGTGCTTGCCTGTACTGAGCAACCCTTGCTGATTCACCAGGTTTCTTTCCCTGTCTCAGTCCGTGAAAGGATATTTACATGGAAAGGATCTTGCTTCGTTCCAGCTGGAGGGGAGAGCTGAATCTTGCCCCCCACTTCCCAACTAGCAGGATGCGAGTGAGTCATTAGCGCTGCCCTTTTCTGTGATCATTCTCTGTCTGTTCAATTTGTGCGTGATCAACAGGCCTGGAGTTTATCAAGAAGACCCTGACTGTCCAGCCCTACACCCCCTTGGTGGTGTTGCTCCCTTTTGCTGGAGGCTACAGCCTTGTTTTGAATGCAGCTTGTCGGCTGATGGTGCAGACAGGGGTGGTCATGATTGCTGCAGCTGGCAACTACAAGGAGGATGCCTGCCTGTACTCACCTGCGTCTGAACCAGAGGTATGGGGCTGGGACACTGCTTTCATGGACTGAGACACTTGGCTTCTATTCTTGACTCTGCCACTGTTTAGCTGTCATCTGGCCTTGACCAAGGCATGTCACCCTATCTGTGCCTCAGTTTCTTTGGGTGTAGAATGGGGATAACAATAGCTTCCTCCCCTTTGGACAAAGCGTACTATGGCTCAGAGTCCCCACCGCAGTTTGTTTGCTGGCGAGGAAATAAGGAGCTTTGCCTCCTCCTTGCTCAGGCCACGTAAGGCTTTGCACAATCACGATCCCTGCTCTTGGGGGAACACACAGACCATTCTGCTCCTTCTCTATGGCTCCCTAAATGGGACGGCAGAATCCCCCTCCCCCAGGCACTTTGTGCGGGTTGTGCTCGAAAGGCACCATATGGTGCAGGACCTGTTAACGCTCTGCGGTGGGCAGTGCAGCGGGCTTGTTCGCAGTACCTGGGATATTGCAGACAGTGCAGTGATGTGGGGTGGTTTTGCCTCCTGCGACTCCCAGGTCCCGCCCCTTCCTTGCTGGTTGGGATGCTGCACCTTGTAGATGGAGTGTCACTTGGTGGCTGGCACGAAGCTTGTGTGTGAGGTAGAGATTTACTGGCTGGGGCAGCATGACTAGGCCTGAGTGTCCTTGATCGTGTCAGTATCTGTAGTCTCTGAAGCACATTACTGCTGCTGGAAGGAGCTCTGGGCTCCTGGCTATACTTACCCTTGCAGTGGACTTTCAGAGTCTCCCTGTGGAATTATATAGTCCTGGTCCTTTACAATTCCTCCAATCCTGAAGGAGGGGTGTGGCTTTGTGTTCCTGTAAAGGCAAAATGTTATTCAGTAGCATTCACCCTGGTGGGCAGGAGGAATTGTACAGGCCAGGGTGGATTTATTTGTGAGTTTTAATGCAATTATGGACCATCTGTTCGCTGCTGATGTCCCAGTTGACTCGTGTCATTGCGCTGTAACCCTCAGGTGATCACTGTTGGGGCAACCGACTTCCAGGACCAGCCTGCCTCCATGGGAGCCTTAGGAACAAACTTTGGCCGGTGTGTGGATGTCTTTGCCCCGGGTGACGATATCATTGGGGCCTCCAGCGACTGCAGCACCTGCTTTACTTCCCAGAGTGGGACGTCCCAAGCCGCTGCACACGTGGCAGGTGAATCGATTTTTATTTTTTTTAAATGCAGCAGTAGGAAGCAAGCAGTAGTGGCTGTGTGACCTTGTGCCCAGTAGGGTAAAAATGAACCATCCCCAGCAAAGCACGTTACTTTGACTAGCACAAGTGCAACCTGGGCAGAACTGGGTTCGGGGGTGTGGTTAAAACGTGAGTCCTAGCTCCTCTGACGGGAGTGGGGAGGCATTGAACTTGGGCTTCCTGTGTTACTTGGGGAAAGTCATTTAAGTTCTCTGTGCCTCAGTTCCTCATTTGTGACACTAGGATAATAATCCTTTGTCACAGAGTGTGTGAGCTCTGTGGGGCAGGGACTGTCTCCTGTTATGTGTTTGTGCAGCACCTGGCGCAACAGCGGCCTGATCTCCACTGGGGCTTCTAGGCCTTGCCATATAATGCATCGGTGCTGTAAAGAGGAGCCATGTTTTACCCCTCTCAGGTAACAACTTCCGTGTCTCTCGTAGTAAAGACAAGACAGAACCTGGCTGCGATGAGGTGAAACGTTTCTGAGGCTGCTGGAAGGTGACCAGAGTCATGCAGTGTAGGTGGGGCCCTACAGACAAACAGGCATCGTGCTGCCCCGGGGGAAGGCGTAAGATAAAAACTACAGTGCACTAGGCTGCAGGCAGTCAGTGCAAGGCCTGATGCTGCACTGTTGGAGGGCAGTGGCCCCAGGACAGCCGTGACCCAGAGCTACCATTGGTACTGGCTGTGACTACATCTACACTGTAAAGAAAATCCCATGGCACCAAGGTTCAGAGCCTGGGTCAGTTGACTCAGGTTGGGAGGCTAACAATACAAGTGTAGATGTTCCCGCTCGAGTTGGAACCCGAGCTCCGAAACCTTCCCCCCTTGCCGCATTTCAGAGCCTAGGGTCCAGCCCAAAACGGGAACATCTACGCAGCAATTTTAGTCCCACAGCCTAAGCCCTGAAAGCCTGACTCAGTTGCCTCCTGCTGCGGGTTTTTCTTTGCAGTGTAGACATACAGTGGCATCTGGTTACATCAGGTCAGGCCCTCCCTGTGCTGTCCATCTACATCAGTAAATCAATTTCCCCGCCCCTCCCCATTTCCAGCCTTCCAAAGCAGCTTCATGAAATCCATGCCTATGCCCTGATTAAGCAGTGAGAAATGCCTGGCTGTGTGTTACTGTTTAATAGTGATATGCCTTGTGGATTCCTGGGCCCAAGGCTGTGTGCTGTTAACTGTCCACATGTTTCCGTCTTAGACCATAAATACACACGCTCAGTCCTAGTGCGGTTGTAGAATATGACTCCCTGCGGGATGAACAGGCTGGGGAAGAAGAGAAAATATTTACAATGAGGAAAATGATTTCAGTTAGGCGACAGATTCCGTTAGGGGAAAATAGTCCCAGATGGCAACAGGTTTTTTTTTATGCTAGGTCATTTAACATTTTTAATGGAAACATTTAGGTGAGTGAATCCTTTTTGAAGCTCACGCTGTGGAGAGGAGGCTGCAGGGACCTGTGGTTCCCTAGATGATTCTTGCCTCATGCATCTCCCTCCACCAGGCTGATGTGTATCAGGGAAGAATTAAATGAAGAAACAGTCTGAGCTTGTGCATGGAAATGTTTCTGCCTGGAGGTTAAGTTTAAGGATCTCAAACGTGGGATGTAGTCAGGAGAATATTGGTTTTGCAAAGCAGAACTTCCTTTCGTTCCCGATTCATCGCAGAGTGAAATGGGAGGCCCGTGCTGCACTGGAGTATGAGTGAAGAGGCAGTATGATATCCAGGGTGCGATGAGGTCCAGTTCCTACTGAAGAGTTCATCTGGTGCAGTGCTGTCAATGTCACAGATCCACAGCGGCTGGTGCATGCCCCAGCCTGTGACCTTTGGCAGTGACCCCTTTCATGGGCTGGGCCCCAAGGACTCCGATAAGTCCATAGGGACAAGCCCGGGGCCTCCAAGTCTCTGAAACTGGGCTTGTGGGTGCCAGTGATCCATGGCTCCCTGCAGTGAATCCATCCAAGCCAGACTCCTGTGGGAGGCTTGTATGATGCCCCTTCAGGGCACCGTGCTCTCAGTGAGTGTTTGCAGCCACCCCCGCCGCCTTTCCGAAACGAGCTAACAATTTAGTAGGCACCTGGCCTGCAGCATCGGACACTCCTTAGGGTAGCAAAGTGAGGAAAAGGTGAAGACAGAGTCCGGCCTGGCTGCAGTGGAAGCCATCTTGTCTTGCTTTCCCAGTCTCTGTTCCTTTGTCCTTGGCCCCAGGGCTGTGTGTCTCTCTCCAAAGGCCAGCTGTTAACCCAGGCACCTGACGCCTTGTTCCTTGGTTCTCCAGCTGTGGCCTTTGCTCTGCTTCCCTGACGAGGGGTCGGGGGAAAATCTCCTCCCTCTTGGTTGCTAGTTATGAATGTTCTGGCCCTTGGGGTTCCCACTCTCTGTCTGGATCCTCCATTGATATGAGTCAGTCTCAGTCAGTCCTTAGATGACCCGTTCATACCATCCCAGGCAGTTGTGTGATGCAACACCTCATGTCCCCTACTCTGTCCCAAGAGTAGCTGTGTAACCTTCACAGTTCGTGCACAGCAATGTAAAACACAGAGGGCACTGAGGCACGCATGGGCATCCGAAAGTATTCCCAACATTTCCTCTTCACTGAGGATCAGTCTCAGGTACTCCTGTATGTCTGCTCCAAGGAGAGTGCAGATGTCATTCACGTGACCTCAGTATGGGTCTTTGTCCCCTGCTAGTGGCTGATCTGCAAAAGAGGCTTGTGAGCTGAGTATCGTGCTGCTAGGGGCTAAGTTGGGAAGTAGAAGCTCATGCTTTCAGTGTGAGAGATACTGGGTTCAAACCCCACTGATGGTCCATGGTTGGCGGTCATGTCTCTCCCCTCCCGCCCCCCCGGAAAGGTGCCTGGTTCTGAATTGACATAGCTGCAGTGCAAATACAAGTGTAACGAAGGCCTGGTCTATACTACGCGTTTAAACCGAATTTAGCAGCGTTAAACCGATTTAACCCTGTACCCGTCAACACAACAAGGCCCTTTATATCGATATAAAGGGATCTTTAAACTGGTTTCTGTACT
>NC_133775.1:13819939-13879568 GCF_003597395.2 Chelonoidis abingdonii
CTCATTGCTAGAAGTGAATGAGATTTCCTCACTTTGTAATCAATTGCTATTGAATGAATGAGGTGTGAATGAGGAAGGTATGGAGGCAGGCACCTCCAGACAGCTGCAACCCTTGGAGAGGAGTTGAGAGACGGACAGGAGGCTGTTGCAGGGCTGAGTGGGACGGAGTGCTGGGTATGCAGTCTCTGGGCTGGGCACGGAGGTGGGGTGCTGCGGGTGAGGGATGCGGGCTGTGGGAAGGAGTGCGGAGAGGGGGTGCAGCTTTGGGACAGGTTTGGGGGCTGGATGAGGGGCTGGGGGGAGGACTACCATGTGCTTCCTTCTCCTGTCCTGCCTCCACATTGCCTCAGTGGGGATGGAGCTGCCCCTTCCCCAGTGTTTGAGGAGTGGTGGCTGGGGGGAAACCCAGTCAACTCTGGTTTTTTTTAGTCTTCGTGATGGGCACTTAAACCCTTCAAACTCCTTCCTGCCTCTCTCATTCCTTTTCTACTGGGGCTTGTTTGATCTTTTCGGTGAGCAGATGAAACCCACAAACCCGCAGAGAACAGCAGCTGGAAGAACTAGACTGACCCACACCCCGCCTAGTCCATCCAGAGCCAGGACTGAGGGCATGTGCCCCCACCCCAGAGCCACCTGCTTCCACTCCTGGCCTCTTCAGCTTGCAGTGAATTCTGTGTGGCTGGCATTCAGGTGGGATTCAAGTGACCCTAACCCTCTGTAAATTCACCCCTGTTTGCGACCCCTCCCCCCCCCCCAAGCCCGGTCTATTTATTGTGCAGGGCAATGAAGGAGCCATTTAATGGAAATTTCAGCCCCTATAGCGGTTTGCGCAGGGAAAGAGTGATGGAGGAACTGGTTTTGGATATGAGCTCCAGTCCCTTCCTTGCCAATATTTGAAAGGGAATTAGATCACGCGTGCCTCAGTTTCCCTCTGCAGGAGATGGGGAGATAAAAAGTCTCAGTCTGCCGTGCATATTGCAGACCCTTTCGCATTCTCCTCTTGCTGTATGTGATTTCCTCCTCCAAACTTCCCTCTCTCTCAGCTGGAGTTCACAGCATAAGTACCAGCTGGGGCTTCTTTCCTGGGTTACATACATGATCCCAACTTTAGTCAGAACAGACCAGGCAGGCACAAACTCCCCTCAAACAGCAACACCCTGAAAAACACCACACCATCTACAAACAGGGTCAAACACTCACCGTGGAAGCCCAGCAGCTGTTCAGTGTGATGAGGTCATGCAGAGTTCCGTCTCCCACTGACCAGAAGCTCCCCGGGTCTCTCCAGGTGAGTGCTGCTGCGGGGGGGGGGGAGGGAGGGACAGCGGAAAGCGTGCAAGCACGTTGTGCCCCCCTCCTCCATCCTTCGCCTTGCTCTGACTGCAACACCCAATGGCTGGCTCTGCTCAGCCGGTCAGCATCTCCTCCGGGTGAGTGCTGGGGAGGGCGGAGGAAGGCTGCAAGCACGTCTGCTTCTCTCCCTTTCCCCTCCTTCCTGACCTGCAACACTCAGCGCTGGCTCTGCCTCAGCTGGTCAGCAGTCAGCGTCTCTGGTTGCTAGCGCAACAGCTGCTGCTTCGGGAGACAGCCACGCGGGGCCCCGTCAGGCGTGGGGCCCGATTCGGGGGAATCGGCAAATCGCCCTAAGGCGCCCTGCTCAGCAAGGTCAGCAGGAGCACCCATGACCGCAGACGGTACAGAACGACTGGTAACCATTCATCGCCATTTACAATGCAGACGTATGAATAGGGATGGTAACCATCTCTGCTACCTGCAAAGGCAAATGATGCTGCTGTGTAGCACTGCAGTTACCGCCTCTGTCAGCAGGCATCCAGTACACATCGGTGACAAAAGGCAAAACAGGCCATGGTGCCGTGCTATGGCGCTGCCAGGGCAATCCAGGGAAAAAGGGGGCGAAATGATTGTCTGCCGTTGCTTTCACGGAGGAAGGATTGAGTGATGACATTTACCCAGAATCATCCGTGACACTGTTTTTGCACCATCAGGCATTGGGATCTCAACCCAGAATTCCAATGGGCGGGGGAGACTGTGGGAACTATGGGATAGCTACGGGATAGCTACCCACAGTGCAATGCTCCGGAAATCGATGCTAGCCTCGGTACCTGGATGCACACTGCCTAATTAATGTGCTTAGTGTGGCTGCGTGCACTCGACTTTATACAATCTGTTTTACAAAACCGGTTTATGTAAAATCGGAATAATCCCGTAGTGTAGACATCCCTGAAAACTTAGTTTTGATGATACAAATTCTACCAGCTGTGAGCTACCCTAATCTAAAGCAGATATGCGGCCGCTTGCCTGTATATTCTCCAGGGCTTCCTATACGTGTTTTGATGTTTAAATCAACATTTTACAATCGAAATGGCGTGTGTGCTTCTCTCCTAGGCATCGCAGCCATGATTCTGAACACTGACTCTGTGCTGACGCTCTCTGAGCTGAGGCAAAGGCTAATTCATTTCTCTACCAAGAACGTGATCAATGAGGCTTGGTTTCCTGAAAACCAGCGGCTGGTCACACCCAACAGAGTGGCAGGACTGCCTAGCAGACTCCTAGCAGGTAAGTCACACGCGCTCCCATGGGTGGCAAGTTTGTAGAAATTTTGGTGGTGCCTAGAACCTGCCCCCCAACTCCACCCCCCTGAACTCTGCCCCCACCTGCCTAAGGCTCTGGGAGGGGTTTGCGGGGGGAGGTCTGGGGTGCAGGTCCTGGGCTGGAGATTAGGATGCAGGAAGGGTGCAGGGTGCAGGCTTTGGGATGGAGTTTGGGTGCTAGGTGCAGGCTCTGGACTGGGGCAGGGGGTGGGTGTGTAGGAGTGGGTGAGGGGTGGAGGCTTTGGGACAGAGTTTGGGTGCAGGCTCTGGGAGGGAGTTTGGGGGTGGGAAGGAGCGTGTGGGAAAGGGGAGGTGGTGCACGCTCTGGGAGGGGGTGCACGCTCTGGGAGGGAGTTTGGGGATAGGAGGGAGTGCAGGGGTGAGGGATGTGGGGCTGAGGATGAGGGATTCATGATGTAGGAGGGGGCTCAGGTCTGGGGCAGAGGATGAGGGGTGCAGGGGGATGAGGGCTCTGGCTGGAGATGAGGGGTTTGGGGCGTTGGAGAGGCTCAGGGCTAGGGCACGGTAAGAGCAGCCTGCTTTGCCATTATTGGATGGCAGGCGCTAGGACCCTGGGACAGCAGACAGTAGTTCTGCCGGGAGTCGCTCTACTCTGGCAGCAGAAGCAGGCAGGGGAGAGGCGCCCTGCTGCTTTCTGTCAGACAGGGACGCGGTGGGGTGTTGGGGGGAAGACCCACAGGGGCCAGGGCCCGATCCAGGCAGGGTTGGTGGAGAGACCCAGCTCCAAATATTGCTGGAGCAGGGCACCCAGCCCTGAATATTCCTGGTGCTCAAGCACCGCAAACATACATAACCTGCCGCCTATGCGCGCTCCATGGGGCAGATGCGCAGCAAAGGGAGAGGCTCTGGGGAGCAGCATTGCCTTGATAAGGTGGCTGAGATGTGCATGACTGAAATGACACCCACTCCTCTGAGGATATGTCTACACTGCAATGAAGAACTCACAGGTGGCCCGTGCCGGCTGTTTGAATACGGTGTAGGTGTGAGGGCTGCAGCCTGAGCCAGAGCATCTCCATTGCAGTTGAACAGCCCTTTGGCACCAGCCCAAGTCAGAAGCCATGGGCCAACTGCAGGTTTTTAATTGCATTGTAGGCCTAAGGTAAGTTATCCCGAGTGACTTGGCCGTGCTGGAATTGTGGAAATAAATTAATGTGGGGTTGCCAGGTGGCTCGTTTTCCACCATAAAGTCTAGTCAAAAATGGGACCTGGCTGTATCCGGTCAGATGTACTGACTGGACACCACTGCGGGCAGGGTGGCAGGTGAGATGCCAGGTTTTCAACCCACACCAGTTTCTGCTCAGCTGGGGCCACTTCCTTCCTGCATCTCATGGGCAGGCAGGCATCAGGCTCCTCCTCAGGCTGCAGCTCCCATCCCTACCCCAGAGCAAAGGGAGCCGAGCTGTGCGGGGAGGAAAGGGTCAAGTGACTAGGAAGGTGGCGGAGGGAGAGCAGCGAGCAAGCAGGGGGCGAAGCCTTGGGGGGAATAGGCAGAGCAGGGGAGGTCCAGTGTTCAGAAGTTGTCAAGGAGTTTGTGCATGTCGAGGGCGCAGCGGGGCTTGCTCTCATGCTAAACCTCTTGCGGATCAGCGATACGTGCTGCTTGGTGTGGAACCGAGCCCACTCATGGCCATTTTACTCATGTGAACAAATGCGGTCCCTTGAGCATTCCATGTGCACCTGAGGACGCGGCATTGACTGGAAGCAAACCTGCCATGTGGGACTCATGACTGAACCGTCCCTTTTCAGGTGAGCAGCTGTATTGCCGCTCCGTGTGGTCTGCCCAGTCTGGGTCGACTCGCTCTGCGACGGGCGTCGCGCGCTGCAGTGGGAACGAGGAGATGCTCAGCTGCTCAAGCTTCTCCAAGAACGGCAAGCGGCGAGGAGAGCATATCGAGGTGATGCTCCACCCGGGGGTGGTTTGGGGTGCCGCAGTTGACCCTCATGCATCTCACGTCTTGTTGAAATCTCTCAGGCCCAGTTCCTCAGAGGTACATAGGTGCCTATCACTGATTTCAGTGAGAGTCCAGCCTCTAAATACCTTAGGCCTCAGCCTGTAGGACCAAATAATTCATTGAGGATCCCCCTCATCAGATCTTACACAGGCAAAACTTCCCAGCACTCCAGAGCCATTTTGTTTCTCTCAGGGCTGTCGAATTTGTCCCTTAGAAAATAGTATGCATGAGGAACAACCTAAAGGCTCCTGCAACTCCCGTGAGCAGGGACTAGAAACGTTGCTTTACAATGGTGCCTTCTGAATTATAGGTTCATGGAGGCAGGAAGCAGTGTGTGGCTCACAATGCATTTGGCGGCCATGGTGTCTACGCAATAGCGAGGTGTTGCATTTGGCCCAAAGCTGACTGCCAGATTCACAGCCGCTCCCTGACTGTGGATGGTATTTCGACAACTGGAGTGGGCTGCTCCAAGGAGAACCACATTTTGACAGGTATGGTAGGCTGCCTTGCTGATGACAAGAAGCAACCTCTCTGCCTAGTCACCTGTGCAACCAGAATAATCCTACTACATTCACTTGGGAAGTTCAGTTTCATATTTGTAAAGTGCTTGGAGGTCCTTAGATTAATTTATATCCGTGGTCTTATTTATGTGCTGTATGGGCTGGGTTGATAGTTCCTGAGCTAAGCAGCCAGCTGATGCTTTAGTCTGTTTCCAGTACTTTATGGTCTTCTCGTATAGGAGATTGTGACACACACTCATTCCCTTAGCATGGTGCCAGTGTCAGTGACTCAAAGCACCTCTCGCTGTTGTCTGTGTGTTCCAGTTCCTGGATTTCTGGTGGTTTGCAAAATGAATAATCTGTTAGCGCTGACGTTCAAAATTAAACACCCTACTTAGGGCACAAGTACACTTTTTGGGTCTCGTCTTACCCTCTGGAGCCTATTTGCCCACGTATCACAATCGCCATGCTGGTTTGACTGGCATCCTCCACTCTGCAGTGGCCTCTGTTGGTGATATCCGGGAGCATTTCATACCAGGATTGAGGTGCACTGGCAGAGATGCCTCCCCCACACCATTCCATGCTATTTCATGTTTTTAAGTGAAACCGATTTCCCTGACATTGAATGCTCAAAGCCGGCTCTTGTGAGCAATTAACCTTGAAGCGTTTTGTATTATTGGCAGGTTGTAGCTCCCATTCTCTTGCTGGAGAGTTTAGTGACAACGTCAGACCCGTTCTAAGGATGGAGATTGGACACCACCAGTGCATAGGTAGAACAGATGTGACCTTGCATACTTCCTGCTGCCACGCCCCCCACGTTGAATGCCAGGTGAAGGAACACTCACCTGTGGGCTTCCAAGAAAAGGTACGGCAGAACCAATAACCGTAGGTAGTTGCAGAATCTTTTTGCTAGCTGTCTGTTGAAACCATTCCTGCTACATTCTAATGGTTCTTCATCCCCCTGCCCCAATAAAGCTGCTTTTCTTAGCATCACTCCAGTCATTGAAATAAATGGAGCTGTCTCTGCTTACTCCAGTTCTCAATCTGACCCATATTTATACTTACCCACAAAGAGTGATTCCATCCCTCTTCCCGTAGGTGGCCGTGTCCTGTGATGAAGGCTGGACTCTGACAGGATGCAATGCGTATTCCTGGGGTCCCGGCACCCTTGGCGCCTACGCCGTGGATGACACTTGTGTGGTAATGAGCGCCCTTGCTGGCAAAGGGACAGCGGCCATCGCCATTTGCTGCAGAAGCAGACATTTGGAAAACGACAAGCACTCTTCCAACTACAAGTGAGGATACTGCCCGTGGCCACAAGGCACCCCTGCTGAGACGAAACTGACATCACACCAAAAAAAACGCATTCCAAAACCATCACCTTTCCAGATTCCAGAGCTGAGGCCGCTACTCCCAGTTTGGTCAGGGCTGATTGGGATGGAATAAGAATCACTAATTACTTGCAGGTGGGAGATGTAACACATCTAAAATGCAAGGGTTGTTGGTGTCTGGAAATGCTCATTCCCAGCACCCTGAGGATGAGAGATTCTCTCCCTCCCCACTTCTTCCATAGGACCGCCTAATTTACTGCATATGCATTCTAGCAGGGTGACATTTGGCAAAAAGTCCGGCCCACCAGTTTTTCTATTACCAAGCAGGAAGGTTATAAGCTCAGTGTCAGTAAGTGGTTTGAGGGTGACCTAAGGAGATGTATTTACTGCACCAGATCAGCGAGCACCTTTACCTGTTCTTGGTATGGTCGTTAGGTACCTTGGTTCCCTCTCCAGCATTCTGTGGGTATTTGTGTTACCACCACATCCATTTTCTACACTCAGGGACGGATTCTCCCTCCTGCTATAGCCCCTGGGAGCCCCTTAGATTTGGCAAGGGGAGAATTCCCCTGGTTCAGGAACTGGTGTGATGTGACCCTCTCTGCTTCCCCTAGTGCAGAATGATGGGTGGGGGTGAAGCTGTCGGGGCTGCCATTAAGGTGATTCTGGCTAGTATAGTGTCCCATAAGCAGTTCAGCTACCTAAGCTGTCTCAGCCTTCGCAGCAACAAACACTCAGGGTCCAAAATGTGCCTTAAAGCCATGATAGTCCCCCCTCCGCCCTCGGGCTCAGACTGATCCTCCAGGAGGTGCAGCACAGGGCCCTTGCTCTCTGATTTGCAATTAGCCAAAAACCCCAGTAGGGATTTTAAATTTTTTTTTTTGTTTGTTCCTAGTAAAAAACCCTCTTTTCTGATCGTTCTATAGCTTCTGTCCTCCAAGCAGAGCCCCAAGTGCCTTACAAACCCCAGCTCCAGCAGTCATGGCACTGAAATGTGCCAGTGAAGGCCTCTGTACAAGCAGAGCAGTGTGGGCAGTGCCATGGATTCCTCCACCTGGCTGCCTCGGAGCTGCTGAGGCAGGTGAGGTCAATGGGGAGGGAATTATTCCCCACCGCCAGTGGAAAAGCCACCAGAGAGGACTATCAGGGAGTTAGCCCCACTGCGGCAGCAGCAGGAATTTGGCCCAGGCCACCACTCAGTCTTCTCATTGGCAGTCCTCCCTGGTCACACCATCCCCACACGCTGATCTCTCGGTGCGTGGAGGTTCTCTGTGCATGAGGTCTGGTACCCCCTGTCTGGGGCCCTCTGTCTGGGGCCTGTTTCCTTCGTTAGCCGAGACCAACCACGTGAGGGTCTGTTCTGATTATTTTGGGGATACAGCCTCCTGTTCCCTAGGAACTGAACTGAAACCATCACTTTACTTTCTGTAGGCACCACAGCAGGGATCAGCTGGTAACAACCAATACCCTAGTGCTGAATGCAGTATGAATTCCAAGGAAGTACATTAAAGCTAATCTACATGAGTTGTAGCTTAGCAGGCTTGGTTTATCTCACTACCGTCCCTGACCCCCCAATGCATTGAGATTGTTTCTGTAAACATTTATAGTACAAAAGTGATCTTTAGGGTGTATTCATTTACCTTGTCAGTTTGACAAAACCAGAATCTCTGTAACCAAATGCACTGTTGGTGTGGGCTTTTGTTTTGTTTACTCCTCAGATTTCAACTAGACCCCTCAGCGCTAGCTCATCTAGTTTGGCACTTTTTGCAGCTTTAGCTTTCCCAAAAGGTACCCTAATAGCATGGCAAATAGACCCCCATTTACTCAGTCAAGCTTGCAACCTCTAGTTTAACTGCTTGCTTAATCAGATGTAAATCTGTAAAGATAAGAGTTTTTGTAGTTTTTTTTTTTTTCAAGAGAGCGAAAGAAAGTTGAAGTATAAATGTCGACCTACTGTGTTGCTTTAACTGGTCTCCTTTGGGGTCCTCCCTCCTGGGAAATTTATGTTTGAATGAACATGCTGTAATTCATTACCCGTGGTTTGTTTTTTTTTTTATAAAGGTTTCATAGTACTGTGGTTTTTACATTTGTATCTTGAAAATATTTATTCTGAGTTTTATAAACAGCACATTTTATAATGTCTTCTTTTTAAAATAAAAATCTGTATGCCACAGCTTGGAGTTCATCTGTATACTCAACTGTCTTAGTGTAACATGGCAGGAGATTAAATCTGGAGGTAAAGCATTGTGAAAGGGCAGCCATCTCCCAGGGAACTTGCATGGTGCTAAGCCATCCATGTTGCTTGAAGTTGACAGGAGAGGAGACAACTCAGGTGCAGGGGTGGTTAGACCAAATACAGGACAGTGAGCAGGCATACCGGCTCCACTATGCTAAAGCTGGGAGTGAGCCTCCCACCTGGTGTAAACAAACTTGTGCTAGCAGGGCTTAAGCCAGTGCACTAAAACCAGCACTGTGGATATTCCAGCTTGTGCTGGAGCTCAGGCTTGTGCTCCCAAACTTTCACCTGAGGCAGAATGGCCGCAGTGCTATTTTTCAGTGCCCTACATGGAGCCCCTAGCGTGTCTCTGCCTAGTGGGGCTGAAAGGGTCGCTCCCAACTACAATGGTAGACCCTGAGTGTCAGGCCAAGAGCTTGGACATGTGAGCCATTCTGTGCCCGTTATCCTCTCTTACAGGAGAGGTACTAGAAGGGCAAATTCTCTGCCCGTACCCTTCAACTATTTCTTAGCCCATGGGAAGAATCAATCACTTCTGCTAGAAGAACTAACAGTGAAGCTGTTCTACACAGGTACCTATGATAAGCCGTAGTGTCGAACAACAAAATTCAACTCCCAGAATGAACTGCATAAACCTGTTGGTTTGTGTTAAATGAGGCCTTAGATGGACAGTTACCAGTTAATAAATATCACATTGGGTTGTGCCTCTGATTAAATTCATTAAAGGCTTCCACAGATTTGCTTCTATTCATTCTGTTGAGAAGCTGCTTTTACCATATCATATCCATACTAAAGCTACCCTCCTAAGAACGTTTGAGCTATTGTCTCAAATAGAAGTGTGGATTTAAACAGTATCTGATAAGTGCTCTAATTTAGAAGTACGTGGAGTTTCCATAAGGGAACAGTTGGGCTGTTTTCACATGTAAAATGTTTGAACTTTAAACTGACTTGAACAGTCAGAGTGGATCTGACCATACACTCTCCTTAAGATATAGCCCACCAAGGAGCTGGGAAAATTATGAGTTCGAATTACAATTGCCTTGGGTAGGATTTTCTGCAAAGTCAGTTATCTCAGTTTGGTGTACTAAATAAAATACATCTAGCAGGACTTAACCTGCACTAACAGAAGGGTGGCTGCAGTACAGATCACTGTTGTAAGAAGACAGCCCTACGTGGCAGGTAACACGGGATGCAATGGTGTTGGGAAAAGGTGGCATCTATGATGTAGCATATCTCAAACTTCTACTTAAAGCACATGCAATGCCATGTGATGTGCAGGGAGAGAAGGTAGCAGCTACGCCAGCTTGGCACTGAGTCGGCTGGCATCTGCACTCAAGTTCTCTCTTCCCTCTGAACCCTAAACAAGGAATAAATCTCTTGCATTTAGCTCCCCAAGAAATGATAGGAATTAAGTTGAATCTGGTGCTTTGTGGGCTACCTAGGGAACTGACCAGTGTTGAAAGCCTGGGCAGTCATGGAGAACACCAAGTCTTGGTTATGCCACTTCTGAACACAGTACAGAAAGACTTTCGTCCACATTAAGCACTTCCCTGGGGAGGTGCTTTTATCATAGAGACATTAAAAGCAAGGATTGTTCTGCATAAAGGGGCTTAATTTGCTCAACCAAACAGCAAATAACCCATCTGAGCATTGTTATGTGATTAACATTAAGCAAACACACTGCAGCAGAGTAGACTTATTACAACCTGAGAAGTTTCTAGCACTTACTCAGTTTCCTTACTTTAATACAAGATTAGCCCCTGCCTACTTGTGCCAAAAACACACTATGTTAGCACTGTCAGGACTCTTATCAGCTTGTTGCAAAGATCCAAGTGTGTGTGCAATTTTTTTTTTTAAGCAAGCAGGGACAGCCTGCTCGATTTTGAACTCAGGACATCTAAATCTGAGGAAAAATAGGAAACCTTTCCACTTCAACTTACAACTACTTAAGGGAGAAGGTTAGAGGGCAGAACACATTGCTGGTCAGTAGGATGCTCCTTAAAGAGCAGAAACAGATTTAATAAAAGCTCAAAAAAGGGTATGGAAAATGATGTGCAGTTTACTGTGCTAATCGTAACATTTCATAGCTTAGCCAAGGAGATCAAAACTGGTTTTACTAAATGATAGGGAGAGCAGTGAATAATTCCCACTGTGCCTGAACAACAAAACACAGTAGCAACAGGGGCAGTTCTCTCTTTAACAGCATGACCCATGGCAAATGAGTATTTTCTACTACCCTGAGGCATGCTAGGGCACTTCAGAGCCTTCTGACATTTTCCAATATGGTGTCTGCTGCTTCGCAGTTGATACATGAGCAAAGTGCATTGCTCCACTTGGTGAAGGGGTGAGATAAGAGAAGGCTCTTACAATGCTTAAGCCCCTGAGAAGTGTGGCGTAATAGCTTGCTCAAAGATCCAGATTGTCAACAGTTAAAGCACCAGTATATTTCACACTAATGTATTGTCTCAAGGTTTTTGACTCCTGCTACCAAGTAATTAACATGATGGGGGCAGCCTTATCATGCTTGAAGATTAGTTGCTTCTTCTTAACAGTGCAGAGGTGCTGTGCTTTTATTCTGCTGATTAAAACACTCATCCACAGGATACAGGGAGCAGGTATCTGTCAGGAAGGGTTTTGTTTCATTAAGAAATGTAGAGTTGCAACTTACATACCTGTTTGTCTTCTCCTTCTACAAGGAGGAAGACTGGGCACATATAACAAGTCTGATGTCGTTTTGTTTCCTGCTTTTCATACAAGTTTTCTTTGAACCAGCATAAGTGGAGAATGCAGAACCTCACTGTTTTATGCATCATGCAGAAAGAAGTCAGTATCAGTGCAAAGTGTGGCCCTCAGGCAACTTCCAGCTAATCCTACTATGTGACAAGCAAAATATTCAAAGAGCTTAACCAGTCTAATCAAGTGACTTTAAGAAAGCAGGGTGGAGTAGTGCAGATGGCTATTACACCTGTCTATGCTTGTGCTTTGCAGACAGCCATGCTGTAAGGGTGTACAACAGAATAGCATTGAAAGTAATTCACCTCTTTCACATTAGATGATGTCATCTTGTCCCGGGGCTGTCAAAAAAAGTGCATCAGGATAATAATCTACCGCTTATTACCTGAAGGACTAGCTATGGGTGAGTTCAAGGTAAGAGGATCAACAACATGACAGTACAGCTTTATGAACAATCTGAAGACTACACTAGTTTTCTGTGAAAGGAATAACTTTATTCCATTGACCAGGATTCCCAAGACTGTTCATCAGGACTGCCTGTTTTTTTCCAGTGCCAATGTTTATGCATTAGTTGGATAAATCTATCCCCGAGAGCACATAGGCATGCTACGGCTACTCGCTTACTGAACATATTGTAAGATGTATAAAAACATTTTCATCCAAAAGACTGGCAGTAAAAATTACAACATAGAAACACGTCACAATTTACACAAAAAAAGCTACTTTTGTCAAACTATATTAAAAAAATTAATCTTCAGCAGGTTCAAATGACAGCAGCTGGAAACCAAAGTATTGAAAATTATAGCCACTGACTTTGTACAAGCATGAGCAGAACCATGAAAAGTTTGTACTGATGTGGAACATACAGTGGTGATCTGAGCCATCTTGGTGCAGTTGTGCAAGCGATGTTACTTTGGCCTGCAGTAACAGAGGGCATAGTTTCCATAGGAAATAACAGGGATTTGAAGTGACAATTGATGCTGGCCCCTAGGAACAACTGACATCAAATCACTACTGTATATTGACTATTTCTGAGATGATTTATGACCTGTTATGAAGTAATAGGGAAGGTGGGGAAAGAGGTGTCAGTGAGAAATTATTTATTCAGAATTAATTTAAAACATCACATTTAAAATTTCCCAGCACGTTATCAGAAACATTTATAAAATCTGCTAACTCTGCCATGTTTCAATGATGACATTGTTTTGAAAAAAATATCCACTTCAATGCCATCCTTATTTTGAACAGGCAGTTTCTGACTTGGGTTCTCTAATCTGCAATAAGTTATAGAGCTGTACAGCGTAAATCCTATCGGATGGTTGCTTCAACAATGAAATGACTGGTTAATTTCAAGATTAGTGCACAATAGTGAAAAGCCATCTGCCAGTTTGTGTTTTGACAATAGTACATAAAAGGAAAAAGGCACTTTTTGGCTGGTTGTGCCTTTGACTTGGCAAATGTATCCATTTTGGAGGTACGCAGGCACTCCTTAAGATTTCCCCCATTTCTGTGCATTTTTTTTTTTTTTTTTTTTTTTTAAAGTAAGGCAGAATCCATAAATAAAGGCAAAAGCAGTGCGGACAATGTGACAAACTGAAAATGCAAAATGTACAAATATGAAAACTCAACTGGCACAAAAGTAGTGAGTATCCCGAGCTACTAGAAATGACTGAATTGCATTCAACATGGAAACCAAAACTCTGCTCAGGTAGTTCAACTGGTTTCCAGTTATTTATGAGCCAATAAACCTAGCTGTGGTATTTTAAATGTTGCCTGGTCAAGTGAAAACACGAAGCCAAATCATTCTTTCCCTGCATTAAAATTATTATAAAATCCACACAAAAATGTCTCCAACTCACTCAGGGAATTATTCATCATATACAACCAATACCAACTTTCTCAGTAACTTCAAAGCAAAAGCAAATGATTGCAGATCACATTATTAAGACTACAGTTTATTCAATATGTCTCCAAGTCTTAAAAAGATGATTTAATGGAGTCAAACTGCAACAATTCAATCTTAAAGTGCTTTTTTTCTTTTTAAACATTAATTTTTTTTTTTAAATCCACCTATGTCATTTCATACACACCTGGTACTAGAGAAAACAAAGCTTTTTTTATTGCTCTTCCCAATTTGACATCAGAAGGTTATCAGAAAAAGCTCACCAGTTCCAGAGTTCTTGTGCCAAAGTCATTCTATAAGGAATCACAATCTTTGAGAGCTCTCTCCGTGACCCCTCTGTCAGGCGCTATACAAACGAGCGGGGAGACATATTAAATACAAAGGTCCTTGTGTAGACTGATTTTTAAACTAATATTTTACAATGTAAATGTAAGTCATCACACATCTTCACATAATTTTGAATATTCCTATTCAATATTATCAGAAAGATTAAAAATGTGCCCTCCATACCTAAAGGCAGACTGATTTTTTTTTCCTGTATAAAACCCAAAAGAATCTCTTTTTTTGCAGCATCACAGAAAAAGCAACAGTTTTACATTCACTCATTTAATGTTCACATAATAAAAATTTCAACCACTAGCTTTTTTTGTATTTGATAAAATCTTGACAAACTTTTATCCTGTCTGGACAATCACACTAGCTACCACAGGAGTTCTTTGCAGCATTAAAGTTCCTAAACCTCCACAGATGAAGAATGCTTTGAACTTTGAAGGAAACAAAACTACTTCAGAGGTGCCATTGATTCTTAAAGCATTTTCTCTCCAGATTCCTCTGAAGGTGTAAGTGATGGGACTCCAGTTTCAAAAAGGTGCCAGGCATTAAATATTTCAGTTTAACTCTTGCTCTTGAGTTCGTAGATATCTTCTAAGGGTCAACGTCGTCAAGGTCACTTTTAGGCTCACCAATCACCATGGGAGACTCCGAGCCCTTTCAACACACAAAAATAATGATGGTAGTGCACACGTTATTCTTTAAAAGGTAACCAGTGAAACCTTAGCACCCTGATTGCTGTCAGGGTTATTTTGTCTGTATCACATCTTTAAAATGCAGCCATTAAGTAAATATGCAGTACAGGGAATTCTTAGTGTGAAGCCCACCATGAATTCTTAACATGAGAGGATTATTATTTTATTTACCTGTTGTAGATACCTGTCTCCATTCTCATTGGCTGGACTACTCTCTGATCCATTACTGCTTCCTGATTGATCTTTCTCATTCAACAGGGCTGTGGCATATGCCAGCGTGTCCTAGGGTAGAATGGAAATTCAGGAAGTTAGATGCCAAAAAGGCCACATTCCCCATTCATTCAATTATCGTAATTAAAAGCTCAAAATCTGCCAATATTGATCACATGCTAATAGACCTGCCATAGTTTGGGAGGATGTAACCAAGGTAACCACGTGGATTCACTTAAGGGTGCCCACTGTAACCAGGAACAGACTTAAGATCCAACCTCCACAGGAAGAATGCACTTAAGTCCACCTGTCTATAATAAGATGCCAAGAAAATGGCTGGTCAGCAAGGAGTAGGAAGGGGAAATGAAAATAATATAACACTACCTCTTGTGATTATGACACGTACCTGCGCTGAAATAGTGCGCTGGAAGGTTTTTGCAGTGGATGTTTCATTGGACACATTACTCTGTGGAGCCCAATAGTGTTCCGACATCTAAATAAAAACCAAAGTAGAAATTAAACCTGAGCAGCAGAAACACATTACATGCCTAAGGCCTCGCTTGTAGGTTCCACAGCAGGATGGGCCAAAAAGCCTGTGGCAAGGCTCCCCAAATCTGTGGCATACCTGTGCAGCACACTGGACAGCCTGTGTCCGCATCACTGAAACATTCTTATTTAATTCATTAAAAGGCACCAAAGCCAAGATGTATAATAGCAGTACAGTAATACTGTTCTATTTTTATAGCAAATTTCATTTCATGCCTGTTACACCACATTTTCAATTTTCAGTATGGTGCAGTTTCTGCACTGGCAACATAACTGCCTTGTAAAAGCTGTCGGAAAAAGATGGAGGTTTTTGCAGCTGGAGAGTGTCTCGGATTATTCAACAGCAATGATACCCCATGCAGTGCTTGCAGAGAGACCATGGCCTAATCTGGACTGCAGAAGCAGAACATGGACTGGTTTTACTGACCTTCACACTGAAGCGTCTTTGAGTACTGGAGAGCCATTGCCTGACCTGCATTAGCTGGGAGCTAGAGTTCCTGGCCATGGCAGTAGAAATTGAGAGGACAGTGGTGTCTGTTTAATGCATACATTTTTCTGTGTTGAACCACCACGGGTTGCAAGAAATCTCCAGTGGAAGGTGGCTCCCTGCACCAGTATGCTGGCAAGGGAAGGTTTCCATACTGGATTTTCTACATTGAACTTCAGCCTCTGAAAGCTTCCAATGCTGGCTTTCCTCATGGGGAGGGACATTAGTCATGGGGATCAGCACTGATTTAAAAAAAATATTCTAATTTATAAAAACTATGCACGAGTTTTCTTTACTGCTACCTATGTGTACATTTGTGTGCACACAATCCTTTCTATTTTAAAGTAAGGAGCCAAATAAAGTGACTTTTCCAAATGTATCCATTTAGCCATGTCATAATGCTACTTGCAATTCCAGGATAAACTTGCACTCTGTCATAATAATGATCACAGAAACCAAGATGAAATCCATGCCTATTCCAAAAATACAGCAAGGGCAGATTTGAGCTTATAATTAGAGCTGGGCGAATGACTGATTTTTCATTTTGGCCAGCGAACCCAAAAAATCAGGGACATCCCCCCGGTCAGTTCAGGAAAATCAAAATATTTTCTGATTTGGGAAGAAAAGATCTGAATCCATATCTCCTACCTACCATGTGAGTGTCTTAATCACCAGGCAACATTCTCTCTCTTTAGTCCAACGAATATTTATAGATTTACACAAAGTGGAACTGTGGAGATTGACAACAGAATAGCCTAGAGCCCATTGGTTAGGACATTCACCTGCTCAACTGAATATTTACGTATTTATACAAAATGGAAACCTTCAACAGGAAAGAGAGCAATCTACCACAGACTAGTCTAGAGCCTGATGGCTAGGCTGCTTGCCTGGGAGGGAGATCTGTGTTCAAGTTCCTGTTCCAGATCAGGGATTCCCACGTGGGTCTCCCACATCCCAGACAAGTGTCCTAACTACTGGAGTAACAGTTATAAATGGAAGGACAGACACATAGAGACAGTTTTCTGAAGCTGATCGTGAAAACCTTTCCCCAGCCTAAACTATCAGGGGAAATTTGTGAATAGTTTTGGGTCAACAAAAATTAAATTAAAAAAAATTCACATAGATCAACTTATAACAGAAATCTACAAATGTAACAAGGAAGAGAAGACAGACAGTCTCTCCATAATATTGCCCCAGCCAAATTACCTTCTTCTGTAGCCACTGTACAGCCCAGCTCCAATGATGAGAATTCTCCTTGAAATAATCTTTAGCAGCAGGGCACCTTGGAAATTGAGAGCATATTTATTATCCACAATAAAGGCAATCTTTTCCGCTAAATCTGAAATTCAAAGAATGCTCCTTCCTTTTCACACATTGCAAGAACCAAGTCAGTCACGGTCTTTCCTATATGTCATTGTTGTGAACACTTTTTTTTTTTTTTTTGTTGTGAAGACAATGCTATAATAAATTAACTGGCTTAGTGATACACAAATAACACTGAATGAAATTTACATCAGATAGTCTATTACATAAGTAAGTTAAAGGTGAACTAAGAGCATACATTTTTAAACCTTTTATTAACAGAATACATGATTAGACTTAAAAACTCGAACATTTTTACATGAAAGATCTGAAATCCTTCCTTATATTTATCTTCCAGAAACCTGCATTTCGCATGCAAGAACTGACAATTGCCTTAAACACTACAGAATGCAGCTCTCCTGCTTTGGCTTTCGATGTTGGTATCATCATCTGTGGCAGGAGAAATCCAACTCAGTGACTAGCAGATTTAAAAATACTCTACACACAACTTCAATCCATCTCAAGGGAACCTAGCACCTCATTTTCAAGAGATCCAGAAAACTTAAGTAGACTTCAAGAGCAGGCCTCTGAACTTCAACTGCATTACAGTAACCCAGCCTACAGGTGACAATTTGTGAGGTTGTTACTATGGAGAGATTAACATGAACTTTTCACTTTCTTTTACCATTACTTACTTCTGAGCAAGAGTAACAAGGAACTTGACACACTGATAGCAACGACTGCTGTCCACATGGTTACTATGGTGCATCAAGGCTGGAATGAGAGGGAAAAAAAGTTACCAACCTTTTTGTAACTGTTGTTCTTTGAGATATGTTGCTCATGTCATTCCATTTTAGGTGTGTGCGCGCCCACATGCGAGGTCAGAGATTTTTGCCTCAGCTGTATCCGAAGGGCCACCTGTGGCACCCTCTTGAGTGCCGTGCTCATGCATCAGTATATCAGGGGCCAGCAGCCCCACGGGCTCTCAGTTCCGTCTTGCTGGTAACTCCAACAGAGGGGCAGAAGGGAGGGTAATGGAACGGACATGAGCAACACATCTCGAAGAACAACCGTTACGAAAAGTAGGTAACTTTTCTTTGGGTGCTTGCTCATGTCGATTCCATTATAGGTGACTCACAAGCAGTAAGTATCAATGGAGGTGGGCTCAGAGTTCACGATCTTGCAGCTTGCAGCACTGCTCTGCCAAAGCCAGTGTCATCTTAAGATTGCTGGGTAAGTCTAGAATGAGATGCGAATATGTGGACAGAAGATCAGGTAGAGGCCCTACAGATGTCTTGGATTGATACCTGTGCCAGGAAGGCCATTGACAACACTTGTGCGCTAGTCGAGTGTGCTGTCATGATCGCTGGTGGAGGCACCTTCGCCCGCTCATAGCAGTAACGGATGCAGGCTGTGATCCAGTATGAAATTCTCTCAGCAGACACTGGACAACCTTTTATTCTGTCTGCCACTGCAACGAACAACTGCAATGACATCTGGAACAGCTTTGTTCTATTTGTGTAGAAGGCCAGTGCCCTCCTGACGTCCAGGGCGCATATCCTGCACTCCTCATCTGATGCATGAGCCTTTGGAAAGACGACTGATAAGTATATATCCTGGCCAGTCTGAAACTTGGAAACGACCTTCGGCAGAAATACTGGGTGCGGTCGCAGTTGGACCATATCCTTGCAGAACACCGTATAGGGTGGCTCCA
Organism: Chelonoidis abingdonii; assembly: GCF_003597395.2. Classification (NCBI taxonomy): domain Eukaryota; kingdom Metazoa; phylum Chordata; order Testudines; family Testudinidae; genus Chelonoidis; species Chelonoidis abingdonii. The sequence continues at coordinate 13,838,509 of NC_133775.1, forward strand.
AAGTAAGCACCCTGATCGTGGGCACTCTGTGGGCCAATGTTATCGCAACCAGGAACGAGACCTTCCAGGAGAGAAGCAGGAGACAGCAGGAAGCCAGCGGCTCAAACGGAAACCCCATGAGTCTCGACAGCATGAGATTCAGGTCCCAGGGAGGGATGGGATCCTGGATGCGAGGGTAGAGACGCTCCAGAACTTTCAAAAACTGTGCTGTCATGTTGCGAGCGAAGACGGATCTGTCTTGGAACAAAGGATGGAAAGCGGTGTTAGCGGTCAGGTGGACTTTGTTCAATGATAAGGCCAAATCTTGGAGTTTGAGGTGCAACAGATAATCCAGGATCTCCTACAGCAGGGCCTGCTCAGTCCGAATACGCTGTTCTAAGGTCCAACATGTGAATTTTTTTCATTTGGCCAGGTAAGTTGCTCTGATGGAGGGTTCCTGCTATTCAGAAAGACCTGTTGGACATGCTCGGCCCATGTCCTTTCTCCCACGCTTAACCATGCAGTAGCCAAGCTGTCAAGTACAGCACCGCACTGGTTCGGATGCAAAAGGCTGCTGTGGTTCTGTGACAGCAGATGTGGCCAGAGGGACAGCTGTAGCGGGGCGGCTACTGAAAGGCTCAGCAATGTGCTCGCGAGGCCACGCGGGGGCTATTAAGATAACTTTCTCCCTGTCTTGCCTGATCTTCGCAAGGACTCTGTGAATCAGCAGCACTGGTGAGCAGGCATACATCAGTGCCCCTGACCATGGAATGAGAAAGGGGTCTGATAGGGAGCCCCAGCCCATTCCTTGAATCGAACAGAACGCGCAGCATTTTCTGTTCTGCCTGGATGCAAACTGGTCCTCCTGGGGAGTCCCCAACCTCTGGAAGATTATGCTTACCACCTCCGGATGAAGCGACCACTCGTGGCAAGAGGAGAAAGTGCTCCTGATGTGATCTGCTAGGACGTTCCTGGTCCCAGGCAGGTGTGTGGCTATCAAATGAGTGGCATGCAGCACATAAAAATCCCCAAAGTGGAGAGCTTCTTGATAAAGGGCCAAAGACTGGGAATCACCCTGCATGCTGATGTCATGCATCACGGCAGTATTGTCCATCAGGACCTGCACTACTTTACCCTTCAGGTGGGGCAGGAAAGCCTGGCAGGCCAGGTGAATTGCTCTGAGCTCCCTGATGTTCATGTGGAGGGCCAGACGGTCCCACAACCAGCAGGGTATAGCACCAAGATACTATGTCCAGCACCCAGTGGTCTGAGGTGACCCACAACCAGGCCGAACGGTAGGGATGAAGACGTTTGAGGAAAGGACAGGGTGGATCCGGGGAATTGATGGAGGAATCTCTCTTGATCGCACTCTCAAAACGAGTGCTTCTGGCCCTCGGGATGCTTTGCTAGGTGCGTGGGAGGATGTTTCTCAGCAGACCCGACACCTGAGGCTGCCAAGGCCTTGGTAGCAGGGGTGGCTGGAATGGCTTCTGTGAAGACCGTGGTGTATGCATACCCAGCAAGCGAAGCGTGGTCTGAAAGCCCTTCAACCCATGCAGCCTCACATCCATTTGTTCAGAGAAGACACTATTTCCATCGAAGGGGAGGTCCTGGATCAAGGTCTGCATCTCTTGGGACAGGCCGGGGTCTGAAGTCAGGACCTGCGCCTCTTAACCACCGCGACCACTGTAACCGCTGAGTCCGCCATGTCCTACGCCATTTGGGGGGGAGCAACTAGCCGCTGTGGTGCCTTCCTTCACCAGGGTGCTGAATTCTTGGGCCAAACCCTTTTGGGATGGACTCCTGGAACTTATGGAGGGAGTCCCATAAATTAAAATTGTACCTGCCCAAGAGGGCCTGATGGTTCACCACCTGGAATTGCAGGCTGACAGAGGAATGCATTTTCCTCTCAAAAAGGTCCAGTTTTTTGGCCTCTATTTTTGGGAGTTGAGCTGGTGTGCCCCTGCTTGTCTTTATTGTTGGCCACAGACACAACCAGTGAGCCCAGAGATGGGTGGGTATAAAGGTACTTTGGCCAGGATAAAGTACTTCTTTTCGTCCCTTCTGGAGATGAGATGGATAGAAGACGGGGTTTGCCAGAGGGCCTTGGCAATTTTGAGGACTCCATCATGCACTGGTAGTGCAACACGGGCCGGGGTAGAGGCTGAGAGGATGTTGAACAAAGTGTCCGCCTGCTCGACTATCTCTTCCACCTCTAGGCCCAAGTTCTCAGCCACCCATTGAAACAGGGCCTGGTGTTCTTTAAAGTCATCAGATGGGCTGGCCCATGAGAGTCCTGTGACCCGCCTTGTCCAGGGATCAAGAGATGACTGTACCACTGGGGAAGGCCCTGGGACATCGTCCCCTGTGGGAGAGGGAGGTTTAGGGGTGGGTGCAGTCTCCTCTACCCCAACCTCTGAGTGCGACTCATGAACCGAGTTTGGTGCTGCCGGTGCCAACTGTTGCGCCGAGGCAGCAGCAGAGGAGCGGTGTGAAGGGGGCATCATCATGACCAGCATGTCCTATGCACTCCAATAAGGCCAGTGGCCGTGCTGCCAAGGTGGTGCAGGCGGAGGCCTCTGCTCTCTTGGCACTGGGAGAGCTTGGGAAGGTGTCGATACAATCAGGAGTTTGGGTCCCTACTGGTCCCAGGAGTCAGTGGTGGATCCTCTGGGGCTAAGGGCCCTGACAGGGGAGGCATGTCCACATGGCTTTGGAGTGGCAGGGCGGCCCAAACTGGGTCCTCTGCCCGATGGCCTTTCTAGCCCAGTTCCGAGGAGTCGTGCTTCTTTGTTTTCTTTCTAGGCACCAGAAACAGGGAGCAGTGCTGGGTGGAGCCTGGTGCAGGGGGTGCGCTACTCACTGAGGCCAAGGTACTGGGCGAGTCTTGGCGGGATGGCTCGGAAGCCGGACAACGGACAGCCTCCATGAGGAGAGCCTGCAAATGAATATCCTGCTCTGAGTCCTGGGTCGACATTTTTTACAAATATGACACTTGTTCTTCACATGTGATTCCCACAAGCATTTGAGGCAGCTGGTGTGGGGGTCACTTACAGGCATAGGCCTGTTAAAAGTCCGTACAGGGCTTAAACCTGGGAAACTGGGGCATGCCCTGCCTGGTGTGAAGTCCCCGCTGGGACTAACTTCTGACTCCTAACAACATTTAACAACTACTGAAGACTAACTACTATAAACAAACTATTTACAAGGCCCTAAGGCTCTAAGTCAGAAGAGATGAAATCACTAGCCCTTGCTATGCAAGGAAAGGTGCTCCAACTAACCACCATGGGTGGTAAGAAGGAACTGAGAGGAGGTAGGGCTGGCAGGGCCCGATATACTGATGCATGAACGTGGCATTCAAGGGAGCACCACAGCTGGCCCTACGGATACTGCCAAGGCAAAAATTTCTGACTGTGAACATGGGCACAGGCCAACCTAGAATGGAATTGATGTGAGCAAGCCTTCGAAGAACAGAAATATTTAAAACATAATTCACACACAGTTTTGTGATACAAACAGCTACAAATTGGATTGAAAATATCAGGCTAAAGCAAAAAATTCTGGCATTCTATAATTTATTAGAGCTTTCAGAAATGTTAGACATTTGTAAAATATTCACGCTAACAGTACTAATTTTGCTCAAGATTCTCTTACAGTTTATCTGAACCCTCCTTTTTGTCTAAACTAGATCAAAGTAAAACTGCAGGCAATTATTTTATGCACTGTACCTGGATTTCAAACAGCAGTTTACATACAAGCTGTAAATCTCTGGTAATACTGTTATCTTCCTCCTATCCATCCTACTATAGATTTTTACATGGTTCCATCTACCAGGAAGCAAATTAACAATCAAAACCAGGATAAAGGACCCCAGCTCACCATATTCCAACTGGAGCTAAAACTTCTAAAGCAATTATCAGAGGGGTAGCCATGTTAGTCTGTATCCACAAAAACAACGAGGATCCTGGTGGTACCTTAAAGACTAACAGATTTATTTGGGCATAAGCTTTCATGTGTGAAAAACCCACGTCTTCAGATCCACACAGTTTTTTACCCACAAAAGCTTATTTATCCACGAAAGCTTATGCCCAAATAAATGTTAGTCTTTAAGGTGCCACCAGACTCCTTGTTGTTTTTCTAAAGCAATGTCTAACTCCTCAATATATAAATAAAAGCAAAATTAATCACCCAGGAACCCCTTAATGGAGGATGAGCAAGTCAGTAATTTTCCTATGTTGTTAAGTTTCTTGTCTCTGCATCCCACAATGGAGTCAAGCTGGATAAAAATATGTTAATTTTTTTAAAAAAAATCAGATTTTGTTGAATTAAATAAAACACATTTTTCTTTAAAATAACCATTTAAAATTGAATTTGAAATGATAACAACTAGTAGTTCTGCATCCTCTCACACCTAGTTCTTACTCAGAAATTGGAAGAGGAAAACAAGCTTTCCTGCTTTTTCAACTCCCAGCTGGTTTCTTAACTCTGAATGAATGAGTCACTGAATTGAACTAGCTGAAAAAGCTGCAACAAAGAAAATATTCTCTCTGCACCTACAAATAGCTGACAAAAGCTGGTTTAGCACTTCAACAAACTCTGTTCTAGTAGCTTCCACCAGTTCAGTGGTTTAATGTAAAGGATTTTAATAATGATTGTAAGTTAGGCTGTAACATAGGTTCTAAAGCATGAAGGACATGGAGACCAGAAACAGCCAGTTCAATTAATTAACCACAGATACTTATATTGTTTAATAAATCAGTTGGTTTTAAATGCAAAACATTGTTACTTGATTTTTTCTTATCAGCACATAAAACTGTTTGGTAGTTAAATAAAACTATTTAAATTTTTTTTTTGCGCATTTGAAGTCCAATTTTCATCCAGTTTGATGCAAATCCTGAATTAAAGAATCAAGTAAAGAAGAAATGTGTTATCACATTTTCTAACGTAATAGATGTAAAAAAATATGAATCTGAATAAATGTATTTAAGCTCTATACTTGCTTAAATTTAAATATATGTATATAGATATAGCATATCCCCTTGGCTAGCTAAAGAAATACCAAATTTAGTACAAAGGCTATATTTAGTTGCAAATCAGCATGTTTTAATGGTTGCCAACTGATGATTTAAATCAATTTGTTTTAAATAATCTACCCTGAGCAGAGGTTGCAAGAAAGGATTCCAGGATCTGCCAGAAGTGGACTTGTTACCCAAAGGTTGTTTTGTAAATGGCTTTGTGGTCTTAACAACAGTAGAGAGCACAGTAATGAAGTCTGTGAAGTATCTGAACAGTTTCTAGGAATTCCAGGTTTAACTTAGTTATCCTCATATCAATAGTAGGATCTTGTCCATGTGGCCAAGGACAGTAAGATTTCATGACAAATGAAGCATGAAAGACACCATGAGGGGGAATGATGTTCAAACTCACACCTGAGAAGAAGGGATAGCCCCGCAGCTGTTACGGTACGAGATCCTTGAACAAATTTTCCTCGACATCCGGACAGAAAAGCTGCAACACCCTTGGAGAATCCTACTTACAAAACCACAGTGGTAGAAGATTTCTTTCCCACCGTTTCCAAGAGCTCTGTGGCAAAGGAGTCCATGTGGGTGGGGAAGGGCTCAGCAACTTGCTGACTGGGGAGAGCTCTTGGTAATACCATTATTAGAAGGGGAGAGCAGCTCACATTAGAACCAAATCTGGGATGGGGCTGTATGTGTATGTGTCACATCCCCTATAGTAAGAGAAGGTTTTATCATTCCACAGGAGATTAGGGCTGTTGCCCTCCTTCTCCCACACTTTACCTTCCAGGTCAGAGAAGCTTTGGGGGAAAGAACCTTGACTCATGGAGCAGGGGGCGGGGGAAACCACCTTAGCTATGGAGAGCCTGCATTCAGATACCAGCCCTCTGATTCAGCAGGATCAGAACACCTGGAGATGAGCTAAGGCCTGCATACAGGCTTACACACTTTTAAAGGCAGGATGCATGCATCCAGTCGTTGGTAAGATTACTGAATCAGAACAGGGGTCACCACATTCATAAGGGAGGAAGACTGGAGGAGGCAGCAAAAGTATTAAGATGTGTAAGGAGGAGACTCTCTCGAGGAGTCTGTTGTGCAACTGGGTTGAAAGTCAACCAGCCAACTGAGAGAAATTCTCATCTCTTTCACTTACTTCACATTTTCTTCACATCTTTTTTTCCCCCTAGGGAAAGGCCAAAAATGTTGTTAGTATATAGGTTGCTTCCTATATACTAACTGCTTTTCCTCCTGGTCTCCAGTGCAAGGACTACATTGCAGTACGGGGCCAGGGAGAGAACCTTTATGACAATACTATATATTTATGTGTACACTATATATTTATGTGTACACTCACCCCCCAATAGTTTGGACCTGATTTGAACTCTGAATGGCCTTCCCTGATGTACGTGTGCTCCATTCCTCTATCAGCTCAATGATTTGTTTTGTTTGGGAGAAATAAGAGTCCATTTCCTCCCGTCTATCACCATGATATTCTCATGCTCTGCTTTTGGATAACATGTGAAATCAATTTCACTACGAGGTTCTTCAGTTCAGCAAGATATAAAAACCAATAGGTTATCTGGACATTTGTCAAAGGAAAGCATTACCACATTTCACACAATAGGCCTACTTGCCTAGCAATCCATTTTCAGTCTCAAATGCAAATTTGACCCTCTCTACTTGTAAAGGGTCTTCAATAACCTGTGAAGAAAAAAAAAAGGGTTGGTAGAACTTAGTGTTGTGTGAGAGGTACTTGCAAGGTGGTCTCCATTATAACCATGGTCTCTGGTTCTTCAGATTTTTGTGTTTAAATCATAGAATTGTAGGACTGGAAGGGATCTCAGGAAGTCTTCTAGTCCAGTCGCCTGTACTCAAAATAGGACTAAGCACTATCTAGACGAGGGGCACGCAAACTTTTTGGCTTGAGGGCTGTGTCGGGTTTTGGAAATTGTAAGGAGGGCTGGTTAGGGGAGGGGGTCGTGGCCCAGATCCCACCTCCTATCTGCGCCCCCCCACCTCATCCAACCTCCCCGTTCCCGGATGACCCCCCTCCCCGGGACCACTGGCCCTTACACCCCTCCTCCAGGACCCCTGCCCCTGACTGCGCCCCCCGGCCCATCCAACCCCCTCTCATTCCTGACTGCTCTCCTGGGACCCCGCCCCCATTCAACCCCCTATCCGCCCCTGTACACCCAACCACCCCCCCGAACTGCCCTGTCCTCTATCCAACCCCCTCGCTCCCTGCCCCCTTACTGCACCGCCTGGAGCACTGGTGGCTGGCAGCGCTATGCCTGACCACTGGATCCAGGCCAGGCTCTGCAGCTGTGCTGCCCCAGAAGTTCATAGCCCTTCCGCCCAGAGCACTGCGCCGGCAGCGGAGTGAGCTGAGGCTGCAGGGGGGAGAGTGGGGACAGCAGGAGAAGGGCTGGGGTAGCCTCCTGGGCCAGGAGCGGCCTGCAGGCTGTAGTTTGCCCACCTCTGATCTAGACCATCACTGACAGGTGACTGTCTAACCTGCTCTTAAAAATCTCCAACAACAGAGATTCCACAACCTCCCTAGGCAATTTATTCCACTGTTCAACTACCCTGGCAGTTAAGACGTTTTTCCTAATGTCCAACCTAGACCACCCTTGTGGCAATTAAGCCCATTGCTTCTTGTCCTATCCTCAGAGGTTAAGAAGAACAATTCTTCTCCCTCCTCCTTGTAACAACCTTTTATGTACTTGAAAACTGTTATGATCCCCTCAGTCTTCTCCAGACTAAAAACACACCCATGTTTTCAATCTTCTCTCACAGGTCATGTTTTCTAGACATTTAAATCATTTTTGTTACTTTTCTCTGGACTCTCTCCAATTTGTCCACATCTTTCCCGAAACGCGGGCACGCAGAACTGGACACAATACTCCAGCTGAGGCCTAATCAGTGCTGACAAAGTACCAAAAAAGAACGTTTATACATGCTGACTTTTAGCGACAGCTGCGTGGTGTAGACAAGCCCAAAGAAAGCTATCAGGTTGATTTGATATGATTTGTTCTTGACAAATCCACACTGACAGCTACTTATCATATTATACAAACATCACACTAGGTGTTTGCAAACTGACTGCTCAATTATTTGCTCCATTGTATTTCCAAGTGCTTTCCAAGAACTTAAGCTGACTAGTCTATAGTTACCTGGGTCGTCCTTATTCCCCTTTTTATACGTTGGCACTATATTTGCTCTTTTCCAGTCCTCTAGAATCTCTCCTGTCTTCCATAACTTTTCAAAGATAATCGCTAATGGCTCAGCTCCTTGACTATCCTAGGATATATTTCATCAGGCCCTGGTGACTTGAAGACATCTAACTTGTCTAGATATTTTTTTAACTTGTTCTTTCCCTATTTTAGCTTTTGATTCTACTTCATTTTCACTGGTGTTCATTAACTTAGATATCTAAGTGCTACTAAACTTTTTGGTGAAAAACAAACAAGAAAGTCATTTCGTATTTCTGCCATTTCCACATTTTGTTATTGTTCCCCTTCCCCCGCCCCCAGTGAGTAATGGGCCTATCCTATCTTTGGTCTTCCTCTTGCATCTAAACATGGCTGAGGGGTGAAAACATTATCTAAAGTTGTATCTGTTCTCTCATTACCTCTTACGTCTCTAGCTAATTTAATCTTGTTAGGTGCCTTGGTCTTTCTAATTTTGTCCCTACATTCTTGTGTTATTTGTTTATATTCATCCTCTGTAATCTGACCCAGTTTCCACTTTTTGTAGGACTCTGATTTTGAAATCATTGAAGATCTCCTGGTTAAGCCAGGATGGTCTCTTGCCATACTTCCTCTCTTTCCCATGCAGTGGGCGAGTTTGCTCTTGTGCCCTTAATAATATCTTTTTGAAAAACTGCTAACTCTCTTGAACTCTTTTTCCCCTTACACTTGCTTCCCATAGGATCTTACCTACCAACTCCCTGAATTTGGTAAAGTCTGCCTTCTTGAAATCCATTACATTTATTGTGCTGTTTTCCCTCTTACTATTCCTTAGAATTATGAACCTGATTCTCTTCAGGTCCAAAATGAAAAAAACAAGACTTGTAGCATTTCAGTGACTACTGCAATACTGAGTAAGTAACACAGTTTACAATAGACAAACTCTCAGTTGAAAGGAGGAAAGATTACAAGGTGTGTGTGTGTGTGTGTGTCAGAACTGTGACCACCATAATAATGCCTTCCTTCAGTCAGGTATTTAAACGTAATCCAGCCTGCTTGGGCAGTGCTTCACATACAAGTCTTTACTCTTCACTTACCAATATCTCATGAAGTAACTGGAATATGTTCTTCAGTTCATGAGGGGGGGCAGTTTCCAGCTGATTCTTTATGTTAGAAAAACAAAATTCATCAGATGGTAGAATACACACCAGCATAAATTTGATGTAATTCAGTAATAGTTCAAAATATACCAGAGATAGTTAACATTCCTTGTTTGTAGTTTACAAAAAAACTGAACTATTTATTTGAACCTTAAATCCTAAAGGAAACTCCAAGGAGCGTACAGACTATACTTAAGATCCCCCAAAAATATTTAAAGCCCTTGGAACACAACCCTAAGTTCAAAGCCTGGAACAGACCATATGCTGAAAGTCTACTTTGATTAGCTTTGTACCTTGATGAAATGTAGCACCGTGAAGGAAAAGTGCTCGTTACAAAAGCAGCAGTATACCACCATCTCGATGAGAACTGACAACGATCCAGTTAGCTCCCGTAACGCATGCATCACCTAATGGAGAGATACATATCATTTCAACACAGCTATAGTGTTACTCTTAAAAGTTATAGCGTTATGGGATTTTTTTAGTATCCTTCAGGGATGTAACTTTGCTTCCTATCCCACAGTGGCCAGGTCAGTCCACCCCCAATCACATTCCATAACATTGCTGCTTTCCATCTCTGCTAAGCTTGCCTTCAACAATAATTTGGCTTGCAGCCCACTTATGAGCTATGTTACTGAAGTTTCCCAGTGTAAAAAGGCTGAGTTGATATTTTCTGATGTGTGTTCCAAAGGCTAAAATGTTTGTTTTATTTCTCAAGTGTAGTGGTATTGCAAAGAACCAACATAACTCCAGCTTTTAAACACACAAGATGTGGAGACATTTAGCACAATAGCTACCTCCAGTAAGTAAGGCTTCCCCTCAGACAGGAACAACAAGGCTTCCACTTCTTCATGGAGGGACAGAAGTGGACCTGAGACAGTGATGCTAAGAGGTGGACGCTGTTTAAAGATACCAGGAGCTAAAAGAAAAACAGAACACACAACCCATGGATATAACACTGTTCTGCACTTCAAAAACCACCATCATTTCTGTGACAATGTTGGGTTTGCTGCAATCTCTGTTGGCAGCAAATAGTTTCCAAGAACCTTCATCTCAAATGCTGCACCACATACAATACGCATCACCACACAATTACTTAAGCACAGAAAATGAACCATTTATTATGGCGTCAGCATCCTAGTGACAACTTAATAAAGTGCTAAAAGACCACAGCAAACGAGTTTACTTACATACATTAACTTTGGATACTTTTATCTCAAGTTTTAAACACAATCTCTACCATCACATTCAAGTGTTACAAACAGAATTTAACATCTTTCTAGTACTTTAAAACCTCAATCCCATCTCAAAGTTTGGCAAATTTAACAATTCTGTTCAGTACTGAAACTTTTCTTTCAAATGAGGGAGGAGATGTCTCTAAAGTCCCACTTCAAGCACTGAGGATCCCAAATTTTGTCTTTTTATCCCTTCCACAGCACTTAGTTTAACAGGAGTGTCTTTCCAGCGGCAGATGGCTGGATACTTAACTGCTTATTTAACTTTACCTAATAATTAAATATCCTTTTGAAAGGGATATGGAAAATGCAAGCAAAGTACAAAGTTGAAAGCTGGTTGTGTCTGGTACATGGTCCAGACTGGACTGACATAGCTTAATTCACTCATGCTGGTAAAACTCTCTTGGACACATGGATGACAGGGTGCTATGAAAATGATATATTCACACATTCCTAGAGTGTTAGCCATATTTTTAGTTCACTGTGATATTCAAGTATCTCTACACGTACACAAATGAAAAACACGTGGGCTCTGCTGTATGTCTCACACACACTATTGGTTTCAATGTTCAAGGTAATTTATTTCCCTCAGTGATGACAAAATTAGTTCCCTCCACAAACGTAAGATCATCTCAGCAAAGTGCCATATAAAAACTGAAAAGTAACTCTTACCCACATTCCTCTGTGAGGAGACATCAGAGTGCAAAACAAGTAGTGCCACAGTATTGTGAAGGAATCCAAACTCCCGAGCTTGTGCTGAACTCCACCTGCGGTTCTGTTTGGCAAAGCATGGATCAAAATATACATCACTCCCTACTTACATGGGTAGTAACACATTCAAAGCCAAGCATCTATAACTTTTTCTTCTCTGGATGCAGTGAAACCTTCCTGCACTACATGTAATAAAAACCCACTCAATCCATCACAGCTACGAAACATCAATTCATTCAGACAAAGGTGGAGTTTAAGCACAGATTTAAAGGAAAATGATAAAATAATCAGAGGAATACACCTTTTTAAACCTCATCAAAAGTCTGTCCTCTGACTTAAGCATATTAAAAATATGGGAATAGTCAACCTAAGCACACACGACATACATGCTATTCAGGTGTTACCTGGTTATTTTGCCGGTTGGGGCCAAGGAGAAAGTTGATCATATGTCTTAAAGCAGAATGTTGGAGAAGAAGATTGCTAGCCCTTATACCCTGCTGTCAAAAGACAGAATGCAAAGTTAAACATTGCTGTACAGATAAAGAAATTACGTTTTTTTTAGGAGTAAAAGTAATTCGCTGCACAGGCTAGACTCTAAATTCCCTACTTACAAAGGAAGTGTTTCTCTACCAATAAGCTACACCTTCACATAGCAAGAGCACTGAATAAAGGATGCTTTATGAAATTCTTCTTAGTGGTTTGTAAGCTTTTTGTGCCGTTAAAACAATTACAAACCATGCTGTGATGTACAGCACCATCCTTTCTGCTATTCAGCTTTCCACCGCAAACCTTTTAGCCTATTTCTTTAAATATTGTCAAATTATTGCATTTAGACTTAAGCAACACAGGCAGGGTTTAACATGTATACATTGCTTGTATTTCTAAACTCTTCTGTCCCAATCTAGTGTTCAAAAGCCATGTACTTTACAGAGATAGGAGTTTTACTCATTTGAATTCTGGAAAGTTCTCATTATTGTTTTCTTAAATAGGTTGTAGAGTATCCAAAACCAGTTCCTTTTCTCATGCCCTTTTAAATTAAAATAATTTGAAAAGCTATTAGTTCATTTAGTTACCTTGTGTACAAAGTTGTTGAACAGGAAAAAGTACTGTGCACAGTTTTTACAGTTCTCGGGAACATCTTTATCCAACAGAGCAAGTAGCACCTCCATCAACTGATGTAGACTTTTTAACTGTCAAAAAGTAATATTTAAATTAAAGTGGCAATTGTCTACTGTGTAAATCATTCAAAAACACCCCCTATTAAGGTTGAGGGCTAGTTAACATCACTGTGTTTATATTCAGATGTACTTATTGTGATGAGAAAAACCAAACCAGGATGAAGCACAGTCAAAACCTGCTTTCCCCTTTCAGACAGTAATATTATGCACAGTATGAAAATGAAAGCAAAGTATCAACATTCAGCAGAACTTGCTCAGAGAAATGGAATTTGGCCAGCTTTGTCTCACTGGGCCATTTAGCAGACTGTTCTTATAGGTTTAATTAGACAACTTCCTAAACAGTGGCCCCAAAGGGGTAGGAACATCCTCCTCCCCATGAGAGAGTTATCCTAATCCATCACACAGAAGCATTCACTGAAAAGTCCATATACAAAGTTAGGAAATTAATTTCTGCTGTGAATCGCAGTCTGGCAATTAAGACTAACTTAAAAGCCCATTGGCAATGCATGGAAGTATGCTAGCAGCACAGAACGGTGATCATATTTTCTCAATTTCTCTTACAACTCAAGGACAATTCCATGAGAATATGTCTAAATTCATTTTTCCCACCTGGAAAAAACACTGTTTAGAAAAAATACTTCTTGATTCATATTTTCTTGTGGTTTCTCCCTTGTGGTATTACTAGGGACAGTTGCATATAAGCAGGAACACTGAAAAAGCTTACCTACTGAGGCGCTCTCACCCAGAGTTAATCCTCTAAGCACCACTGCATTTATATTCAGCATAATATAGTACCCTGAAGTGATGTTAGAGACTTCTGACCTCAGATAAGGAAGGGGAAGCAGTTGCAGATAACTCAGATTCTGGATGTGTGTACACCAGACTTGGTAATATCAAAAGAGAATAAATCAAAACATGACAAAGAATGATTTTCAAATAATGTTTTGGAATTTTTTTGTGTGGGGATAGCTTCTCTTTGAGACAACAAACTTGAATGTTATTTTTATTTATTTTATATATAAAATAAATAAAAATATATATATATATATATATTTTTAATAGGGAATACTGTGTTTTACCTAAACTTGAGCTCTTAAAATTGATGACTGATTGGTGATCCCTCAATTTCGAGGATGATCTCGATCTCTACCATGGATTTACATATAGGTCCTGAGATGACTCAGGAGTCTGATCCTGGGACAGCAAATCTGCCCCTGCAGTAGGTACACATTTTGTGGCAGGTCAGAGGCTTGCTAGGAGCAAGTTATTTCTTTTTCCTTCCTCCTATCTCTTTTTAGCTTCGAGGGCAAGGCATTTCTCCTCAAAGCGGGCCACTGTCTGATGGAGGATATGATGCCATTGGGGTCAGTTGATAGCTTGCTCTTCCCAGCTTGTGATGTCCACATCAGTTTTCTTAAGCTACACTTTCAGTGTGTCTTTGCAGGATTTTCTCTGACCACCATGGGATCTCTGACCATGGGTGAGCTGAGAGTAGAGGACTTGTTTTGAGAGATGAGAGTCCAGCATCTGCACAGAATGTCCAGCCCTGCGAAGCTGGGGCATGAGGATCATTGCTTCCATGCTAGTGACATTGGCTTCAGCAAGGATACTGGCATTAGTGTGGCGATCTTGCCACTTGACGCGAAGGATCTTCTAGCAGCATTGTTGGAGGTATCCCTCCAAACTCTGGAGGTGTTGTCGATAGGTCACCCAGGCTTGGCATCCATAAAGGAGTATAGGAACAATAACTGTCTTATAGACCTGGATCTTGGTGTCCTGCCGTAGGTCACGGTCCATGAAAACGCATTGGAGCAATTTCCCAAAGGAAGCACTTGTGCACTGGATCCTATGGTGGAGCTCACTCTCGATTTTTGCATTTTGAGAAAGTTGGCTATCAAGGTAACTCAACACTCTCCAAAGTCTAACCCTCGATGGTGATTTGTGGTGGGTCATGTGCAAGGCATGAAGCAAGTTGATCGAGCACTTTAGTCTTCTCAAATATTGAGAGAGAGTCTAGGCTTCGATAAGCTTGTGCAAGAAAATCCAGTATGGACTGAAGGTCATTCTCAATGTCTGCGAGAATGACACAATCATCAGCATACTGAAGATTAGTAATAGATGCCCTGAAGACTTTAGACTTTGAGTGGAGACGCTGAAGATTAAAGAGCCACCCATTCATTCTACATTGAATGTCAACTCCATTGGGGAGGTGATCTTTAACGAGGACAAAAATGACTGTTAAATAGGTGGAAAACAGGGTTGGGGCAATAATGCATCCTTGCTTAACCCCAGTTCTTATGACAAAAGGTTCCATCTCAAGGCCATTACAGAGAACCGTAGCAGTCATCTGATCATGGAGAAACCTTAGGAACTTAAATAATAAATTTTGGCCTCTCTCAAATTGATGAAAGCCATGTACAAATCCTAATTTTGCTCCCGAGACTTTTCCATCCTCTGTTACCTTAAAATTAAGGTGCATGTCATTCCCCAGCAAACTTAACTGCTATTTACGTACAGATAGAGGGCTGAGATCCCGTGATGTGTACCAGACATTCAAAATATGCAACTTGGGACTCCAAGACTGGGGTACATTGCATTATCGTGGCTAGAGGCAATGCAAATGAAGAGATTCAAGAGCTGAAGAACTGTGGAGAATGAGGTTATTAAAACCTTCTACTTTGGTCATTAACAGAGGTGCATGGTATTTTCTGGCAATACAGTGCCAGCTATAACATTACAAAAATCAATACACTAATTCAGAATTAAATATCACTGACCTTATCCTGATAAAGCAAGGCACCGTCTAGAGTTTTTTCAAGAATGGTGGCAACAGCAATTCGCACCTCTCTCACACTGCACTCCAGCAGGAAAGTCCTGGAAAATACACAATGAAGCTGAAGAGAGCTTGGGATCAAACCTTCAGTTTGTCTATGCTACTACTTCATGTTGAAGTTTGGCATGTAAAAGGACAAAAGCTGAGGCTTGCATTCATGTTTGCTCCTATTGCAACTGCCAATGTTTAGTTTTTTAGAGCAGCGAACCTGCATTTGATCACTTTAAAAGACCTAACTGAAGTTACAGTACAATTCATAAGAGACATCTATACATATAGCATTAACGTTCTTCAATCAGCGCTTTTATATATAGCATACAGTACGGTTGCACAGCAGATTCCTAGCATATGTTCCAGGCCACTCAGAAGTGATTAAATGGGATCTTGCCTCAACTTCTGAGAGCTGGCACACTTTCCCTACCCAGTGGTCTTCACCAATGGATGATCTTATACATGGCATGATTACCATGCAATCTTCTCCAGCAATAAAAAAAAATCCAAGAAGCAATTTCATAACAGCATACTGGCACCATCACCTCCTCTCCTAAATTTTCCATCTTAGATTACATGATAGGTGGCTTGGAAATGCCGAAACACTAGATATTTCCTTTTCTGATCAAGAACCAGCAAACTGACTTCCTGATATGAAATCCAAAATACCACGAAGCATGTAGGTAATTCAGAGAGAACTTTGTTTAAACACTAGTGAGTTTGGTGCAGAAAAACAAGAAGCCATTCAAAGTTAGGGGTTCTCTCACAACTAAGGTTATGGAAGGAATGTCAACCTTGAATTTCCTTGCCTCAATTAGTGATTTTTACTGCTAGTTAGCTAGAAATATATTACAACGATCAGGTGATTCATGGGAATACAGTATGACAGCTGAAGAGCTATTCCCTCAAAGTAATTATGATTTATCATCTAAATATTTAATACAATTAAGAAAATGCTTAAACTTAGATCATGAAGCTTTCTAATACATTGGAATATGTGCTAAAATGTAAAAAGAGCCTTGGATGCAAACAAAAATTTTCTTGTAACCCCAAAACAAGCCAGTATTTAGTTGTGAGCTCTTCACTCATTTAAACTGTAATAGCACCAGCAATGGCCTGGATTTATTATGCTCAAAAGAGTTGCTGTGGACATCTCCACTGAAACCTTGGAATAGTGCAAGATAAACACAACAATCTGCAAGGATTTAATGTAAATGCCTCTAAGAAAGAAATTAACTAGGCTGAAGAGCTTTTGTAAACAACCACTTTATAAAAAGCTGAGGACTGACAAATAACTTGAGAATTCTCAATGAAAGGCATTCTGAAATAAGGCCTGACTAGCACGTTGGTGGACTTTGTTTCTTGAACACAAATTACCTCCCCTTTCTATTAAGTACAATAAAAGCTGTTTGATAACATCCTTCTGAGCAACGTGAACCATGAAATTGGTCATCTAGGGACTTCACTGTAGAGGAGTCAGTGGGTGGATGAACTTATTCAAAGAATATGCTTTAGCTTTTACATCTTTGTAAGAGAAACAAAATTGAGAATATCTGCAACGATCTTGTTAAACACATTTAATCGTGTTTTCTGTTCCCTTCCTCTTGTAGCATAAACAAGCCAAAAGCTCCACAAACTCTTGTATTTCAAAGCAATCACTAAACTAGATTAGACATTTGTTTCTCCATTTACGTGGACATCACTATCTTATTATATTTATTGGCTTCTTCATGAAAAATTAAGCAATTAGATAATCACAAATACTATTTCAAAACATATGATTAAGGGATACAGAATATACTGAACAGCTCTTCTACTTTTATTAGTATGTGGCAAACCACACCTTTAAGAAACATTATTTATATTGACTTGAGAGAAGATATTGGTACTTACTTTACAAGCTCTCGTCCCTCTGATCCAACCAAATATTCAACTAGCCACTGACAAGCATCAAAACTTTTAGAAAGCAATGCATCAATGGTGGCAATCCATTCTTCTGTATCAATCCTTTTATGAAGCAGAGACAGCAGGATCAGTAAAACAGCTGAATTTCATATCTGACTTTCTTGTCTTATAATCAGTATCTGGTGTTTTTAGAGCAGGGGTGGGCAAACATTTTGGCCCAAGGGACACATCTGGGTGGGGAAACTGCATGCAGGGCCATGACTGTAGGGCTGGGGCAGGGGGTTGGGGTGTGGGAAGGAGTACGAGGTGTGGGAGGGGTTGCGGTGTGCCGGAAGGGGCTCAGGGCAAGGGGTTGTGACAGAGGAGGGGTACACGGTATATGAGGGGGCTCAGAGAAGGGGGTTGGGATGCAGAGGAGGTGCAGAGTGAAGGATGGGGCTCAGGGCAGGGGTAAAGGAGGAATAGGAGGGGGCTCAGGGCAGGGGGTTGGGGTGAAGGAGGGGTGCAGCAGGGGCTCGGGTCAGGGGATTGGGGTGCAGGAGGGATGAGGCAGGGGGTTGGGGCAGAGGAGGGGTTCAGGGTGCGGACTCTGGCCCGGCGCTGCTCACCTGGAGTGGCTCTCCAGGATGGCAGCGGTGCGCACCGAGGCCAGGTCGGCCTCCCTGCCTATCATGGCCCTGCATTGCTCCTGGAAGCGGCCGGCACCACGTCCCTATGGCTCCTGGAGGAGGAGGGGCAGAGCTCTCTGGCTGCCCTCCCACGGGAGCCACAGGGACGTGGTACCTCCCCCAATGCTCCCATTGGCTCCCCTCTGCTCCCCCTCCCTCACGGGCTGCAGGGACATGGTGCTCGGCCACTTCTAGGAGTGGCGCAGGGCCCACAGCGCCACGAGGGTGGCAATCCTGCAGGCCAGATCCAAAGCCCTGACAGGCCGGATCCAGCATGCGGGCTGTAGTTTGCCCACCCCTGTTCTAGAGGTAGTTATCGTTCTGCTGTGCAGCTTTCAGGGCAGCAGGACCCAACTTGACAGTCAAAGGGGAGTGGTTTGACTCCTTTTTCTGGGGAGCTACTGCCTCCACCACTGAAAAATATCTTAGGAATTTAACAAGATACAGTAACTCAGACTCTCTCTCTGTTTCACCTGTCTACAACGTATAAAGGACCCATGTCTTGATTTGAATTGAAAACATGTTGGATAGCACAGGACAAAATAGTGAGACATTTAAGAAAAAGATCATCCATTGCATTGTACTGTCTCAAATCCAGCCTAGCCATTCCTGCACTGAGATCCAAAAAGTGGGTTTTAACATTATTCATAAACTCTGCAATACTCAGGAAAAGTAAGTATTTATTTAAAACTAAGAATTTACTTGTGGTCATAAAATACCAGGATTTGGAGTCATTTCTCAATTCAGAATACACACTAATTAAAGCTTCGACCATTTTACTTGTATTTAAATCCTTTCTACCCCCACAACGATGTTATGGGTGACACTCACAGAAATGGGCAACTGCAGTAGAAGTAAGTTGTCAAGTTTCCCTCCCTGGATTTTTTTGTGTTGGACAAATTCCGTTTGTATTTGGAATCCCACAGCTGGAGAGTATTGCTGTGCTGATGAATATCAACAGGATTTGTGGAGTTAAGAGGTTTAAATGTATGTTTCAAAAAGTTATAGGATTTACAAGCCAGCAAATCTCATCAGGTGCGTGTACACAGAGCACTAAAATGAGTCCTTACCTGAGTTTTTTCTTGGTTCGTAGATAGGTTTGGAAGAGGAACTGGACCGCTAGCTGTAGGCTCACCTTTGCCATACATGGGTAATAGGGGTGTTTTAGCTTAGTCTGAAAGAAATAACACATTCACTCCAGTCCAGCAGTACCACTTTTCTGTTCATATTTGTTAAGAATCAGTAAACATTGCAAAATGCTCGTTTTTTAAAGTTTTGCTTCATTTGGAGGCACATTGGCCAGCCCCAAATTTTACCTACACTGAAATGAAGACTCTCCAGTTGAGAATACAAGAGCAATCTAAAACCAGGGCTATACCTTTGCTAAAATATGAACTAGCTTGCTGAAAAACCCAGCCAACCCAGGATGCTGGTTTGTTTACTGTTCTGTCATTGTGAGTAGACAGGACTGTACGAGCTCCAGGACTCTGGAATGCATCTATCAGAGCTGCTAGGCTTATAAATGTCCCTTTAAAGTTGGAAGCATTGTTTTACAGAAAGCTTCAAGAACTGGAAAAAGAATGATACGAAGGTGACTAATATCACTTGTGATCCACCCTTCATATAGAAAGGGAATGCTAACCAGCCAGAGTGTAGCAGTTTGCATCCCAGTCACACAAGTTTTTAATTACAGTAATTTAAATCATACTTTTGTAAATTTTACTGCAGTCTGATGCCAACTGTTTCCATGATCAGGAACAGGAAGATAGCATCAGCTTTTAACTAGATGCTGTCACTAGGAAACGTAATTGGAGATATTGAATAGTTTAAACAAGAATTCCATTAATCCACCCAGCTGCTTCTCTTCTGACTGGGGCCCAAACAGCCATACGTATGCCCTCCTGTCCAATATTATAGCACCCAAGGATTAAAATCCTGTTACTTACAGCATTCAGAGAAGCTAACGACAGAACAAAACTGAAATAGTCACTACTGTACACATCTCTATTCTTCATAAATTTCAGATTTTCATCTCTCACCATCTGTAAAGGAGAAGTGGTTATTGTTAGTAATGAACAGCAAGAAACCATTACATTCTCCCAGGTTACAGTGCTCACATTAACATTCCAATCCTACCTACTCCGGATGGATTGGCAGTGTGCAACATATGGTCCTGCAACTAACTTATTTGTGCTTCGAGTTCACTGTATTGCTTTGGGGAAGTCAGTACTGAGAGATTTCCATAAAGGCAATTATTTTCTTCCAAAACATGGTAAGAATCACACTGGCAGAGTGAGAATAATTTACCCCCTTGCCCAGCAAAAGACAGCTTGTGGTTTTGTTTGTATTTAGGAATGTTACAAGACTACGTGCCAAGAAAATGAAAGCTTAGGATCACTAACATGCTATACAAAAGTTATTGGAACATAAAATTAGCAGGTGCAACAAAGAGTCACGCATGCAGTTTCCCCCAAGCAAGTTTCACTAGAAGCCTCACAATAAGTTTAAAACAAATTCTGTTTTCTGTGACTACGTGTTTTAAATGCCATACTGCACTGTAAATCCTCCTGTACTCCACTCCTTAAACTGTCACCAATTCTCCCTCCATTGGCTTCCTATCTTACCAAACCAACTTCAAAGCCCTCATAGGCAGAGATAACATTTGTATGTCCGAGCTTGTCTCCTTCTCTTTGTTTTGGTTTCTCCCATTCTCCTCACCTTACTGTTCTCACACTTTGCGCCAAAAATAAGGACAACTAGATAGAATTCCTGTTTATCTGCCAAATATCTTCTCTGTTCTTCTTCACACTCACTTCAAGGACTCCATCCTTTCTGCTCTCATCCATCATCTCTTCTCTCTCCCTTATATACCTGGATTTTAATGTTCATTTAGATTGTTTTAAAACTAAAAATTCTTCAAGGCAGTGAGTCTGTCAATCAATGTTTTTGAATTATATGATGTAAAAGTACCATCCTGTACAATTAGTTATTAGTATTGGATTGATGGCTACAGGAACGAGTCAAACAGTCCTGAAACATTTCCCACCTTTAATCTGGTTTTCTCTTCAACAAATCTATTTCAACATTGTCAGCTTCAAAATAATGTATTTCACCTGCTATGCCTAATAAATTAATTGACAGAAGCAGCATTCAGTCCCTATTTTTGGAGCTCTTTACCTGATATATTCGTACAGGCATTTTCTCTACAAAAAGTCCCTTCTTCTCTCCTTTTCTGACCAGCTTAGTCAATATGGAGAGACGGTCACTGTTGGGTCTGTATGGTCGAGGTGATGACTGGGGTGAAATTTCTGGAGAAGACGGAGCAGATCTAAGAGACAGACAAGTTTAATGCTGATAACTGAATCCTGAGATAATCTCGCAAGGCAATTTTCAATATGCCAACAGGAAAATGTCATCTTAATAAAGTGCTTTCATCCTTATCGCCATATATTTTTGGAGGCTGTTGGAGTCAGTGTCAGACCTCTCACTACAACAGTGGTGGGAGCATGAAAGTTACTCATGGAAGCAATAAAAAACTACTCAATCAGAGCCTTTAAAAAAATAGGGCAGACAGCATGCTCCTTTGGGGGACAGGAATTATCCTATTCTTAGTTTTGTCTATGGTATCTAGATATCATGGAATCAGAAATGCTTCAGACAGGAGGATAAACTTACAGCGAGAGATCCTCAGCTTCTTGCCGTACAACGCTGACTCGACTTTTCTTTGGTAAGACTGGAGAGTTCTGATCCGAGACTCTCTGGTAAAACAGCATGTAGGCATTCCAGTACCGCCGACGCACGTCGGGATAAGGGTTAGCTTTAAGGAAAAATGAGGTTCAAGTCAGTCTTTGTAGGTATAATTAGCCTTAAAATCCCTACAGGGGAAACATAACTCAATAGACAATTAATGCAAAAGGTAAGCTATATACAGTAATTTTAACCATTTTAATCCCAGCCTATTCTGAGGGAAGTGAGCACATAAGGCGTGGGGCTACAGGGAATTTGGTTCAGTAAGTATTACTCAATCCTCTCTCTATGAGCAGTGAAAGCATTCCTCAGCAATGTGGAAAGCTTTATGAAAAGTTGCTTAGGAAGGTTTCCTAGTCAAATGTAACTGAAGACATTCTAATTCTAGTCATTCCAAGTCAAAGTGTTAATCCTAGCATGTTTGGATAAGATTTACTTAATTCTAACTCTGCAGTGAATTAGTATGAAACAAGGCCATTATTCATTAAGCCCGTACTTATTACTTACACTGATCATATACTTTTGGTCTATACTCTCCACCAAAACATTCATATTCCAAGGTTTCATCAGCTAACTCAAATTCTTCAACAACCGTGTCATTGAATTTATACCATTTTCCTTTTCCACATCCCCTATGGTCAAACACAACAGAAAGTTGAAAGAAGTTACAAGATAGGTTTGAGTGCCTTAAATTAAAAAAACAATTCTCTAGCAATGAAATTCCTGAGATTGGATCTGCTTTGATGGTGTACAAGAAGGGCTTTAAAACAATTCTTAAAAGTTACAAAAAAATGAAAAGGTGCGATTTAAAATTCAAGAGCATGAAACATGACATCTAATGTTCAGATATCATTGAAAGCCCTAATCTTGCAAGCCTACATGGAACCCTAATGGGTATGTCTACATTGCATCTTCGAAAGAGCCTTCCAGAGCCTTCGTTACACAGACTTCTGATAGCAGGACTCACTGTAGCACACTAAAAATAGCTGTACAGACGTTGCCACCTGGGCTGGAGATCAGGTTCTCAAGCCCCCTGCCCCTCCCCACCTAGGCTTGAGAGCCCAGCTGTAATGTCAAAGCAATGTCTACACAACTATTTTTAGCTCACTAGCATAAGTCTGTCTACCCTGGCTGGGCAGCTTGCGCCCAGATGCAGTGTAGACACACCCAATGACATTAACTGGGGTAGCTTAGAGGATTGGACTTTAGTTCACACTAAATTTTCAACTTTTTCCAGAAGCGCTTACGTTTTTTCCAGTAGCTCACGTCTTTGTTGGTAGCTTTAAAGGACTCACTACATTTAACAAGGAACCTGGGATGTTCCTTTTAAAATAAGTCATCTTCAGACCCAGATGCTTTGGTCCTAACCCACTAACGTGTGATCATTGTCATTCGTTACCTCCTGTCCTTTATAAAGGAATAATAGTGCCCTGCATGGGCTTGGCCACTGTGCACAATCACACCAACAAGCTCGTAGTTTTCTGTAGGGGCAACTTTTTTTCGTGGGGATCCTCCACCTCCTTGATCTGTATTTCTTCCATTGTCACCAACTTCTGAAGAGGAATCTTGTCGAGCCATTCCTGAAACTGTGTAGGGTTCCATGTTCAACATCCAGGGAAACTGTTCAAAAGCAAACATCTTGGATTAAACTAAGACACCATCTGGTATGTACTAGCTTGCTGTAGTTGTATAAAAACACAAAGACTTACTCAAATGCCTTATACACTGGAAATATCAAATGAAAGTGCTGTGCTTTTGCCTTTTATCCACACAATGTATAAGGTAGCCAGCATTTCTTTAAGAAGCAGGTTTTTGCTCTTGCTTTCCAGGCCATCAAGGACTTGGGAGTAAAGTGGAAACAACAGACTCAGCCCTTGAAAGGCTCCACAGGGAGCTACATTCAGACATTATCACTGCAGAGAAGTACAATGGTCTCTGAAAAAATGCTTCTTTTTCAGGAAGGGGATGAAGGGGAAAAATGGGAATTCAAGAGGAGCCCTGGGGGTGGGGAAGAATATCGAGCAGTTCTCTTACCCTTATCTGTTCATCATATTTAATGGAGCGGCCACTCTCCCAATCAAATCCAAATCTCATCAGGTGGATCACCAAAACACTGGGCAGAGCTTTAATGCAGGTGCGCTTCACTGTAGTTCTCTTAAAGAGAGAAGGAAGTCACCTGTCTAGATACTCATTAAAAACAGTGTACGATTCCTGTCTAGTCTAAATGATTTTTAAAGAATAATGTCCCAAAATTGTACACACTGTGCCAGATGAAAGTTAGAAACACACACACAAGCAATGAGCAATGTGTACAGAACCCACGCAGACTGGGTTATTTACACCTTTAGCTAAAACATCTTATACTATCCAGTCGCTCATCTGAGCATTCATGATATACAAAACACAACTCATAGGGGATGGTACTTGATGTTTGGTTAGGGTTCTAGATTTGGATTTAATCTTATGATCATGAATGAAAGATGTTGTTCCCTCATATGCCACATGAAATCTTTCTTCCTACATCCATGTAGAAAACAAGGAAATACTAAGGGCTATGTCGACACTTCACTTATGTTGGTAAAACTTTTGTTGGTCAGGGGTGTGAAAAAGACACACCCTGACCAACAAAAGTTGTAATGACAAAAAGCGCCAGTGTGGACAGTGCTGAGTCAGCATGAGACACTCTCCCGCCACGGAAGCTACCACCCCTCATTGGGGGTCGTGAGAGCTCTCTCCTGGTGACAAAGAGCAGCTACACTGTGCACCTTACAGCTACAAGATTTTAGCGGCACGGCGTACACATAGCCTAAGTCATAGCGTGTATTTTAATCTCTCCTCACAAAAGTAAAATACCTTTTCTTTGCATTTTTCACAGTAGTATGCGTTACTTCCCTCCAGAACTTCTCCTCTAACAAACTGATCCAATGAAATTTCCAGACTTTGACATGAAGTGACTCCTAGATTGAGCGCCATGAAGGCTTCTTCACGCTCATACCTAGATTCAAGAGGGGGGAAAAAAAGCCATTAAAATATTAGGAAACGAAGCAAAACATATCTAGCTTAGGTATGTCCTCCTAGGTAGAATCTTCAAATTGTTAGAGCAAAGGTCTGGAAATCAAGAAATGTGTGCTTTATTCCCAGCTCTGCTACTGGCTTGCTAAGTGATCACAGACAAAGTAATAATCTGCTTATCAGTTTTCATAAAGATAAATAGCCACTTCTGGAAAGTATAACTCATATAAAGAGGATTAGCTCTAAAAGCAGTTACAATTTCTGGTCAGAGCTTTCTTCACTTTTGTTGAGATTTCAGCTGCTGATTAGGATTATTTTCTTACACCTACTTAACTTTACAAGAGAACCATGATTTAGAATTATTTTCTATTTGATCTAAGTGGCCATCAATTGGTTACAGGGTTCCTGCTCTCATTTTCAGCTTCAATTTTGGAGCCACTAATTAGAAAAAAAAAAAAAAAAAAGTGATGACCGATATAAGGAATTATGAAAGCCTTAGAATTTTAGCTTAGGAATGCTAGATATTTCCTATACTAGATAAGGTGCCGGAAGCATTTTAGTCACCAGCTGTTTACAAAGTACCATTTTGCTCCACTTTTTAAAACTGGAGACATCACATGGTACTGTACAACTAGGTGACACGGTTCCAAATTTGCTCATGTAACATTAATATATGAGCAATTTTAAATAAGGAAAAGTGGTCCTGAATTCTGAGCCAGTAGGACACAGGCATAGGAAATTATGTTGCATAGGGCAAACGGTCAGTGAATATTAAAGGGATTTGCAATACTAAGATTACAATAGAGTTGAAAGTTTATTTCTCCTCCCACATCTGTTACTTTAAGAAGCAGAAGTAAACTCCATTATGTAGGAATGTCTCACACTGCCTAGCTACTTACCTATGAGGACAGTCCTTACAGATCTTCTGATCTGAGTAGATACCCTGAAAAGTATTCTTAAATATTTGGTCTCGTCCTATTTTCTGTTGACGATAGAAAGTTAAAGTATCAGTTGGATATTTTTGTTATGTACAAAGAGCAGTGTCCGGAATTTAGTCCCATTTTTACCTATTACATAAAAAACCCCTGTGCTAATGCAATGTTAAGGTCACAAAGTACAAAAGCAGAAACTGCAGAAGTTAACTCATCGCAATGTTAACTTACTCACACTGTGTACAGAGTACTTCATATATATACTCCCCCCTTGATTTTTAGTGTTTCATACAAGCTATATCACCAAGATGCATCTCCTCTAAAATTAAGATTATAGATAGTCTTCTATTTTAATCCCCATTTCATCACTCCCCCTCCCCATCTTACTTTGCCAGTGCTAAATCAATCCTCCTAAAATGCAGCATGTGTAATTTGATGCCACATCAGAATTTTTTCACAAAAGTTTAAGGCAAATAGGAACATGCATTTGGGAAGTGAGGTTTTGAAGTTTAAGAGGTTGATCTCACATGAAAGATTAATAACCGTTTTTTAACTGTTGTTCAAGATGGATTGCTCACGTTCATTCCATTGTAGGTGTGTGCACTCGCCATATGTGCCAGTGCCAGAAGTTTTTTCCTCACTGGTATCTGTAGGGGATCGGCTCTGTTGTCCTCTGGAGTGGCATGTATATGCGCCAGTATGAGGCGCACTGCTGGCCCCCTGCCTCTCAATTCCTTCTTGCCAGAAATCTGATAGAGGGGAAGGGGGGTGCGTCATGGAACGGACATGAGCAACACATCTTGAAGAACACCAGTTAGGAAAAGTTAGTAGCCATTTTGTCTTCGAGCATTTGCTCAAGTCCATTCCATTGTAGGTGACTCCCAAGCAGTACCTCTGGAGGTGGACAGGCGTTCATGCATAGGTCAATTGCAACACTGCTCTGCCAAATCCAGCATCATCTCTGGCCTGCTGGGTAATGGTGTAATGCTCAGCGACTGCCAGGAACCTGCTGAGTAGTGGCTGTGGCTCTGTGATTCGGGACATGTAGGTGATCCTGGCGAGTGGCCTGGAGTACAGTGCCACAGGGGTGACTTCTGTAGGGGGTGCCATTGAGGGCTTTCCCCTAGAAACAGGTGGGGAGGGAGGGATTCTTAGGCCTCTCTTCCTGAGGAGTAGGCAGCACCAGGAGGAGAAAGATGTCTTTTGCCGCTTGAAAGGCTTCTGAGGCGGATGGCACTGTGAGGCATCACGTACCTCTACCACTCCCTGGGGTAGGAGGCAGATTGCGGGGTGGACTAGGCCCAATAGGCAAGGCTGCTGCATGACTGCGCTCTGGTGGCAGCAAGGTGGCCCGACTAGGTCCAGGGTTGTCATCTCCCTTATTCTTACAGGACCCTGGGAACGCCCCCTCCCAAGGTGCTTCTTGTGTCTTTTGGCTGGTACCGGTGCAAGGACAGTCATCGGGAGACAACTGGTGCCAGGAGTGTACTTCTTGTCGATGCCGAAGTATTTGGCACTGAGTCTGAATGTGCTGGCTCCGAGGCCGGTACAAGAGTAGATTCCATAAGGAGCGCATTGTGTCTCTCCTTTCTGGTCTAGGGCTTGAATTCCTTGCAGATACAGCACTTTCCACAAATGTGGGACTCACCCAGACACTTCAAACAACTAAAATGCAGATTGCTGATTGGTATGGGCTTCTTGCAGGTTTGAAGCTGGAGGGTGGGCATGACCCATCCCTGGACTAAGTCCCTCGGAGGACTATGAATAACTAAATACACTAACACTATTAGGAACTGATAACTATACAACTGTTTACACAATACAAATTCAAAGAACCACTGAAAGAGAAACTACTTGCTAGAGCAAGGGGAGCGCTCCAGCACCGACACTGGTGGTAAGAAGGAACTGAAGGAGGGAGGGGGCCAGCAGCGCCCCTTATACCGGCACATATGCGCGCCACTCCAGAGGGTGCTAAAGCCGGTCCCCTACAGATATACCACTGAGGGGAAAATAAAATGGTGGATGGGGCGAGCACACACACACACACACATCTACAATGGAATAGAAATGAGAAAGTCGCTCGAAGAACTGCAATGGCAAAAAATTCCAGGTGTGTTTTATTTGTTTATCTGGATGATGATGTCTTTGATTAGTTGTGGTATTTATTGGGTGGGGGTATGGGGAGGTGGTGAGTTTGTGGATGGAATTAAAGTAGTTCCTGAATATATTATGGCTCCAATGCAGATATAGTTCCCCAAATCCAGACAGGAAGAGTTGGTTTATGGAGGCCTGATACTTTCTGGCTACTGTAAAATGATAAGGTGGGTCATTGAGTAGACTAAAAACTTCCCTCAAAGTAGGCCTCTTTCCACGACTGGGTGAGTGGGAGGCATGAATTCACACTTGGAGCGTGAAGGAGAAGGGGCCTTTTTTGGGTGTGGGAGGGTGAAACAACGTGCATGGGGAGATGTGGTTCATTTCTGGGCAACTTGCATGCGCCATGGGAACTGATCTCACTGAGGAATTCTTAGCCAAAAGAAAATTCACAAGCCGAACACTCCCATCTTAAAAAAAATAAAAGACAAATATCTGTCAATAACTTTAGGGGAACACACTGAAATATTGGAGTTCTCGGCCCTCAACATTAGAATGTCGATAAACGGATAGTTAATGTCACCCAAACACACCTTAACCAGGCCCCCAACTTTATCACTAACCAGAATCAATGGAAACAACGATTTAATCCTAGTCTCAAACAATGCACATCTTCCCCACCTCACTGAGTCCAAAAGATAGGCATGATTTAGCTGGCCTCACTGAGCCATCTGTATAATTTAAATAAAAATGCATCTGTGTTACATCAATACACCAGATTAATTTTCTGCCTTCTAAAAGCTCACCAGGAATGACTTTTTTTTACATTTCTTTCCCCACAAATGATTACATTCTGGAGAGTAGCTTGGGAACAATTTCCCCTCTAAAATATTAATCAACATAATTGTCATATATGGATTTATAATAAATGCCATATTTTGGGCTATGAATCATGTGAGGCCTTGACCTAAAGTTCCATTACCAAGGATTTAAGTGGTGGGGATCAGAGGCATCATGTGAAGGACCTAGGATGGCAGGAATTACATTTACTTATCAAACATATGTAACCAAAGCGATTTTTGCCAGAATTCTGGACACCACAGGCAAATTACACAAAGGAACCAATCTAGGAGATTTAAGGTGCTAAAGCTACAAGTTATGAACTTCTCAGAGTCTATCAAAACCATGTTTCCCAAAAGCCCATCCAAAACGCAGGGTGCAAAAGGTGTGCAGGGTGGAAAGCTGACAGGGCAAAACTACAGTTCATTTTAAATCTCTGTATTTTGTTATCAAATTAGTAAGATTTTGTTGCACTTGACAAAAATTATTAAGAACAACACAGCAGTTCTTAACTTACTTTCCAAAGGTGCAGGGGCAAAAAACCCCACCAAAACACAACAGAAACCCACACAAACTTCTACCTTGAGGTATTCATCCATCTGATCTATAAGGCTAGTAAAGAATTCATAAGCATCTTGTTGCTCTCGAACATAAAGTTCCTTATTCCACATCTTGAAGATCTATAAAGACCAAAAAGATAACCAGTTTTATAGCCACCACTGTAAAAAGTGAATTTTACATGTTTATGGCTTTTACTTACCTTAAAAAGGATATTTATTAGTTTAAGACCAGACAGATGTTTAATTACTAGTAAGAATCATAAATATTGACATGTTTCACCATGTCTGAATCCAAATCCCACATATTAACTAATTAGGAAAATTATATAGGCTGAACAAAATGGAAATAATACCTTCCAAAAGTTCTCGGGTACATAATACTGCAATTTGCTTTCCATCAAATGGCCAAAGAGAGATTGAATTTGATAGAATACACTGTCATCTGGATTGTCCATATCATCGTCGATTGAAAGCAATGCCTCGTGGGGGAAAAAAAAACATATGTAACATTTGCAAAAATATCACATAAGAATTTAAATTAATAATTCTGTTACTACTGCGCGTTTAAAACAAGGCACAAGTGTTCTTAGAACACAAAACTGAGTTTGTGAATAAAAACTTACATTTTAGATAAAACTTGCAGTGCTAAACAATAAACTAAAAAATTCTTTTTTAAAAACTGATTTTGATATTATAACCTATCATTTCTCTTAAGAATTTCCATGTCCTGAGCCATTCAGTATATTTCAACACTCCTGATAGGAATCTATTTTGGGACTTTAATGAATTTACAGCAGAACTAATTAAATATTTATAAAATAATTTAACTAATTTTGTAGTGTTTGACAAATATTTGACTAAACCCTTTTACTCACTCACCTCTGATTTATAGTAAAGTATGGGCTGGCAGAAAGCATGTGTCAGAAATTAAAAGTTAAATTTACCTCAGGGAGACCTGGCTGCATGTATAGCTGCTGGAAGACTGCATTCATGTAACAAGTGGCACCACCATTCTTCAGCCCCACAAATCCTGAAGTGGATCGACTATCCACAGGTGGAAGATACTTATGGGAAAATTGACATTTCTCTGTATCAGTTGATTACAGAAAGTATGGACTCCAACAGCTTGTAAATCAAATTATTATTATATAGACAGTTATAAAAAGGTATGCTGGCTGTCAAACAACATTTTCATACATTTCACTGAGATCTGGGCCAAATTTGTGAGAGCTATGCACACAAATTGTTGTATGTGGCTGTACAGCAAATATTGAATAGAAGATACCTAAGAACTGTCTACAAAATTGTGTACCTTCTAAATCAAACCAGTCAATGATTTTTAGGCAATAATTTTATTTATCAAGATGACAACTGCCTAATAGACTCAAAAGTGTGCATGCTCTTGGAAAGATCAATAGGTATGCATTCATTCAGATCTGATTACCATCACTTTAAAATGAAGGCCCTGGAACATTAGTGGTTGAAACAAGTAAGCGGCCATAAACAGTATTTCAAAATCACATGGAATAATTCAAATTGCATCAAGGCATCTTACTTACATCAAACTCCTTCGTAAGTGCAGGGTCAGGCTGATGGTGCATAGAAAGCAGCTCTCTTGCAATAAGCTGAAGATTGGAAAGTGAGCTATCAGCCAACATCACTAGCACTTCATAAGCTGCTAATCGGCTACCCATTGTACTGCACCTAAAAAGAAAACCATAAGCGGGATCTATTTAGTAGGTAGTCATATTCCATAATTTTAAATACTGGCAAATCTTGTTAGTCAGACTGTGTAATCCACTTATAATAACCAAAAGAAAACAAAATAAAAAAAGATGTTTAGAGACCCCTCAATAGTCTGATTCACAACTGGCTGTGAGAATTTTATTCCCTGGACTGGTACCAGTGAATGCTACTCATTTTGTGGGAAGGGATACATTTGTGCTGAAGGTCAAAAAAAGACACTGAGACACCAACTGTGCACGTGCATCCGATCCGGACACTGCTACCAAAGATCTCTGATCAATGGTGCCAGGACGCACTGACACCTGAAGTGGAGCACCCACCGGGGTTCCACTCGAAGGAAGTTAACTTTCCATGCATGTGTTATTTAGCCATCTTCCCATGGTGATGAATATTCTTCAGGTTAGAGGATTCCCCACCACCTCTAGGCCAAGATACTATGCCCACTGGGTACAGCTCTCTGCTGCATGTGATGTTCTTAATAGGTTTGACAGGCAAATCCTTTGGGATTTAGAGATTAGTGGGAGTTAAAATGCACACAGGAATTCGCAAGTTTTGGTACAGCCCTTTAGCAAATGCATAAGTAATTCATTATTAAAGTCCTCAAAGATACAGCTGGAAAGTTGACCCACTGCACTAATCCCCACAGCTTACAGTTCCAACCTGCAATCTAGCTAGGCAAGAACTTGTACAGAGTGAATAAAATGCAAATTATTTTCTTTACTTTGGGTGAAAGTCCTGCTGACTGATGGCAGCACTGCCAGCTGGAGAATTGCTATTCAGGATAATCCTAGATGCTCGGAAGAGGAAATCATCTAATAACTGTTTAATCAAAGATGAACCTGTAAGAAAGCAAATCCACATTTAATATTAAATATCTGCTGTATTGCTACAAAGACAGTCAAATCTTGTTCATATGAAGAAAGCCACTTGTTTAGAACAACACCATGCTAGCTTTTCAGCAGCAGCAGCAGCAGCAGGAACTATCCTATTTTCTTCATTACCGATTTTTCAAATCAGACACTAGTAACTATCAAAGGAAAATATGCTAAGAATTTCTAGATGCTGCAGCAGTGATGAAGCAGCAACAAAACTATATGCAACCACATTATTATTCTCCTGTAAATTCCTTCCACACAGACAATGACAGAGAAAAATGTCTTTAAATAATTCACTACAAATCCCAAACCAAACCCAAACAACCTGCAATGAAGAACATGGTTACTAACTCAGGTAAGTTTTTCCATATAACCCCTCACTACTTCTCCCGGTACAAAATGACTTCATAAAGCTATGTCTACACTTCCGGTGGTGTGTAAAATACAAACACTGTATGCCCAGCTAGCATGGGTATAAACAGCAGTGTAGAAGGGAAAGCATGACATTGGTGAGTAGAGAACCCTAAATGTTCGAACCCCAAGGGTATACATACACATGCGCTCTAAATGCCCAAGCAGTGACTAAAACATCCACACTGATACTTTTTTGCAGCACAGCGTCCTGCTGCCAGATCCTGTCCTCACTGTAGTGAAAGGCTCCAGCAGTGGAGAAAGACTCTGACAGTTCCCCGCTGCCAGAGCCTTTCACTAAGGCATGTAGCTATGCACTGTAGGGACAAGTGTGGGTGTAGGTTGCCTTTCACTAATGTGCGTAGCTATATGTGTAGGGCCTGTATTCTACAAGCCATCGTAAGCATAGATTTGCCAAAGACACCATCTACTTCTTTATTAAACAAAACCAGACATTTTCAAGTGATAAAGAGATCAAACTCCAATTGGTTTATGTACTTGGGTACACAAAATGATACTTACCGAGCATTTCCTTTTCAGCCCCACACAGTGAAAGAAGAGTCTTAATGAGCCTCAAGTGTCCTGCTAATAAAATGTTGTCAGCTTCACTGGTCTCACACTCAGCTGTGCGGTTGGGTTCAAAGTTATCCAGCCAAGTGATCTCATCTTCTAACATGAGAGCTGGGCTGACCTTCAGCTGTTCCATTTCAGAAGCTATGGAATAAACAGAGAAAACTGACGTTACAGACATGAACTTAAACACCGATAGACAATCTGATTCCAAGAATTTCACAGCTTTGATCATTAATGGATATGGCACATTACATTTCATGTCAACAGCAGGCATTTAGTTATGCAGCTAATTAAAAAGCTCATGAAACCGCAGCTCACCATCAACTCATTGATGTTCATTGTAAATTGGTTAAAAAATTTAGCGCATGAAAGAGAGGGGAAACGTACATATCCGTACAACTACAGGTAATACATAACCATATGTAAAAAAGGTGAAATAAGAAGTCTAAGTCTTTAAGGTGAGCATTTTTAAGTGTGCATGACTAAAGTTAAGCATGTAAATTCATAGTTAGGCACCTAAAATGAAGGCACTGAAGGTCACAGGTGCTCAGTACCTCTAAAAACCAGGCCACACAGGGAGGCAGCCAAATCAAAAGCCAAGTGTCACTACATGACAAGATGGGGGAGGGATGTAAGGGGCAACAGGCAAGAAGTAATTCTGTAGAAAGGGAGAGAATCTTAAATTGAAAAACAAACATTAAAATCTGCAAACAGACTATTAAGCAAGGGTACAGGCAAGATGAGTTGAGAGGAGTGAACCATTTTTTAAAAAGCACAAATATAAAAGCTTGTGTTGCCCCCATTCCCTGACTTCTCAATGTCTGCCTACTTAGACTGTAAGTTCTCATGGGCACGGACTTGTCTTACACGTCTAAGCACCTAGAATACTTCTGGTTGCTATATAAATGTCATATCAGAGTTCTCATTCCAACCTGGAACACATACTTACAAGTGAGATCATCCAGTAACTGGCATCTCAGGTCAAAATACTCTGTACACTGGGATAAGAGCCTAAAACAAAGACGAGTAATTACAAATGGGAAGAAGGTTCTTAAATAAGTCTAAACCTTAGAGCAGGGGTAGGCAACCTGTGGCACGCGTGCCGAAGGCAGCACATGATCTGATTTTCAGTGGCACTCACACTGCCCAGGTCCTGGCCACCGATCTGGGGGGGCTCTGCATCTTAATTTAATTTTAAATGAAGTGTCTTAAACATTTTAAAAACTTTATTTACTTTACATACAACAATAGTTTAGTTACATATTATAGACTTATAGAAAGAGACCTCCTAAAAATGTTAAAATGTATTACTGGCACATGAAACCTTAAATTAGAGTGAATAAATGAAGACTCGGCACACCACTTCTGAAAGGTTGCCGACCCCTGCCTTACAACATTTGCTTAAATATGTACCATTCATCCACACAATCATACCACTGTTATAGATCTACATATTTATACCTCCACATGCACGCCACTGTAGCTTCTAAGTAAATTTCTTCATAGCAGCCATTTTTTGAATTTTGGACAGACAATTCAATTCACCCCCCATACACACCTCACAAAACTACATATTAGATGATCACTTACAGTTGATAGAAAGAGGATAAGATGCTTCAGGTTCTTAAGTTATTCTTTTTCTACCATCGTGGATATAGAATTTGTATTTCAAAATTAATGTTGAATTCAATTTCCCAACTAAAAAGCATTCTTCAGAAAAGTCAGTGGAATTGATATCTACAGTATAATTAAAATGCAACAGGCAGGGATGGAATGTGTAAGGCCAGTGTCACTGATGGGTCCAGACTTAATGTTCAAAGAACCAAACATCTTCGTTTAGCATTCAGTCTGGACTCTCCTGATTAAAATTTCTTGCCATTAAACCTTGGATGGCTGGAAGCACATAGTGGCACCTCCATGCACCTGGGGCAGCATCCAAGATCTGAAGGTTACACCCAAAGATACAAATGAATTGAACTCTAACGTTCAGAGTCTACCGTAGACAGGAAACTTTAAAAAGTCTGACTGGTGCAGTATTAGTTGACTGCTAAAGTTACATCATATTCAAACTTCAAAGATTTTGAAAATCCTTAATGCAAAAGCCTCTCTCTAAAACTTGTGAATTTTCTTTTCTGTAACTTGCCTCTGGTTGATTCCTCTCATGATGCTGGTTGGTGACCAAAGAGGCAGCTGGGCGGTGAGAATGACACTTAAGAGAAACTGGTTTGGTTTTTGTACATCTGGGTGAGTTGATGTGTCTGTCTGACTAAGGGTATATAATTGGTCACAGGCAACGCGACGAATCTGAAACAAAAG
The DNA here is from genome assembly GCF_003597395.2 of Chelonoidis abingdonii. Taxonomy (NCBI): domain Eukaryota; kingdom Metazoa; phylum Chordata; order Testudines; family Testudinidae; genus Chelonoidis; species Chelonoidis abingdonii. The sequence continues at coordinate 13,873,481 of NC_133775.1, forward strand.
CACTGTAAGTACTCTATATTTCATGTTCCCCAAGATAGATTTCTAATCAAAGTAAGTGTATGTCAGAAATATAAGTTAGAATCGGCAAGCCATACTAGACTGTGGGACCCACTGGATGTGGCTTTTTGTCCCCCTGTGGTGGCAACACCATGTCAAGATGTTTATAAATTTGCTACTGCCTCTGCGTTAAACAGCCCTGGGTTCCTCAGCTTAAGCAGCAGAGACTTGCGCTTTTAGATCCATAGGTCTCCGTTTCAACCCTTGCAGATGACCCTTTCAGGGGAGTCATTACAAAGCATCCCATCCCATATGTAATCCTTTCACATCTCAAGTTAAGCAGCACTGGATATGAATCAATAATAGAATGAGAGACTCTAAAGAGCCAGGAAGTGCTGTAGAAGCAATGTTGACAATTTGATAGATGGCATTCTTCTTTCCCAGTCAGAACTGAGCCCATGACCTAATATAGCACATGAGGACTGATGAGATGCCTTCTTTTGGCTGAGATGTTAAAACAAGATCCTAACCACTTGTAGTCTTTAAGTACTTAAGTCATAGATAGGGATGCTGGCCAAATTCCAACTGGAGTAACTTGACCTACTGAACTCGCTCTGTTAAAGAATAACAGAACATCATTTATTTAAATATTTCTGGATGTTCTCTACATTTTCAAATATATTGATTTTAATTTACTACACAGAATACAAAGTGTACAGTGCTCACTTTACATAAGCACAGATATAAAACTGTACTTCTAGAATACTACTTAAGGAGAAGTAGGTCTTGGAACTGCATCTTGTATAGTCCCAAAATAAGGTCACCTGAAAATGAGAACAAGCATTTGCATGGCACTTTTGTAGCTGGCATTGCTAGATATTTAAGTGCCAAGTATGCTAAACATTCGTATGTCCCATCATGCTTTGGCCACCATTCCAGAGGACATACTTCCATGCCAATGATGTGTTATGGCAGTCTTGGATGATGACCCAGCATGTTGTTAGTTTTAAGAACAATTTCACTGAAGATTTGACAAAACGTAAAGAAGTTATCAATGTGGGATTTCTAAAAGTAGCTACAGCACTCAGCCCAAGGTTTAAGAATCTGAAGTGCCTTCCAAAATCTGAGACAGACAAAACGTGGAGCATGTTTTCAGAAGTCTTAAAAGAGCAACAGTCTGATGCGGAAACTCCAGAATCCGAACCACCAAAAAAGAAAATCAACCTTAAGCTAGTGGCATCTGACTCAGACGATGAAAATGAATGTGTGCCAGTCTGCAATGCTTTGGATTGTTGTCGAGCAGAACCTGTCATCAGAATGGAAGCATGTCCTCGGGAATGGTGGGCGAAGCATGAGGAGACATATGAATCTTTACCATGTCTCGCATGTAAATATCTTGCGATGCTGGCTACAATAGTGCTATGCAAACGCCTCTCACTTTCAGGTGACATTGTAAAAAAGAAGCAGGCAGCATGATCTCACGCAAACAAACTTGTTTGAGTGATTGGCTGAACAAGAAGTAGGACTGAGTAGACTTGTAGGCTCTAAAGTTTTACATTGCATTCATAAATAAAACAGTTATTTTTGTACATAATTCTACATTTGTAAGTTCAACTTTCATGATAAAGAGATTGCACTACAGTACTTGTATGAGGTGAACTGAAAAATACTATTTCTTTTGTTTATCATTTTTACAGTGCAAATATTTGTAATAAAAATATAAAGTGAGCACTTTGTATTCTGTGTTGTAAATTGAAATCAAATATTTGAAAATGTAGAAAACATTCAAAACAGTTAATAAATTTCAATTGGTATTTTATTGTTTAACAGTATGATTAAAACTGCAATTAATTTTTTTAATCTCAGTTTATTTAAGTTAATCACGTGAGTTAACAGTGATTAATTGACAGTCTTAGTATCACTACAACATTAAGATTGGAAAGTCAAGCATCCAAATGTCAAGAAACCCCAAACGTTTATGGTTGCTCCTGCAATGTTCACTTGCCCATGGTGGACATGCCATATATTTTGCAATATATTAATAAAAAGTAACAAGAAGTGTAAACAGACAAAGGAAAATGCAAAAAACTACCTATCATAAAATATACAGCATGTGCTATGCGACCAAATTAGTGTGGTTGGTGCAACCTTGACTTTCAGAATATCCAAACTTTTGAGGGCTTGCTCTCAATCACACAGAAAAACTAATGCTAAGAGGCTTTTGCACTTAGCTGTATGTTTCAGAGGTTTCGGTGAGCACCCGAGGCCTGGGCTACACTAGTAGAGGGGTTTGAACTAAGATACGCAACTTCAGCTATGCTATTCGCATAGCTGAAGTCGAAGTATCTTAATTTGATTTACCTGGCCGTCCTCACAGCGGCAAGTCGACTGCTGTGGTGCCTGTCAACTGCGCTTACTCCTCCTGCCGAGGTGGAGTATGAGCGTCGATTAGCGGATTGATTTATCTGGACGCGATAAATTGATCCCCGATACATCGAACATTACCCGCTAATCCGGCGGGTAGTACAGACATACCCTAAGAATTCATATGCTTCTCCAAACCTCTTTGACTGGAAAGCTAAAAGGAACAACCCCTTGTGAGATTCTCAGTCCTGACTGGGAGAGCGATAGTGTTAGCCTTCAGACCTCCCCAAAACTGGGTTATTCAAACTAGTCAGCATACTCTTACTTTCAACTAACATTGGTGTGACACAGCGTGAGTAGACCTAGCCTGAGCACTTGGTAAACATCCCCACATGGGGAAAATTAGGGAGATAACTAGTTAATTACTGAACAATTAGCCAATTAACAAGGTGGCTCAGCTCATCAGCTGAGGACATCTAGAAGAGTAGTGGGAAGGAAGAGCTAGAGAAGTTCAAGTTCTCAGGGAAGTGAGATCTCTCCCCACCTCACCCTGTGCCTAGGAAAAATGTAAGAACTTTGAGCTGTGGGGAACTTGTTCAGTTATATTCACATGGTAAATAAAGCACTTGGTGTTGAACTTGCCACAAATCCCCTGTGAAGACTGTTTGCAGAGAGGAATCCAGGGTAAGGGAACACTGCTCTGTGATAATTAGTCATAGATGAAGCAAACAAATCAAGATTATACTCCCACAGTATGACCTAATACTATAAAAAGGTATAATTTTTAACTGAGACAGGGATTAATACTCCAATCAGTGATCTCTGATTGAGTAATATACAAAACATATTAATCAGATACCGAAAGTGCTGAAATGAATATTTTGTCTGAGACCAGTAATGTAAACAAGATGTTATATTTCAGTGGGACCCTCAGTGAATGACTTAGAAATCTTAATTACAGCCACTCACGTCAGCACTTGGTGATCCAAGTAGAATGTCAATGATGAAGTCAGCAACACAAGGCAAGCTGTAGAAAGATCCTAAAAATTAAACAATCTCAGTCACTGTTTTTTGCCAATGGAACTTGTTAAAAATATAAACAACTATTTATTTATTTATATTTATTATTAAGTACCACTAGAACAAAAATGCATCTTGCCAAAACCAAGGATGAGATATAGACTCATAGGACTTTAAGGTCAGAAGGGACCATTATGATCATCTAGTCTGACCTCCTGCACAAAGCAGGCCACAGAATCCTAGCCATCCACTTCTATAACTAACCCCTAATCTATGTCTGAGTTATCGAAGTCTTCAAATTGTGGTTTGAAGACCTCAAGCTGCAGAGAATCCTCCAGCAAATGACCCATGCCCCACGCTGCAGAGGAAGGCGAAAAACTTTCAGGGCCTCTGCCAATCTGCCCTGGAAGAAAATTCCTTCCCGACCCCAAATACGGTGATCAGCTTAACCCTGAGCATGTGGGCAAGACTCACCAGCCAGCACCCAGGAAAGTATTCTCTGCAGTAACTCAGATCCCATCCCATATAACATCCCATCACAGACCACTGGTTCTACTTACCTGCTGATAATCAAAGATCAATTGCCAAAATTAGGCTATCCCATCATGCCATCCCTTCCATAAACTTATCAAGCTTAGTCTTAAAACCAGATATGTCTTTTGCCCCCACTACTCCCCTTGGAAGGCTGTTCCAGAACTTCACTCCTCTAATGGTTAGAAATCTTTGTCTAATTTCGAGTCTAAACTTCCTAGTGTGCAGTTTATACCCATTTGTTCTTGTGTCCACATTGGTACTAAACTTAAATAATTCCTCTCCCTTCCTAATATTAATCCCTCTGATATATGTGGGTATGGAAAAATCTTCTTACACCTTGATTTCTCCCCTTCCATAGATTGTGGATTATTAATATAAATATGACTGTTCCTCTTTTCTTCCCAGTAAAGGTTTCAGCCTCTCTGTATGTGAAGGCACAAGTGCTAGTGAAGTGATTTACTAGCCCTATGGTTGAATTTACAGCTCAACAGTAACATCAGCAGAAGTGAGTACTTCAAAGCAAAGCTGTAACCATTTTGATGCTAACATTAAGTAAACTTACCCAAAACACACAGTTCATTAAAGCCATGATTCAGCAAGGTACTTGAGTGCACAAGCAGCTCCACTGATACAAGTATCTTGCTGAATCAAAGCCTAGGAAACATAGCCCCTGCACTCCGGTAAACTACGTTTATTACACTGCTGCAGTTTACCTCAGAAATGAATACTACAGGAGATTTCAGTGTAAAAAACAGTAACCTGCAATAAAAAATTAAAAAAGAAAATAGCAGCTAATAAGTAACGCAGCCCGTGTACACCAGCAAAACACTTGTGGTAATTGATCAATAAAGTATACAATCCTGAACATTTCAGTTTCATTTGCTCTCATCGTAGATGCCCCTCAAAGAAATACTGAAAGAATATTGTTTATCAACCCCAAAGCACTAGTTCTATAGTGAAGTTACATAATGAAAGGCTTTTGAATACAGAAGCCACCTCACTAATTCTGTTTAAAAAGTGATTGAAATATTTTATCCCAATTACCTTGATACATTTATAAAAATATCAGCGGGCCATCTAACATTAAATCTTGCAGAGAAAACCAGCAGACTGAAAGCTTTCTTTCCATTTTTTTAAATTAAGTTGTATCTGCAAATTGAGATGCTTCAATAAGAGCAAAATTCAGTAAGGAGGAAAGCACAAAATGTATAAATTCATCTTCAAAACCTGATTCCCCACTAATTAGATTATACATAAAGTCTGAATTAATAAGAGTCTACTTCATACCCAACTGCTGACTGCGTAACTGTAGGCACGTAACGAGTAGAGACAAGGCCTCTCCAGCAATCAGAGCATCTTTGGTGGATACAGACTGCTGTCTCACACAGATTCCGGCGTGGAGTGCTGTTGGTTCTCCTTCACTTCCTGAGCTACAATTGCTTCCTGGATTAGATTAGAAACAACAAATGTAATAATCAGTTGTGGTTTTTAAAGCTTTTCTGGATCAACATTTCTCTTTTAAAAAGTACTTGTAAGAACACAGCAAATACAGTAGATTTAAGTAGCAATTTAGAAGGAGTTCATCTTCTAAGAACTCTAGAAGTCTTACACAATTGGAGTAAGTTGAGAGTATTTTGTTTAGACTAAAGTGATGCAGTCTCAACTGAGTGACATACCTGAGCTGCTAAGTCTGTTTCGAATCCCAGCAGGAAATAAAGTGTTACTTTCTTTTATCGGTTGACTGCTCCCCACTAGGTCAAGTCGTCCTGCAGCAGCAGCCCAAGAAAGTCGCATGAAGCAAGCCACTGTAGATGTGAAATCATTTATCTCCATTGTCTGAAGGAACAGGAAAAAGTGGTTACTTATGCCACACCCAATAGTCTCCTTTACCACAAGGTCTTTTCATTCAGTTTTGTTCCTTCCTCGTTATTGGTGCCATGACACAAGGACTTTTTGCTCATATGAAACAATGGTTAATATGGTTTATTGAAAGCCAGCCGGCACTGTCTTTGAAACAGAAAGAAGAATCACTACAGAGGGTACATCTACACTGCACGATTATTTCGAATTAGCTTAATCCGATATTACAAAACAGATCTAATAAAATCGGTTTAGCACGTCCACAGTGGGATCACAAAATCGATTGTTTGCGTCCATGGTCCAAAGCTACCAT
>NC_133775.1:13880329-13931032 GCF_003597395.2 Chelonoidis abingdonii
TAATCCGAGTTATCACTATCGAATTTAGCGCTACTCCTCTCGTCTGGGAGGAGTTCCGAAATCGATTTAAGGAGCCGTTTAACTCGATATTAATGACGACGTCATGTGAACGGGTACAGCGTTAAATCGGTATATCGGCCATTAAACCGATTTAAAGTCGCAGTGTAGACCTGGCCAGAGACACTCTCCTCTTTCCATTTGGAGCTAAGCATGCTAGTTTCACCCTGGTAGGAAAGCACCAACTGAATCTTAAATTGAGATCCTATACACGATAGCACATTGTGCTAGCTATAGATCACAGCACATGCAATTTCTTTCATTCTGACAGTAGGAAAATGGGTCAAGTTATTCCTTTTATAGCAGTGTGTTTTAGTACGTGGCCTCTCATAACAGATTAATCACTAGGAAATTCTGATTCTGGATGCTTGAGATCATTTTGCTCACTCTACAAAAAAGTTAGATGCGTTTTTCCCAAGCTATTGTGCACGTTTCATTTTTATAAAATTACAGTTAAAAGCAAGTTTGGTATATTAGAAACTTCAGGACTTTAACCAGGTACGCATGGGGGTCTAGTCACACTGGCAAAAGGTAACTGGTCAACCTTCAATTCTGCTTTCTGCGATGGTACAATGAAATCAAATACTTCACCTCTTCCTTTTGCAGATGGGACAGTGTGACAACAAACATAACGTAAAATAAAATGAACAGAAAAGTACATTACATCTGAATGTCTTCAAATATCCCTGGCAAACCAACATGAATAGCCAACCTATTGGTTTACTACTTCAGTAGGTTACAGATCTTTCAGAGACATGTTGTAGTTAAAAATAAAAGTCAAGGTGAGATTTGGGGGAGGAGGGATAGGACCTGGATTGTCTCCTAGCTTTGAGATGAGACCTGTGCATGGAGAACCAGTTTCACAGCTACTTATGTTAAACTCCAGAAACTAAAAGCAGGTTTCACCTTTCACTCTACAGCACACTGCTATATCTTCAAGACTGTCAAACCTTCCCTTACTTGTATCGCAACCCTTGCTGCAGGTATGATCTCTTCCACCCTAATGGAGGACCTGTCAGAAACTGACAACTGTCGGTAGGATGACTTCTCAGGTGTTCCACAAATAGACATCTGCCTGCTAGCCTGCCGGCTCACATTACGGAATGGGCGTGAGGACAGTGCTTCTACCCCATCTTTGAGGATATCCTCATCTAGTAAGGAAGGAAGTGTTTGGCCAACAAGTAAGAACCTAAACACACAAAGAAAAAAAGAGTCAGGTTTATTTTTGAATACTGGGTGATCAGAGTTTTAGTACAGAACCCGAATCATTGTTACATTTCAAGATAACAGGCCAACTGCTAAAAAAACATGCAAGTAGCATTACTAGTGGCCTTATATACAAGGAAAGGCAATCTCATACCTTGCAAGTTGCAGGCAGATAGAATAGACTCCCTGTCTTGTTTCATAGTCCACTTCTGATGGGATGGAGTCTCTCTGCATCACATTCACCACCAAACTTAAAAATAAGAGAGACTATTTTATAAGATGGTGTGAAAAACAAGACTGTTGGTAACGAGTTTTGGTAACTCCCCCCACCATCCCCTCAGCCGTTCTCAGTGACTTAGCGCTGACAGAAGTACCAGACTGATATCTCTTGAGAATGAGATCCCTATTTTCCCCCCATTACAAAGGGCTTTGAGAGCTATAGGTGAAAACTGCTGTAAGAGCAAAGTAGAATCACTTGATAAGTACAGCACAGGCAGCAGCTCTGCAAGTTTTTCCAAAATGCCCACTCTCCCTCCACTCTCACCAGGAGGGACCAATTTTATGGATAAGAATGGAAAGATCAACTGCACTGACCAATTCTTAGTCCATTTTAACACTGCTAAAAATGCTAACTAGTGTCAGCTGGGGAGGTTGTGTAATATGCACATCTGTATTCTTGAATTTAGCACCCAAATACTGACTACACCAATAGAAAAAAGAATGCAAATGAATTAGCTTTGATTCAGATTTTAACGCTATATACATTACACACTACAGAGTGGCTGACATTACTAGTGAAAGTAAGTAAATCTACAGGTAGTTCCTTATTCACAGGACCCAATCCATTTTAGTTTTATATTGCTAAATGAAAACAACTGAACACCTACGCAAGTGTGCTATGCTATAAGCAGTGTGTTAGAGCCTATTACAGAAACTATACAGTTATCACTGATAAGAAAGTTAGCGTTATGGAAAAAAATAAAATGTCTAAGGCCTAACCTCAAGCCTCCTGCTCTCAGAAAGTTTTCACAGAAAGATTTGGCACAATTTCTTGCCATTTCATCATCTGCCGTTGGCATCAGCTTGGAGCTCAGTACCTGAAATGCATGCAAGTAAAAATGTTTCATAACTAGTATACACAAAAACTATAGCATCTCTGAAGTGGCATCCAATATCCTAGGCAGTCTCACCCTAAAACTGAGCATTTCCCGCTCTCAGTAATCCAAAGATACAGCCTTGCAACGATCTGACCTTTAAAGAGTCAAACAATATTTTAAACCATTGCCTTCTGGTTTTATTCTCTGACAAGTGACTGATATAATCATAAATGGCTCACACAGTAAGACGGGAAGAGTCTGGACCTGCATGTGAACTACCTCTTCAGGCTTAAGAGGAGCTCTGGAGGGTTACAATTCTAACATCTTTCTAGTTAAGATGTTGTCGTTCCATGGAAATAACTATTAAATAAGAGCTCCCAAGGATGAGGTTTTGATTTTACATTTCTTTTATTTTTGAGGTGTGAAAAAATTAAGAGGATCCAAGAAATTTTATGGCTTTTAGGAATGTCATCTTTATTATACTGCTCCTCTCATTTGCAAGAAGGTATCCTTCTCAGGAGAGTGTCAAAGTGCAGTGATGGGCAGAAAAGTGACCACATGAGGACCTGCTCATCTGACAGGTGAGATCTTCACGTGTATTCCAAGTTGAATCTTCTTCCTTTAACATTTAGCACAAGTTTATTTTTACTAGTTACTTACTCCAGTTGCAGCATCTTTACTATTACAAGAGGTATAATCCACGAGCCAGACAGAAAGTCAAGATGTGTTTTGTTCTCTGCAATATTCTGCAAGATTTCATGTTTATGTCTGACTCAGTGGTAAATTTTCAGAGCCATTTTTCAGTAAATAGCCATACTAATGTTCTTGGCTGGACCTGTGTTTAATAGCTTTAGTAGACTAAAATATGAGGAATTAAAAATAATTCTGGCTTGTTAAGAGAGAAAAATATTTTCCATTATACTTGACTGAATTTTAGGAACAAATCTGCTAATATAATCCATTTAATTATTGGACTTAAGGAATATTTAGTTAGGTTTGCTTCCTCATTAGCCTTACTGCTGGGAAATGAGCATTTTTTACTTATTTGGTCTGAAGTGAAAAAATCATTTTGGGATACTAGTCCCACTGCAAAACAGAATCCTCTCATCCAGGAGGGCATCTGTACTGTGACACAGCAGACTGCTCTCTCAATCTGGGAGTTTCGAACACATTCTGGGTGGGGGGTTACAACCACTCTACGTTTCTTCATGGCTCGTTGGAAGAGGAGGAGTCTGAAACTTTTTTGTTAGAACATGGGATATGGTATGCAAAAAGTGGAGAACTGCAGTACTCGTAACAGACATATGAAGGTAAATGGCTATTACAAAAATTCCTACAGAAGGCTTTGCAGACACCAGGGTTGAGAGATGAGCATATGCCTCTGTCCGTGGCATCCGGGAAGTGTTTGGAATGGGGGGGATTCCTATGCCCCAAATAGACTAGGAAATTAACCTGCTGCTGACATCAGTGCCTGGGAATGGGACCCCAAACCTGTACATATTCATCTAGATAGGTCTGTAATGGAGTTGTAAAAGAGTCCTCCTACAATAGTATTTGACTCATTGTTCTGAACATGTGGAAAGACAGACAAGATATACAAGGGATGTGGATTAATTAGGCCGCAAGTTTAACTTAACTGCTGTGGGAGTTAACCAACAGTAGTTCATACCATGCAGGTCATGATTCCATCTCTAGTCATCTGAACTTGGCAGAGGGCTGCTGTCGGGACCCCACCCCTCCAGCTGGTCCCCAGCCTGTTCCTGGGAACTCACTGCCCTCAACTTGTACAAAGGTGAAGGGGTTGGAGAAAGGAGGTTGTCTTCTCATTGTATCAGACATTAGGATCTCCTATCCCATACCTCAATTTTAGGGGACGCCTTTCCCTTAGCCTACTTCCAATTCCAGTTTATCAGGGAACTGGACTCATGTGGAACAAGTACATGTACTGGACATTAGCCACAAAGAGCTAACAGCAGTTCACTTAGCTGCCTTCCCCTTTACTTCCAGCTGGGTTCCCAGATTAACAATTTCTTACCTAAATCTGCTAAAATATATTCACTCCCTTGATGGAGAGGCTGACCCCATTGCCCTGAATAACTCCCATACCAAATATGGTTTTTTTGGGAGTGATTAATGTCCTTCCCTGTTCCAGATGTTCAAACATCTTCTGGTTTTGTCAGCCCACAAAAGGCCTGGCAGCTCCCCCCCTCAAACTTTCCTCACTGAGGCATTTCAGACTAGTTAACAGTCATCCCCAGGAAGAGGTCCTGGGTCTGCCCTACATCTCAGTGCCCTGATTAAATTAACTCTAGAGCTGCACATTTTTCCTCTCAGCGTAACTATTTGTAAATTTGACACACATTCACCACACAGTTTCAGTCAAAAAGCGATGACATTGGTGGTGTCTCCCTTCACACTTTAGGCTCAGTTGTCAGGCCTTTCTCCTGGGATGCAGGAGACTGGGTTCACTGGAGCAGGGATTAAAAATTGGGTCATTTTCACTCCCACTTCATGTAAAAAGAGAGACAAGGTGTTGGAAGTTATATTTTTTACTGGATCAACTTCTCACCCACCGTGTCTCTAATATCCTGGGACCAACACAGCTACAACAACACCGCATCCAAAATTTGTATAAATAGTCATTGGAACAGAGAGAGAAACAGCTTCAACAGGAGAAAATAATATATTCATCCCTTTTCCTGCAGTTGAACTTGCATCCATTAGAGTAATATCCCTATTTGGAGATTCAGAAATACAGTACACCACACTAATTGCATCGCCTAAAAAGGTCCCTTCAGGACCCTAATAGTGGGCCTTGGCATATTTCTTCTTAAAAAGCAGTTAATGTTTTGCTTTGTCAGCTCCCTTCACATCTTCAGTGACATCTGACAGTGGTTCATTTTACTGGAGAGCTTACTTTGTAATCCAAACAATCCAAATTCAATTTGGCTTGATTTTCAGAGATGTTGAGCACCCCTGGCTCCCATTCATTTTTAATAGAGATGCATGCGTTTAGAACCTCTGCAGATCCAGCCAAAGACTTAAACCAATACCTAAAGCCTTCTATGATAGCAGAGAGAAACATACAAATAAATTACAAAGTTGTCTGTACTGCTTACTAGCACATTTAAAAGCCATCTTACAATTACAATGATAAGAGAGGCCTGGGTTCGTAATGAAACCTTAAAGAGAAGCTTCATATTTCATGCTCCAAGCTCTTTTGAACCTTTCATTACTACACGATCATGTAATGTTCTGCTCTACAGCACTTGTTTTGGGTAAGAGATTAATCATACACCTCTACCTCGATGTAACGCAACCCGATATAACACGAATTTGAGTATTACACACAGTAAAGCAGTGCTCTGGGGGGGCGGGGCGGGGCTGCACACTCCGGTGGATCAAAGCAAGTTCGATATAACGTGGTTTCACCTATAACGCAGTAAGATTTTTTTGGCTCCCAAGGACAGTGTTAGATCAAGGTAGATGTAGTTTAGCTGATATTTTTAGCAGGTGACAATATTTTTAGCAGGACTTCACAAACTGTATCCACTGCTTTAATCGCAATGTTAGAAAACTGAGGCGCATGTTGACAAAACGGTTTCTTACCTCTAAATTGTAGAGCACTCTAAAGGTGGACATGCCAGGAGCAAAAGATCTAAAGAGACTTTCCAATATCGAACTAGCACTGGGCTGGTGTTGATGCTTTGAAGACAAGGATGGTGATTTTGAAGACTGAGCACTTGATTCTGACAGCAGTGTTTTCTGAGGGGAATAAGCACAGATATTAAACTGCACTTTTAGAATACTACTTAAGGAGAAATAGGCCTTGGAACTGCATCTTGTATAGTCCCAGTAACAAACCCTCTCCACCCTCCCAGCCACCTAGAAACAAAGCATTAAAAATCTTGAAACAATATTATTCTGCTTTATCACTAAAAAGTTTTACATAACTTGAAAACTTCACAAACGAACACCCAACACAGTGTGACGTTGCAGTCTATGATTTTATAAAAATTTGATGAGTGAATATAATATAACTGGAATATACTTCATGCAAAAGGTCTCTTGTAAGGTATCATTACAAAGCTTATTATCTATTGAGTGTGATCATCCTATTTGTATAAATATACCACTCTTGTATCTGAAACTAGAAATATGAAATATAACTCTGAGGGCCTATTGTAATTATGCAAAGTGTGGGCCATTAATGGTGGTTTGGAATCTGATGACTCCATTACCAGACAATTGTCTGCAGATAGGTGTGTTTTACCTGTAAGTCTTCCTGTATACCTGTGTGCTGGCAAGTGGGCAATGAAGTCTTGCAGTGACATGTGATCATGTCACCTGAACTGGAATCCATCTTTAACCTGGTGTCTTTCCATTGAGAAGGAGAGGGTGGAAACCCAAAGAGGGACAAAGGATTCCCGCCTTATGCAAAAGATATATAAAGGAGTGGAACAGAACAAAGAGGAGAAGGGAACCATCTTGAAGAATCCCCTAGCTACCACCTGAGCTGGAACAAGAGCTATATCAGGGGAAAGAATTGTGCCCAGGCCTGGAAGGTGTCCAGTCTGAGAAAAAGAAACTTCCTGAAGCATCTCTAAGGGTGAGATTATCTGTATTCAGTTTGATAAAACAGATTTGCACATTTTATTTTGCTTGGTGACTTAATTTGTTCTGTCTGTTACTACTTGGAACCACTTAAATCCTACTTTTGGTATTTAATAAAATCACTTTTTACTTATTAATTGACCCAGAGTACGTATTAATACCTGCGGGGAGCAAACAGCCGTGCATCTCTCTATTAATGTTATAGAGGCTGAACAATTTATGAGTTTACCCTGCATAAGCTTTATACAGGGTAAAACGGATTTATTTGGATTTAGACCCTATTAGGAGTTGGGCATCTGAGTGTTAAAGACAAGCACACTTCTGTGAGCTGCTTTCAGGTAAACCTGAAGCTTTGGGGAAAGTAATTCAGACCCTGGGTCTTTGATGGAGCAGACAGGAGTGCCTCCCTCAGCAAGACAGGGTGCTGTGGTCCTGAGCTGGCAGGGATAGAAGTAGTCTTGGCACATCGGGTGGTTTCTGTGATACAACTCATCACACACAGTATTAAAAATCCCTGTTAAATGCCTCTTTTTAGCCCAACAGAGACAGGAATTTAATATGGGTTTAATCCATACCTTTCTTCCTAGGGAATCTAGTTGATCAAGTGCTTCCTGAATAGCTGGGTCAGTAGGAATCAACAGCAGAAGCTTCCGTACACGCAAAGTTATCCTGGAAAGTTCAAAGCAATTATTTCACATAAGATCGGATTCACTCAGCTTCATATTGGACAAGAGTCCACGTAAATTGGTAACAATTTTTAATGATGTCTTATTTGGTCTTTCAGTAACAGTATTTCTTCAATGTTTAATAACTATTTAGCTTGTTTACCTTGGCTCCTCTAGGTTAGCAAGCTGGTAAAGCATGTCAAAAACATTACACACGAGAGCCATCACTACTCCAGGGAGGGATTTCTCCTGAGGATTAAACAGACACAATTACAAAGGTTTTTTCCCCCAGGGATGTCTCAGCTACTGTCTAGACCAAGACACAATTTGAATTCCAATACCACCCCGCCCCCCTCATATCTGCATGTCACTGTGCAGCATTACATCTATATCAGACAAAAGATGCTCTCTAGGTCAACTATTAATTGTGAATTGGAGAGCAATGGCAGAATAGTACAGTTAGCTTGACCCACTCCCAAAGTTTTAATTTAACACACCTGAGCTTCACTGGTTCCAATCCTAAATTACCTGAGATGAGTCTTGCACTGTGTGTTGATTTTGTAATACAAACAAATGCAAATCAAAAAGCTCTCCCATTTTTAACTCTGATATTTAACAGAATTTGAAACCAAATCTGGAAGTGAAGGACTACGGCATTATCTTACTCCGCCACTTCACCCCAATTGTGACGTGCTTGTGAAAGCGTGCACTGTAAAAGCAGATTTCAGACTACTATACTATACCTGTTCCATCACATAAGATGAACTAAAGACACCGCTACTGTTGCTGGAGCTGGTTGAGGAATCGACAGAGCTCCCTGAGGGGGTTCCACTTCCTGATGTTTTTACTGTAAGTACATGTTCTTCAGAGAAACCCAGCTGGTGGAGTAGCTTCTGATCTTTATTTACTGTTAGCTGCAATAAAGTATTTAATGATTAGTTCTGGTGAAAGGAACGATTCAAACTCACAAGATAAAAGGTAACTAATTCACATACCAGATTTTCATTTGCAAATATCTGTATATTGTCCACAGGAGAATTCAGAAGCCTTGCTATTTTCCACCTGACACTTCCTACAGTTTCATTGCTATGAGCCTGTAAAATAAAATGAGATCATTTGGTGGAGGCTGTTTAAACAGTGTGGCCTGATTTTTTAAGTGTTCTGTTAACATTAAGGGTTTTTCAGCTCCTCTATTGATATTAATAAAGATCTTTTCAGCGAGGGAGACTAATTACACAGGGGAAGAGTGAAAGTGACTATACTAAGTGCTGCAAGAAAATAATTTTCTTTCCACAAGCTTTTCCGTTATTATAACTTTAGGTGCGTACACAAAGCTTTTAGAAAAATGTGCCTTCAAGCTAGCTGTGCCCATTACACTTCTCTAGTTTGTGCTTCACGTCATCCATGCAACATGACGCTGTCAGTGAATACTATGTTTTCACAAATAAGATCAATATGGCATGACATATGTAACTTGGGTAAACATACCTCTATAGTGAAAGTTTTTTTGGTAGACTCGTATGTAACATTAAGTGTTAAAAGATGTCCGTGGAAAGAAGCACCATGAGGTAGGATAGTACGAGGAACAGAGTAAAGGTCCTACAGAAAAGGGAGGAAAAAAAAAATAAAGATCAGTGTAAACAATTCTGGAAGAACAAAAACATTTTCACAGTATTAGCAGTAACTGATTCTACGGTACATGGGCCTGAACAGCTCACAGTATTGTTAAAAATATTGAGTTAGCATCTAAATTTTTGTCTAGTTACGAGAAAGGACATGAATGTTAACAAGAAAATCTCTTACCTCTATAGTTATCACATAGCGTTCTGCCAGAAGGAGCAGTCTCTCAATTATGACAAGTTTAGTTGACCTAAAGGTTGTATCCAAAATTTTAAAAAGTATAAGGTGACTGGTTTCAGTTCAATCACAAAAGACAACAGCCAAAGGCAAGGACTGAATTTAGTAGAGACTAAATACAACTCTCACTCTTTGAGGTGGTGTAGCTAGATTGAGGCACATTGGCAAAGCAGAGCGTAAGTCTTGAATTGCACTTCCTGTGTCATACTAGGTCTGGGGACATACACTGTGCATGTCTAAATGGTCCATCCCTGTGCCCAGGCACTAAAACACATAACACGTCAGTGCTCTCAAGGATGACAGTCAAACTCCCTCCCTCAATATCTCCTACTCCATAGATCTGATGGCTCTTAAGCAGCAATAATCTTTGTAGTTTTGAGGACTTAAGCATTTAGACTTTCAGCCTAATTCCTTATATTGAGATTTTTTTAAACAATCTCTCTTCTGAAATCAAATACATTTTAATGTAAATATGAAAAGCTACTGTGCGAGTGGCTGTAAACTTACACCTAGAGACAGAAATATTACAAATATTAAAAGAAAAGGAACTTATTCCACTAAAAAGAAAGACACAAAGTTAAGTTTGCAAATATTATTCCATGATGTTGACTTGCTTACGCTTCTTCAAAAAAAGTTCCATTTAAGAACAGAACTTGCTACACAGTGGCCACTCCCCCTTCTAAACACAGGGGCTTAGTTCACATACAGAGAGCTGCTGTTCTTATTTGTGGCCATTAATGCAAACACCTAAAGATTGTTGTAAGCAAACCTTGGCATAGTGCCCAATAGTACTTCTGTTCAGAGGAGATGGATAGTGAAAATAACGACCATTCTCTACAAACACACAGTTGTGGCATTTAAAACCTAAGAGATTTTTGTCCACAAGAACTCTGATGGTGGTGATCCTTTGAGATGGACTACCTTAAGACTCAAAACTTACATTTTCGTAATTACTAGATTCTGATCAGTTAAGTCTGTATAGAAATATTCCCCTCCCTTCTGTGTTCTCTCCGTTCTGATGTCCTTCAATGTTCTCAGCTCCCTGCCTTCGTATGCTCAGTAGGGAAAGGAAGCACTACAACTGAGCAACCTGTTTTGTATGAGGAGATGTAAAGGGCTATAAAGAGGAGAAGATGAATATTCCATCCCTGATGACTCTGTGTCAATGATTTACCAGAAATTTAATGCAGCAGATCATCAGAAAGCCCAGCCTATAATTACCTTCTATTCCTGAAAAAATATATATTGATTTTATGATGTAGAAAGATTTGGAATATAAAACGTGAGGCTGTATTCAACAGGGGCATTTACTCTCCTCATATGCCCATTGTCGTCAAGATGGTTCCCACATGAATTCAAGTGCTGAGTTAGACATTTATTACGTTTATCCTCAAACACAGACTTACCTGTAGGGTGACTGTACTGACGTTGCTACAGTAGGCATAGCAGTTGCTGTAAGCATTTTTGTAGCTCTTGTAACAGCATGTGTTAATGTCGGACCACCAAGTGCTGAACTGGCTGCCTAGAATTTAAGATGCACCAATGTAAAACAGCATTTATACTGTATTACTTATTCTGGCGTGATGAAATTATATGAAAACTATTAGAGCTCTTCCTAGTTAGGCAATAGGAAAGGTTACAAAATTTAACTACATTCTGTGGTTTTCTACATCCATTACATTGCAGAAATAGTATCACAGAAGAGAAAAATCTTAAGTCCTCAACAAAGTTGATTTTCAAGTTCAAAATAATTTAACAAGCATCTTTACCATAATTCAATAGTCTAGTCTTCACATAATATACAGTTTGCACTGTGATTTGAAGTTCAAAAATCTTCAGCTAAAATGCAGAAGCTTGTGAATTCTCCTCTATAAACCTTCAATTTAAGATTAGCAATATTTTGGGAGAGAGCATAGGATTGCATTCTCTAGTTTCTGAAAAGCAAGTTTTTTGTAACAGCTTCAATTCTGCAAATAAAACACTGAAGACAGAAAGGGCTTTAGGAACATGAACAAATTTATGTCTGCCACTTACCTCTAATCTTGTATAACAATCAGCAATGAATTTCTTGTGTAGCGACACTGAATCCTGAAGGTATGAAGGACAGGTATATTAGCACTTTAAAAATAATTTCATGAGAATAAAATGGTCAACAACAAGTTTAACTAAATGCAATATATCTCACAACTTCCAGAGTATTAGACCTCTTCGTATTGGTTGAATACCTTTCTTGGTAACAGACTATACTTACCTTTTTCAATCTAGGATTTAGATTAATATAGCTGTAATTTATGATCAACTGAATGGCCTCATTAGCAATTTCTTCATCAGGTGATTCCATTGCTATTTTCCAAATAAAATCCATCCCTATTAACTCCAGTTTTTCTACATTCTGTTCAAAAGAAAATACATTAGTAAAATAAATTTGACTTTGTTACATGTTATAAGCATGTATAATCATAAAATCACATTTGTTTTATATCTGCTAGAAAAGTAACTTTTCGCTAAAGTCTTAGAAGCTGTATTTTTCAGTGTGTTGTCAACTCTACAAAAATGTTTATACAATATGAACTAAATTTATATAATTTCACATCTACATAAATCAGTGGAAATTTTAAGTCTAACCCACTTTGTCTACATGTAGACAAATAATGACTTCTACAGAAAACAGTTCACCAAGCAAAGGAATAATGAAGAATTCAAAGATAATTTTAAGAGTTCAACAAATATACAAAACAATTTATTTCACACAGGTAAGTCAAAAGAACAACAAATCATAGGCTAAAATGCTCATCAAGTGGCACATACTGGGGTAAAGTACTTCACAACAGGTCTATGAGCACCATAGGTAAGTCTGAGTAAATTAACAGTCCCTGACAGTAAGCAGATCCAGATGTATACTGCAACTTATTTTTTGCCATATAATTTTATTTTAAAAAGCAGTGCAAGATCGTATCAAAATTAAAAATAATTACAACTTAATTACTATTTAAATTTACTAAACATATCTCTTCTAAATAGGTACACAAATAACTAAACATACAATAGGTTTTTTCTTTAGGCATCAGCAAAAGAAGTTACACACACTAGAACTTCATTTGCTCATTAACAATGCAAAGGAAAACTGGGATTGGTCTTTCAAGTTTCATGACATTATTGCGTTCCAGCACAAAATCTTTTACATCAACTTTCAGCATTCATGAAAATCCCACCCTTAATTTCTCAAGGTAAAAAGCAAGAATTTGTAATGAAAATACTAAAAGGACCTGAGGTATTTTAGTACAAATATGACTATATCAAATGGCTGGCTGTCTTTTTTTAAAATAAGGACCTGTTCCCCAGATCTCATGTGCTGTTCTTAGGAGTGAAAGTGCAAAACACTTACCAACTGAGTTCCTTGTCGTTTTAGTCGATGATCACATAGATTCACATTCTCAAAAAATGTCTTAAATAAACTAAAACCTGTATGTAAAAATCATGAAAGATTTTATTTAGAATAAATTCCTGTTTTTATCAAAACAGGACATTAAATACACAAAATAAAGGATACTTTTAATAGCAATGAAAAAAACTTAGAATCATGGAAAAAGACCTCTTATTGTGTTAGTTTTTTAGACCTATGAAGAGCTTTAAAAACTAAGTTTAATGTTTTATTAGAAAGCAACTATATATTTACTCCTATGACCTGGTGACCAAAAACATTTTCATACCATTCATAGTAATTTCATATGACTCCAGTTTGAGAATTTTCTCTTTGAAAAGCTGCTGTTGTATGTCACTCTCCAGATCATGTTGTCCTTTTGTAAACCACTCAAAGCACATCTGTGAATGAGTACAGGTGTATAAGTGTATATGGTCCATATTTTGAAGATCAGACAATGTTTTTTTAGTACATCAACATTGCTTTTTCAAATTACTTCAGACACTACAGTGATGAGTGCATAAAAAGCTTAGATAAAAGACAAGATAGTCAAAACATTCAGTGGTCTGTAACCATCTGAAGTTCACTGCTGTTGCACACAGCATTACTATGCATTATGTTTCAGCATAACTCAGATAGTAATAGACTTTCTTCTGGAGCAGACGGTTCAGATTCCATACCAGGACTCAGGTTCTTACATACTACACAAGCCTGCAGTGCTGCATTACGGTACCAGGCATTATTACTAATGCCATCTATTGCATAAAACATTAAGTGAAGGTTCTTCATTTATGACATCCCTGGCTGCTCAGATGGAAGTTACAGCTCAAAGAGCAGATAATCTTCATCTAGTCTCCTGATCAACATTCCCTTTCAACTAAAGTGGTCTTAATGTTCAAGGCAGTATGCCATTTATAGTTAAACACATAATAGCTGCTCCATTTGCCTACATCGTCCTTGCACTAACAGGATCGAACACATTAGTGCTTTGTAAGGCATTTGAAGACACTGAATGAGAGAAACATTATAAACAATTTATTTTCTATCCAGTCATGAGTTATTAAATTCCTTTCCCGCCTCCAGATGTTGATCTCTTGGGTTTCTTACCTCTCGATCTAACTCACAAACATCTTGACCGGTCACAAGACATTCCCAGATTTCCCTGGCACGATTCCAACCCAAATAGAGGGTGGCTTCTTGCAGAAAAAATGCCAGAAATTTTAAATGCGCCTCTAAGTACTGAAAAGAGAACAACAAAACTGAGTGTCATCTTTCCAAAAGAAAACTTAAAATTAGAAATACAACATTTTGTTCTTCTTTATACATTTTGCAAAGTGTGAAGGACCAAAAACTGACTGATCCTGCAATGAACTCCATGTGGACAAAGCAGGGCCTGCAAATTATGATTTCTAATTTTCACTGTTTTAAACAAAAGACCTCATTTCAGGCATCTTTTCTGAAAACGCTCGGGTTGCGCTTGATCGCCGTAATAGTAACTAGCCTGAGTCACCACTCGGCATAAAAAGGAGATCTAAGGTGCAATACACTGCGCTGCGAGTGCTCTGTGGATATATGAATCCATATACTAATAGGAAAATATTTTTGGTTTTAAGTAGCCGGTACCAAATTCAGCCACTTAAAATATGCCACAAGTTTTAATATAGAGAGGCTACCCCACCATTTAATTTAATAGTTAAGTAATAAAGCTCAATATATTAGAAAACAGTGTAATTCTGGAGGGAGGAAATGCAGCATATATAGATACAGTGTACATTAAGTGTCCAATATTTTACATTGTCTTGTCGTCTGTGTTTCCGCTGACCATGGCTTTTTTGGGGTGATTTGTAACATTGTTCATCTGACAATTTCTAGTAACTAACATTAGAAAGCAGTGTTCAGTACCTCCCGGTAAGAGTATCGGCCATCCACTAATGTTGTTCCAACTAGTCCACCAGGACCTGCTGCAGATGCAGCCAATCGATGACATGCTATTAGACTTCCTGTCACCAGTTTCACTATTTCAAAATTTTTCTTCAAGTCTTGAATAATGCTCTTGGCAGAAACATTGAGAAAGACAGTGTAAGAAATGAAGCACCACAACAGGCACACTTAGAGGTTTTGCATTTTTAAGGGAATTTAAAAAAAAAAAAAAAAAAAAAAAAAGAACTGTGGGGTTTTTCAGCACTATCAAAACTGTCACAAAGGAGCCCTGAAGGTTCACCTTCATACTTCCCATTTACAAACCATCCTACACAGCAACTGCTTTCAGCATCTGACTGTGTAGCACTGCATAGCACTACATGCAAAGCCAAACATTTCCACTCAAAGCTGGCATAACACAAAGCACAACTTGGTAGCAGACTGGAGCCATTTCTATTTTTGAAGGGTCATAATTGATTTTATTATTTCAGTCTAAAGGCAATAAAAAACAACCTCTTCCCTTAAATTTGTCAATCAGGTTCACTTATAGTTAGCAATGGCACAAAGATAACATGAGCCACTTCAGGTATGTCAGAAGAGATAAGCTTATCCACATATAATGGACAACACAGAGTATTAAGGAATTACCATTGTAAAATTATACTGTTTAAGATACTACCAATACATTAAACTTCTCAATTCAAATAGTGCCTTAAATTAATACCATATTTTTAACTTAAACTTTGTTATAAGAGCTGAAGTTTGATGGATGTAACTTTGCATTCAAAAATATTTTAGCAAGTGCCTTACCTTATCTTGCTTTTGGTACGTTTGTTTAATAAACGAACGTGTGATTTCATGGAGCTGACGTAAAGCTGGTACCACCCAAACAAATTGGGGATTATGATGTTGGGATGACTAGTAATAACAGAAGTTAAAATAATTACACACATGTACATGCTCAACAATACTATAATTGTTTCTTGTAAGAGAATCCTAGAAATCTATTTATCATCATCCATTCCCCAGCTTCAGGATAAAAATTTTCTTTTATAAATCTGCAGTCACTAGTCCTTGGTTTCTCTTCACTGACTGTCTGTTTCAGCTTTCACAATTACATCAGATAGCTGAGGAAGGAGATGGTTAGCTGACTGCAGGTAAGATGGAGACGCAAACCAAGGTTTAGAGGGCAAATGCAACCAAATACAGCTACTCAATGAAAGACCAGGTTGGGGAGGCGGTGAGAGGAGTCAGGCAAAACAGAACTTAAAAATTATTTAAAATACTACCAAGGGGTTCAGAGCCAGGGGGGAATCATCAGCTATCTCTGAGACATTTTAGGGTCACAAGGAGCCCTCTGATAAGATATTTAAACTCAGTTTTGCAAGAGAACTTAAAGTTTGATCCTGTAAGGTGCTGAGTACCTCTGTCAGAAGCATTCAGCACTTTGTAGGACTGAACCCGGGGGATGGGGGGGGCGGTATTTTCCATAAAGTCTGACATTCGAAGCTGGCACACCAAATTCTGTTTGGGAAAGAAGCATCTTGATTCTAGATTAGATGCTAACAATCAATGCTACATTCTCAGCAGCCTGTTCATGTCAGAAAGAAAGCTACACTGAAGACCTCTCCATACCTTTGACAGTGCTGCCAATATTCTCTCAAATGTTGTTTTAATTTCTCCTTGTTTATGGTGGAGGTAGATAAGTAAATACTGCATTTGTAAAACTAGCTTAAAACTGCATACTATCAAAGCCTTAGATGGAGGCACTGCAACAGGGAGCAGTAAGAAAAAAACTGTTACAGAAGGATGCCTTGGAATAAATTGGAGGCATTTCTAGCAAGAACAGGAAAGAGAAGTGAACAACAGATACAGAATAGTCTGGATTTCAAAACAAACATTCCCCCTAGTGCAGACAGCTTGAGATCTGCATTTCTGATTTTTAGAGAAAAAGCAAGAATGAAGGTACCTTGGCACCTAAGGAATATCTGTTCTACCAAAAACAAAAGAAACAAAACCAAAACCAAAAAAACCAAAACCAAAACCAAACCAAAAAAAAACAAAACAAAAAACCCGAACCCCAACTCTTGGATGATGTTGGAAAAACAGAAAGGCTAGTCTAAGTTTAGTTTAACACAAGAGAGGGCAACCGAAGTAACAACAAGCCATTTCCTTTATAATGGCACATCTTGGACTATGGAACAAGGACAAGTGCATTCTTCCAGGCCTATAGAAAGATCATTTATTATATGGGCACATCTGTAAATAGAATGGGAAATCCTTTAAGCTATGTGCCATGAATTTCACATGGTCAAAGCCCTCTCCCCTCAAAAACATGCTGCTGCCCAGGAGACATCTGAGCAAATTCAGCTGCAAAATGGGTTCTTATGCCAGAAGACATTTTTCATGCCTGTTTCTTTAAACAAAGGACATTTTGAGACTCGTCTAACAGATAAATCAGAAAACATGATTTTCTCTTTCAATTGTTTAAAACAAGGCAAGAGACTTACTAAGAGTCTCATGGTAAACAAGTTGGCTCACATAAAATCCCTCCCTCTCAGATTCTCCCAAGGTACAAGCTTACAGAGGCAACAAGTGACCAATTCCATGTAATTTGAAAGAAGTGTCGATACTGCCCCAGCCACTCTTTAGAGAATATACCATTTTGGGGAAAAAATGTAATTCTACAGAGAAACGAACCCTCTTAATATCTTCTATGCATTTGATGATGTAGCTCCTTTTGATTGCTTCCTTCACTGCATAAGCATCACTAAGAATTGTCAGATGTTCCTCCAAGGCCTGCTGAATTAGACCACAGGGTAACGCTGGAAGATGAGCCAGTTCCCAAAGCACCTCTAGGACCTTCAAGAACAGCATAAATGGTCAGGGACACTAGTAATTACAAAAGAGATGCAATTCTAGTCTTTATCTTAACAATGGAGGATTTTATTTCTCGTGCCTTTCCGGTGGTTGTCTCAATGCGTGCTTCCCGACCAATGCGTCCTATCAGGCTCAACAGTTTTTGTTGCACTCTGTCACTCTCAGTCTCCCAGCTCTGCAGGACAAAGACACAGAATTTCTATTACAGCAGCAAATATGTAATAAAAATGCAAAGTTTCAAATTAATTGATTCCATCTATGGCCTATTTTACTGTGATATCACCAATTAATAAAGGGACACGGTTTCAACATGTGCCACTGCCAGCTTCGTTAGATGTGAACTCAGTTTTGTTAACACTAATTCACCAAACACTTCCAAAAATTTATCACAAGTGGCTAGAGGCAATAATGAAATCTTTGCCTGAACATACTTTAGCAGTAAGAACACATAACATGGTTAAAACCTGAGTTAGAAGATTAAAATCGACAGCACAACGGGAGCTGAGTTATTTAAAATAAATATTTTAATCTTCTCAAAGTCATATTATAGGTTTCAAAAAAAATTATATTTAGAAATGTTACTTGTAGACTAGATGCTTAATATATTGACATTCCTGTTTTAGTAAGAAATTTAAATTCAGGTAAAGATTTACCTTCTGAATAAGAACAAACAGATGATTAAGTTGATCGGAGCTGAATTTCACAGCAGCTGCAGCAATAATAGTATGTATGTTTTCAATCACAGTGGATGATTGTCCTGACTAAATAAGAGGGGAGGAAATGAGACAACAACTGGTTCTTTGCAAGGAGGAGAAAATCAAGACTGTGCACATGTAAAATCCTTCAGCTATCTGAGCAACAATGGCTATAAATGAGTATTGACACATCTCATGGAAAGAGAATAATTTAGAGAATCATCTAAAACAAGACAGGACAGTACTCTCAATTTACCAAACCCTCAAAGGTGGTTGAAATACTGTCCAAAAATAAACAGTTCATATTTGTGAGAAAAGTGCTATGTTAATTGAAAATATTCTGGGCAGATACTGTAGGGCAGGAGTAACTGACCTTAAATTAACTGCTCACTCTTTCAGAAGTATTTTCTATTTCAGTGTTTAACCATTTTAAGAAATAGGAAAAGCTGTGGCAACACAGGTGTTTGCAGGATTTCCACATCCTAGTGGCCACCATTACAGACTTTTGATTGCGTCAATTAAGGTAGGATGGTGGAACCCACAGAAGCAGAACGAGGAACCACAATATCCATCAGCCTGCTGAATGTACAGCTGTCAGTTTACTGCTTGTCAAGATGTTCACTCTAAAATTACATATGGAAATACTTTAACATTTAAACAGGAAGGTATTGACGCTATCTGCAGTTGTCTGGCACTACTGCACACAGCAATGACAGATCTTTCCTCTTTTCTCCATACATACATCCATTTTCCAAAGCTATTCATGGAAGTATGCGCATATACAGAAATTTTTTTTCTGCTTATGAACATTAAGGCCCTGATTCCTGCACCTCTAGAAAGCCTCACTGAAGCCACTGGGATTCCCTCATGAGGAAAATTATCACAATCCTTGAATCTCACATAGCCTTCAAACACTCACCAGCAATATAAATAAGCAGCTTTCCATAAACACTTCTCCCACCCCAGTCATCAATCTATACAACCCAGTGAGTGCTTGACAGATGAAGTGGGCTTTGCACAGTGACCAGAAAATTACCAGATCCAGGCTCTGGGGGATACAGGAGTGGAAGAAGTAAAATCCAGAATCAAGGGTTCTCTCAGAAAATATCTTGTGAACTGCTCAGTCCCATTTACAGTGGGGGCGTTGCAGCTAAAGCACTTGCATTGATTGCAATGGTGGCAGTATCCGCGACTCCTGTGCTGGAACTTCTCATCGCATTACATGAGAACACAGAATGAGCATGGGAAGCTTTTACAAGATTGGGGGAAAAAAATGAAAATTGAACTCAGTGACCTGTAGTTTTCTACCATTATGAGAACAGAGTGCTGTTAATTTAAAATTTGGCTTGGGGATCCCAGCTCCAAAAACGTAACCCTGATAAACCTAAACTGCGTGGTGTCATCCTGGTTTGATGCTGCATGAAAAAGTGGAGCCTAAACCTTCAATCTACATCAGCTGTGGGGGGCAATCAAATTTTTTTTATGCCTCCTAGAACACATTTAATCACTCCTTGTGTCCTCTTTTCTGTGCATCTTTCTGCATCTCTCTAGACCTGAAACCCACCCTAACTAGGTTTACTATGCTTCCATCCCTTCCTCAACATCATGCTTCTTTCAGGTGTTCTACACACTCTAGTCATCCTCCCAAATGACCATGAAGTAATAAAAAACACGAGCATGACACCAAATGAGGCCCATCGCTAAACTGCACCACTCGCACCCTTGCTTCTTGGTGTATACCACCCTCTCCATTTACAATGTACACACCCCAGGGCACACTGAGAAACAAGCACAGATATGAGCAACTTGTCCAAGATCAGAGCAAGTTAGTAGCAGAGCTAGGTACAGAAACCAAAACTCATGCTAGTCTGTAGTGTTCTAACCACTAAGCTATGCTTCGCCCTAAAAATAAAGTAAAATAGGAAAGAGGAGATTTGGGCCAGAATATGGGTGCATCCCAGAAGGCAACATGAGGAAGTTCCTGCATTCAGAAGATAGGGTTTATATCTGTGGGAATTAAATATCAAGTTGAATGAGAGAGACAAGGCAGGTGAGGTGGAAGGGACAAGCTTTTGAGAGTCAGAGATCTTCCTGAGATCTGGACAATGACATGAAAATCATTCATATACAGCGTCCTGTTTGACTGCAGCCAAATAGTTATACTGAATCATTAAAAAAAAAAAAAAAAAATCTTTGTATTACGATTTTACAAAGTAAAAAACCCATCACTACTGAATGCACCACTACACAGCAGATTAATCCATCCGAAGCAAGAAGTGGGGGAAGCTCAGTTGAGATTTTCCTATTAAAAACAAAATGCAAATAGTTGGAGTGCCTTCTATGCAAGCTCCAAGAGTCTTCAAGTTCAGTAGTGTACAGAAATATTAGTCTTCAGGCAGAGATGACACACTCAATCTTGAAGGAAATGGGAGGTGGGATGTGAGGGGGGGGAAAAAAAAAAATCAGCTGCTTCATGTGTGCAGTATCTTTAAAATTCTGCGTTGACTTGTCCACATCTGATGTGCTCTGTCAGCAGCTACCATTAAAAAAAGCCTAGGAAACTTCACATGAATACCATCCGCACAGGATGTGAAAAACAGACCAATAACATAACGCTAATCTGAACATATTGTAGTGCATTGACCAGCCAAGCTATCAACAACTTCTTTACATTACACACTGGGAATTTTGAACAGAACTTGTTTGCTAAATAGGAAATTTATATTCTTCTGTTCCTTGTAGCCTTGATAAATCACTCTTGTTTCTTACTAAGAATATTATATTGCTTCTTATTCAGAGAATAACAATTATTCTAAGATTGATGGTCTTGATGCACTATTAATTTTTTAAAAAGTAACATACATAGCCTATCTAGAAAGGCCTTGGCACACAAAATAGAACTTCTTGAAATACAGGAGGGTGATGCACAGGGAGGAAAATTTTCTGGATGTGACGTCTTCAGGTATGAGAGTAGGGTCTCCCTTAAATATACCTATTCCCAACCCAAAGTCTAGTTAAAATCTAAGTCTGCCACCAACATTACACAGTTTTTACGTTCAGGGTACTCTATTTACATACCCAATACCCCCACCATCATATTTAGACTCTTTTCAGGAGGAAGTGATACAAAGCCTCTCAAGACAAAACCCACGTCACAAACAGGCCAGCAGGAAGACAAAATATTACAGCTGAGCTCAGAATAAGTGCAAGATGAGTCATGTCAATGTCACAGCTTCACTGAGCAAGAGAGACTTGCTATTATCCCCAACCCTACTGTAGATTTATACAAGATGTCCAAAAAGCTTAAATAATTATTTAGTACAAAATATAAAGGCTAAATTGTTTCTGTCTCGACAACAACTCTGCACTAGCACGTTAACTTTCAGATCAAGCAGTTTTGGTTGAGGATAGAGCTTTCAAACAGCAGTTTGCATAAAGCATTTGAGAATCATTTTCTACACATTGATTAATGTGAGTGTATAATAAGACTAACAGATTGTTGTCAATAGTACATATGTAATAAGAGTAGAAAATGTTAAGAGGCAGTTAACAGAATTGAGCTCCCTCTATTCAAAGTCAGATAGAGAGTTGGATTCAGATTCATACCTTCATCCAAGAAAATTAAAACGTTAAAGTATGGTTAGAGGCTAATATAATGTTTCATCTCTTATTTTAAAATCAATGTTTTTTCATAGACTCTAGGACTGGAAGGGACCTCGAGAGGTCATCGAGTCCAGTCCCCTGCCCTCATGGCAGGACCAAATACTGTCTAGACCATCTGTGATAGACATTTATCTAACCTACTCTTAAATATCTCCAGAGATGGAGATTCCACAACCTCCCTAGGCAATTTATTCCAGTGTTTAACTACCCTGACAGTTAGGAACTTTTTCCTAATGTCCAACCTAAATCTCCCTTGCTGCAGTTTAAGCCCATTCTTGTTCTATCATTAGAGGCTAAGGTGAACAAGTTTTCTCCCTCCTCCTTGATGACACCCTTTTAGATACCTGAAAACTGCTATCATGTCCCCTGCTCAGTCTTCTCTTTTCCAAACTAAACAAACCCAATTCTTTCAGCCTTCCTTCATAGGTCATGTTCTCAAGACCTTTAATCATTCTTGTGCTCTTCTCTGGACCCTCTCCAATTTCTCCACATCTTTCTTGAAATGTGGTGCCCAGAACTGGACACAATACTCCAGTTGAGCCTAACCAGCGCAGAGTTAGAGCGGGAAGAATGACTTCTCGTGTCTTGTTTACAACACACCTGTTAATGCATCCAGAATCACGTTTGCTTTTTTTTGCAAACAGTATCACACTGTTGACTCATATTTAGCTTGTGCCGTCCACTATGACCCCTAGATCTCTTTCTGCATACTCCTTCCTAGACAGTCTCTTCCCATTCTGTATGTGTGAAACTGATTGTTCCTTCCTAAGTGGAGCACTTTGGATTTGTCTTTATTGAACTTCATCCTGTTTACCTCAGACCATTTCTCCAATTTGTCCAGATCATTTTTTGAATTTTGACCCCGTCCTGCCAAAGCAGTTGCAATCCCTCCCAGTTTGGTATCATCTGCAAACTTAATAAAAGCACACTTTCTATGCCAACATCTAAGTCGTTGATGAAGATATTGAACAGAGCCGGTCCCAAAACAGACCCCTGCGGAACCCCACTTGTTATACAATATAAGACCCTTTCCAACAGGATTGGGAAACCATTAATAACTACTGCGTCTGAGTACGGTTATCCAGCCAGTATATGCACCCATTCTTATAGTAGCCCCATCTAAATTGTATTTGCCTAGTTTATCGATAAGGATATCATGCGAGTGACCATATCAAATGCCTTACTAAAGTCAGCAGGTATACCACATCCACCGTCTTCTCCCTTATCCACAAGACTCATTATCCTATCAAAAGAAAGCTATCAGATTGGTTTGACGACGATGTGTCTTTACAAAATCCATGCTGGGCTATTCCCTATCACCTATACAACCTTCCAAGTGTTTGCAGATGATTTCTTTAATTACTTGCTCCATTATCTTCCCTGGTACAGAAGTTAAACTAACTGGTCTGTAGTTTCCTGGGTTGTTTTTATTTCCCTTTTTATAGATGGGCACTAGTTCTTCTATTTGCCTGCTCCCGAGATCAAAGAATAATAACTAGAGGCTCAGTCTTCTGGAATCTCATCAGGCCCGTCTCCCATCTAACTTTTCAAGATTTTAATAGCTCTTTTTATTAGAGGCTCAGATACCCCTCCTCTATTAGACATTCCTTGAGTATTCAAAAGGATGCATTTCATCCAGGCCCTGGTTTCTCCTCTACTTGCAGGCAGGGCCTAACTTGTCTTCTTCTTTTCTAAGTATGATTTTAAACTTGTTCTTTTTCCCACAGCTATTTTCATTTCTTCTAAATGCTTGGCCACCTTGCATTCACCTGTGTTATTAGTATATTCATCCGTTGTAATTCTGACCGTAGTTTCCATTTTTTTTAATGACTTTTCTAGGTCATGCAAAAGACTTTCGTGGTAAAGCCAAGGTGGTCCTTTGCCAACATTTTTCTATCTTTCCTACCCATCTGAATAGCTTTTGCTTTTGGGCCCTTAATAGTGGTCCCTTTTGAAAAAAAAACTGCCACTCCTCAGTTGTTTTCCCCCTCAGTCTCATGATCCCATGGAGCCTTTACTATCAGCGTCTGAGCTTTACCAAAAATCCGCCTTCCTTTTCCTGAAATCCATTGTCTCTATTTTGCTGTACTCCCTTCTACCCTTCCTTAGAATGCAAAACTCTATGATTTCATGATCACTTTCACCCAAGCTTCCTTTCTACTTTCAAATTCTGCAATGAGTTCCTCCCTATTTGTTAAAATCAAGTCTAGAAACAGCTTCCCTCCCTAAGTAGCTTTTTCAACCTTCTGAATAAAAAGTTGTCTGCAACATGCAGTCCAAGGAACTTATTGGATAGTCTGTGCCCTGCATGGTGTTTTTTTCCAACATATATCTGGATAGTTGAAGTCCCCATCACCACCAAATCTTGGGCTTTGGAATGATTTTGTTAGTTGTTTAAAAAAGGCCTCATCCACCTCTTCCACCTGGTTAGGTGGCCTGTAGTAGACTCCTAGCAATGACATCACCCTTGTTTTTTTACCCTTTTTATCCTAACCCAAGAGACTCTTCAGCACTTCCAGGTCTCCTATGTTCCATCTCCACCTCAGTCCAAGTGTGTACATTTTTAATATATAAGGAAACCTCCTCCCTTTTTCCCCTGTCTATCCTTCCTGAGCAAACTAACCCATCACACCAACATTCCAATCATTGTGTATTATCCTGTATTATCCCACCAAGTTTCAGTGATGCCAACAATGTCACAGTTGTATTTATTTATTAGCACTTCCAGTTCTTCCTGCTTATTACCCATACTTCTCGCATTTGTATACAGGCATCTAAGATACTGGTTTGATCTTGCCTCCCAGTTTTGCCCCGACCCTCCTTTCTCTCTGCCATTATAGCCCACGCTCCCTCTTGTTTCCAACCCATCTCCCAGGTCTTCATGTTTTTGTAACCCCCTTACACTCACTATAAAAGCATAAAAAAGGTATCAATGAGAAGCCTATTTAATTTATGTGAATGTTTTGAGAGGTAAACGGAATACCTGACTAAGTGGTAAGGGTGCATGGGAAATGGGGAGAGGGGGTTTATTTGGTTTAGACTAACATTTTCAGTACCTCAGAATCCTCTCAACTGCCTTTTGTGACCCCCCCACCCCTAAAGTCAAAACCCACTGGTTGAGAAACACTGAGCTAGAACAAGGAGTGCAACCTTGAAGGTAGAGATGTTTATTAAGAAATAAAGATTAACACAGGTACAAAATAAACAGCAATCTAAACTTGTGTAGTTGAAGGCAGTAGTTACAATAGTAAACGATTGGAAAATGTGTACATGTTAAGGTGTTCTTTCCCAAAAGCATGGTGCTCATGAGGTAAGTGAAACACTAACGACCACAGCTAAAAACTGAATGTAAGGAGTCTACACTGATATTTAAATCCACTAATGTACACCATGATTCCATAGGGAATGAACAAAGTAATGTGATCCAGTAAATAAATGGACAGCTAGATTTTCACTATTTTCAAAGTTAGGTGCCTAAATTTAGGCACCTAAGTTTGAAAATGCTGGCCTGTTTTTTTTAATGATACATAAAATAGAACAATCCTTAAGCTTACCTGTATTCTCCAAATTTTAGTGAGCTCATCCAAAGACAATTTACTGCCCAGCAGTTCAATAATTCCCTTTATGCGGTCACAGTACTGCGCTTGGTCTATATTACCTAATCGAACAAACGGACAGCTAAATTAGAAACTGTGAATAATATCATAAAAATGAATAATCTAACACAAGTCATAGCAAGAAACTTGGTACTTTATTTCAAAGGAAGAATATCAATTTGAAAAGTCATTTCCATCTGAAAATTCTGTGCCTGCTATTATTGCAGGCAATTCTTAAGATTACTAAAAGAGAAAAATCAAAGAAATACCCACCATTTCTCTATTTTCTCAGCTTGTTTTCTTTGTGTGATACTTATCGCATCTAGTCAGTTTCAGTGCTTTGAAAAAGCTCACACCCTCCCCTACACTCAGCAAGTAGTAACCTATAATACCAGCAAAGCTGAAAGTGCAACTGAAGAGGCGACAAAAAGGAAACAAGTGTGCTTCAGTATGCGCGGTGGTGGTATTCTCAGAACCCTTCTAAATAATCAAAACACTGTAGAAAAACCCAAGCACTTTATAAAGGGCCCTATCAGAAAAGTTTTAAAAAGTCCAGTTGACAGTTCCTTGAAGCCTATGACATTCAAAGTTCACAGTGTAAAAACAACTGGTAAAAAAGCTTACCTTCTAGTGCAATTGATAGAACAGAGTTTTCTACTAGCCAGTTTAATAATCGGTCTGTATCTATTGCATTCTTTACAGATTTGGATACAGTGCTGTCTTCTATTAATTTGGTTACCTATAAATCACAGAATGTTAAAACTGTTGCTGTACTCTATAGGCTCATCACACACACACACACACGGTTCACTCTCCAGCAAAGCCCAAAGTAGTACAAGCATCAGGAGAATATAACAATGCACTGCCGAAGGCCAGTTACAGTCTTAAAAAGAGAAAAGCCTGCTGGGTACCATTATTACACCAATTCTGTCACAGACAGGAGGGCCCTCTTGTACCACAAACTTCTTTAGATTTACTAAAATTTTATTATTGCAGAACAGGTTTCTTTTTGTGGCTCTCAAATTAGTTCCCTATCTCCATGGTAGTAAACCATTACACTTCAGCTCAGTCTAGTGATAAAGGTGACCAAAGTACAAGTTCTGGACGAAGCCCAAAATGATGCATTTATGTAATTTCACGAGGACTGTGATACACTTATATCCAGGACCCAAGATTAATGATAAACATATTGGCGCTACTGATTTCAGATGACAATTGACAAAGATTTAATATATCCCAGAAACAAGAACTGAACCAAGAAAGCCTTCAAATACATATAATTTGGTAGGCTTTTAAAAAAGCCATTTCTTGGAGTACTAAGATATACCAACATTGGAAGTAAGGACTGGATGACTAAATTTGCATACTGTAAGTGACATCTGGAGAGGCTGAATTTAGAGTTTTACTTTTTTATGCAGTTCCACATGAGGAATAAAATGTTTGCTAGCTCAGCACAGCCTTTGAGATACACTTAAGATTGAGCTTACTATGGAATACCCATGAATGGCCCAGGCATGGCAGAGACTACTGGTCACAAATACAGCTGAAACAATAGTCCTTAGAGAAGGCTGATATGACTTGGACTCTTTCCAAGGAAACCACAATCCTTGCATCCACTGTTAACTTGCAAAAATAATTCTTGTTAGACTGACTTCCTTTGTTCTTTACTTGGAATTAAGACTTCCTTAAGGCTACACGATTGGCATAAAACCACCCTGCCACCTTTGCCTTTCAGACACTACTTTTGGTATAGCAAGAATAGCCTGTCATACTCAAACAAAAATTCAAACTTACTTCTTTGAGGGAATTCATTTTTGC
Source organism: Chelonoidis abingdonii (assembly GCF_003597395.2). Classification (NCBI taxonomy): domain Eukaryota; kingdom Metazoa; phylum Chordata; order Testudines; family Testudinidae; genus Chelonoidis; species Chelonoidis abingdonii. Next base: position 13,907,819 of record NC_133775.1, read on the forward strand.
ACTGAAGTGGGGAGATTTTAACATGCGCAAGAGAATGTCCAATCGTAGATCATCCACCACAGTTACCAGGTCAGGTTGGAAGCGCATACACAGTAGCTTTATAGCAGACAGGAGTTCAGGGATACTAACCAGCCTCTGTTAAAAAATATTTTTTTAGTAATGGCTATACAGATTTTTAGACATTTTATTTTAAGCATAAGTTCTGTCATGTTTTAGACTTGGATAATAGACACAAATAGTAATAATAGTGACTTGGTGAAGGCTGCTTGATCTATAATCCACAATACTTTGTCTTTCTGTGAACATCTGTAGAAGTATTATTCACACTACTAGAAAGAATCACTATGCAGACAAAGTTTAGGGGTAAGGAAGAAACTTCTCTTGAAAGTTAAACATGTGAAATATATATCTTACAAATTAGAACATTTTAACATCTATCACTATTATTTAACTGCATAAACAATAACATTTCCAACATACCACGATGACTATGTCTATACCGTGCACCTTACAGTGGCACGGCTGTCCTGCTACAGCCATGCTGCTGTAATGTACACAGTGTAGCCACTCTTTTTTGTGAGCAGGAGAGAGAGCTCTCCTGCCGACAAAATAAAACCACCGCCAATGAAGAGCGGTAGTTTTGTTGGCGGGAAGCACGGTTCGTGGCATCACTTTTCATCAGTAAATCTTTTGTCGGTCACGAGAGTGTTTTTCTCAAGCCCTTGACTGACAAAAGTTTTATTCTCAAAATTTCAGCGTAGACATAACCTAAAATGATCTTAACAAAAAAGACATTATAAAGACTCATTAGAAATAAAGAACAAAAAAAGTCAGAAGATGTTGACATCTGATCTCCTCTGATAAAGCTCAGCAAACTCGTTTGGAAACGATACAATATTTGTACCTGTAAACAGAAATGTAATTTTATACTTGCTACAGTCAACGCAGAGCAAAGCAGCCACGAAGGCCTTGGATTTTTAAAGGTATTTAGACTCTGCTCCACCTAACTGACTTAGGAGCCTAAGTCGCTTTTGAAAATGAGATCTAGAGCTCCTAAATAAATTAGGCATTGCAACACTCAGCTGAGCAATGCCTATGTACCTTTAAAAATCTAGGCTATAGGGCCAATTGCTGCAAGGTACTAGGCACCTTAAAGTCAACTAGAACAGAGGGTGTTCGGCACCTTGCATGACTGGAATCAGGTAAACTTGCTGGATAACTATGAGGGGGAAGACTTTTTAGACAGGAAGGTCTAACACTGAATAAGATTTTAGAGTGGGTCCTGGTAAGTACAGCCAACCCACTGGCACAGTTTCCTATTACAAACATTCTCAGTCTAAATTTAGCTCAAGTGATACTTTCCAAACAGAAACTAGTATAATTTGTTCTCAAGTTATGAGACTTTAGCACTTTTGACATTTACAGTAGTTTCTATGTGTATATTTGATATAATCAGAATGTTACCTTGTCTTTTAGGTCCTTCTCTTCCACATTCTGTACATATTTAATCATTTTATGAATGACTGGATCCAGCATGGGCTAAGGAATTTGAGAAAATACAGGGACAATCATTTTTTATTTCCCAGAATCAAGTTACTTGGAAGTAAAAAGAAACAAATCGCTTCTCTCTCTAAAAAGGCCAAAACAACTTAAGATCACAATGAAGTAATGCAAAGGAAGAAGCCAACATTTCCCAGATAAACTAACAGCAGCTTGTACCATAAAAGTATCTAGTAAAGAGATCTAATCTTTTCAACACACAACACTTGCTATACATACAAAAATCAAGTCAACTTGACATCTAGTGTCTTCCTGTCAGCCTCTCTTCTCAATAGAGTAACCAAAAAAGCCCCCAAACCAGCTGCAATATTCCCAGCAAGCAGTTTGCCTGATAGCCAGAACTTGTGTTGCTTTCTCTCTGAAGGCTATGAATAGTGTATTGCCAGCAGCTAGAAATGACTACACAGCTCTTTCTATGCAAGCACATTTATTCTTAAGGCAAAAGTATTACAGAAAAAAACAAAAACAATAAACAGATTTAAACATACTAGGAGTCACCCACAAGTCTTACAGGACCCTAGTAGGCCAAAGTGTTTCCAACTCTTTTGCAAGAGCTGGGGCCTCATGTTACTTGGATCAGAAAGAAGGTCCTGAGTCAGTTTAAATCCAGCCTTTTTATCCCAAAAAGCCCTTTCTTTGGCTGGTTGTCTCTGGAAAACCCAGTTTGAACTAGTACATATGCCAACCACCCCAGAGTGTGGTATTTCTCTTGAATTGTTCAGTCTCAGTGACTTACCTTAATTGTCCTCACTGTTTTTAGGTCTTAGAAGAGCTCTGGTAGCCCTCCCCCATTGAGAAGAACACAATCATACATAAGCCATTCATAAATTTAATACAATGGCCCCTAAAGATACTGCATGGGGTTGCAATATCTGCCATAATTTTAGCAAAGGTATGTGGATCACAGAGATGTTTCTCTCTAGCAATGTATTTTCCAATTCATGCTCACATACCCACCCTAGATCTCAATCACGAAGCTAGGAGTCCAGACCAAGTGGTGCTCATTGGGGCAGATTCTTGTCAGACTTGTTTTACCCTGGGATAGCTCAACTGACTGCAAAGGAGTTGCTTCTGATTTACACTGATGAAGATCAGGAGATTCAGGATTACTGTCCCCAGCAAATGAATATGGATCTTCACATAGCGAGAAACCCTTCTACTCTATATAAACCAAGAAGTTAGGTTGAGATTTTCAACTGACTTTCCCTAGACTACACAGTTGTAATTAAAAATGGCATTTCTACTCTCTTGGGTAACAAATGGCACATGTGGTCTCCTTGTTCTGGGTAGGTCTCCATCACTGTAATATGCAGAAATTTCTCTAATGCATGCAACATTCCTTCAGTCCTGGTTTGTGGAGAAAGTATGTTGAGAAAGCTTCTTCAATAAAGTTTTCAAAAATTGACATATCTGAACTTGTTGGCTATTAGCCATGTGTTGTGAAAGGCAACTTATTTCCCCACCCCACCTTCACTTGTGAATGCATCTAAAAATTGGTATTTGCACATTTTACAGCAAAAAAAAAAAAGAAAAAAAGTGTCACTCAACCAATATTAGCCTATGCAAAACAACTATCCTGCACCCTAAACCAGACACGTTTAAGAGGGTTTCAAAATTAACCACCACTTTGATACTAAGTCAGTGATAAACTAATTCAGTTTTCCATGTTAAGTTTCTGATTCTCATGCCAAACTTAAGTACCAGTAGTGTTGCCTTCTGGATGCCATTTTTTACGAGATCCATTTTAACACAGAAAAATTAAATACAAAACTCAAGGGAGCAATATAGCTGTGTGTTTCGAAGTTCATTTTTCTACTTTCTGAAATTAACTCATAAAAATGGTGTTTTACCTGCACTACAGAAGAGTTGAGATACTCTGCACACACCCCCAATGGCTGAACTAATGCAGAGACTGCCTGGAAGAAAGATAGTAGATATTTAGGCGCAGACACAGTAATTCCTTTTAAGACTGATGACCAAATTCTTTAAAACATAGGTGAAGATTAACAAGTAGCATGTATCATACATCCCAATTATTCTCCCATTGCCTACAATTTTGCTTCAGCATTGAAGGGACTTCTTGCTATGATGGACAACACGCAGTCCAAGAAACAGATTTAAAATAATGGTATGCATTAAGTATTGCATCTCTTGCTTGCTAACACAAAGGATCTTCTCGACTTTCAGTGGTTTTGGTCATTTTATGCTTCTGTTATTAGAGTCTGTTCATGGTCTGTTTTGGTCCAACGCAAGAGCCAATAAACGCTTCGATGGTTCATTCTGCAGCACTGTAGAGTACAAATGCACGTCCTCTGGTGGACAGCCACAAAAGAGAATTTCTTTCCCTAAATCCAACATTCACCTTCTTCATGAATCCTATCACTATCTGCCAGACTGCTTCAACAGAAAGTGGATTTCTGTGTAGGACCCAATGCTAAAGAATGTTCATCACGCAGATCAGTCACACAAGAATTTTCCTTCACATATGGACTGAAAAAAATCTTGAGATCCAAGGTTTCCAAATTTTATCTATTTTCAAGCAGAGTGAAGGAAATTCACTTGCCATGACGACATATCAAGACCAACTTCCTCCTGAGAAGAGACAATGACTTACATAATAGTGAGTGTCTCACTATAACCAACAGCCTGTAACTTTAAGTGCCCCTAGTAAAAAATCACTTTCTTAAGAAAGGAGTTACTAGTAAGTTAAGAGGAGAGAATCTACAGCAATGCCTAAGTTTAACGAGACAAACTCCTCCTCTGTCATATTTGCATATAAACTACTTGCCTCTTCTTAATAAGTGCGTGTGTTGGGGGGGGGGCGGGGGGAGAAATGGGAGGAGAAGTAATCAACCCACTAAAAGAAAATAGCATTTTCCAAATTTGTAGTTCAACTGCAGGTGATGAACAAGTTATTACTTTACAGACAATTAAAATTTGAAATAATGTGCTTCCTCTCAGTATTCTGCTTTTCAGACATGGTTATTTAGATTTGAAATCTGTTATAGCCGAGTCTTCTAAATTATATTGAACACTAAATAGTGTTAGGCTTTATGAACCTAAGACCCCTTATAGTTTATGTAGTAATTAAATGTGTCAAATTTTGATGCAGTAGTTAACATATTTAGAGTTATTTAGTGCATAGATTCCAAGGCCAGAAAGTCCCATTGTGATCATTTAGTCTGACCTCCTCTGAAACACAGGTCATAGACCTTTCCCAAAGTAATTCTTAGAGAATCTCTTAGGAAAAGATCCAATTTTGATTTAAAAATTGCCAATGATGGCGAATCCTCCATAACCCTTGGTAAATTCTTCCAATGATTAATCTCACTGTTGACAATTTACACCTTTTCCAGCCTGAATTTGCCTAGCTTCAACTTCCAGCAGAGTTATACTTTTGTATGCTAGACTGGAGAGACAATTATTAAATATTTGTTCCTCATGTAAGTACCTCTAGACTGAAATCAAGTGAATCCTTAACTTTCTTTTTGTTAACTAGAGTCATCATCTTGAGTTTATCGCTATAAGGCACATTTCCTGATCCTTAACCATTCTCATGGCTCTTCTCTCAACGCTCTCCAATTTTTTAACATCCTTCTTGAACTGTAGACATCAAAACTGGACACAGAAATCCAGCAGCGCTTGCACCAGTGCCAAATAACCTCTCTACTCCAGCCTGAGATTCCCCTGTTTACACATTCAGTGATCACTATTAGCTCTTTTGGCCCAGCATGGCACTGGGGGCTCATGTTCAGCTGATCATCCACCATGACTCTCAAGTCCTTTTCAGAGGCACTTCTTCCCAGGATATTGTCCCCCATTGTGTAAGTATGGTCTACATTCTTTGGCCTACATTTAGCCATATTAAAATGATATTATTTGCTTGCATCCAGTTTACCAAGTGATCCAGATTGCTCTGTTTTAGTGACTTGCCCTCTTCATTATTTACCATTCACCCAATGTTTGGGACATCTGCAAACTTTACAAGTGACGATTTTATGCTTTCTTCCATTGATAAAAAAGATAGACGAAATATATGAATCAGATTTTTTTAAAATAATTTAAACATGGGAATCACCTTCCCTGCAACTGAAATGCAGTTACTTCAGTGATAAATGCTAAAACTATGTAACTGTTTACACCCACTTAAAACTGGGATGCTAAACATAATTACCCGAAATGAAATTAATTCAGGACACCAATGCTAATAACTGCTCTCTTCTGGGTAGATTCATGGGATCTTTAGTAACAAGTGGTCAAGACTTTGTTTTTCTTCCAAGCAGCAGTAGAACCATAATACATTACAGAACTTTTAGAGCATGGTAACCGAGTATACATGGCTAGTTAGGATGCAGCTGCAATGTGTAGATTTACACCCCAGCTTGCCAGGTGTCAACTCTCCGTAGAGACCAACTCTAAGTCTCATCTCAAATATAGTTCCCTGACCTCCAACCATCCCATACCAAAGAATTCTCACAGCATTCTTTTTGGAGTACTACTTCTGTACTGAAGAAAGCATTCAGTGCATCAAATTACCAGTATCCTTTGCTATAGAACATTAACATATAAAAAAAGAGACATCAACAGAAGATTAACATACCCCAAGTTCAATATCTTCTGAATGGAGTTTAGACTGAATTGCTGAAAATCCACCCAACTCTGCAAACTGCAAAAAGCCACAGTAAGTCAATGAATTACAACAGTCTGCCTTTTAAACATGTGATTACAGCAAATATTCCAGACTTTAACTTGGAGTGTATAACGCTTTGTTCTCCAAGGATCATCTCTGAAATAAGAATTCAAGACAAGATGCTTGAGCTGTCAACAAGGATCTTTCACAGTGGGATTTTAAGTTTAACATAAGACTTGTGCTTTCATGTCTATTTGATGGTTCACTGGAGAACACAACATACTATTATGGTGGAGTCCTGGGTTCAAAAGCAAGCTCGAGATTCTTCCTCCTTAAGCAAATGTGGGTGAGGGAAGAAGGCTAGAAGATCCACATAGGATGACAAGCTGAGGGACAGCATGCAGGATGCATCTCTCTAGCATTCCCTAGCAGCTGTTTGTGGAATGGCACTGCAACCTCAGAGGTGACCTCTGGCCTTCCTCAGCTGAAGGGTACAAATCAGTAGTGCAAAGGTGGGCAAGGAAGCATGATTGCCTGGCAAGGACCTTACCATCTATGTTGGGCAGGGTTAAAAGCATAAAAAACTCATTGCTCTACATAGCTGTCATCCTCTATGAGAACAAATATGAAGAATCACTTTTGAGAGCAATGAATTAAAGTGACAGACACCATGTACTATGAACAGTTCTTTTCAGTGTAGCTTTACCTACCCTGTTTACCAGGTCCACCAGCCACCCATGAGGTTCCTAGACAATTAAAAGAAGTTAATGGCAACATATTTTAAAACAATATATGAAAGGCAATTTTTTTTTTATCATGTGCTGCATTTAGCATTTTGGGTTAATTAGCTGTAAGTATGTGCTACTACTTCAAAGAATATATTAATGTGTTTATGCTACCTTCTTTACTGAGTGCAGCTGGAGCTTTGGGTTGTTCCTATCATCCTCCTCCTCCTCCTCTTCCTCCTCTTTTGGAGGATCCCTGTCATCACTGACCATGGGTTGTGGCAACATTAAGCTGTGTGGCTGCTGACTGACACACAGCCATAATTATAACCTATCAGTAGTGTGGAATATTACAGAAGAACTTTCCCTGAATTTTGGCAAAGTTTCTTTTTGTTTTCACAAGCCACAAGCTTTCTTTTTAGCAACAGTGACAACCAGAGACTGAAATCTTATTTATCCACACAACAGGTACGGCACCTACAATGGCATTGCAAGCCTCAAATTGCATCTCTATCAGAGTGCCAGGCTGGGGCACAGTGTTGAGGTACAGGAGGGGGTACAAGGTGCTGGCTCCAGGAGGGGGCTCAGGGCTGAGGTGCGGGCTCCCACCAGACAGCACTTACCATGGGCAGCTCCCGGGTGGTGGCGGTGTGGGGCTAAGGCAGGCTCCCTGCCTGCCTCAGCCCACGCCACTCCTGGAAGTGGCCAGCATGCCCCTGCGCCACCACTCCCGCAAGCACTACCCCCGCAGCTCCCATTGGCTGCAGTTTCCCATTCGCCGCCAAGGGGAGCGGCGGGGGCGGTGCTTGCAGGCAAGAACAGTGCACAGAGACAGCTGCCCCTCTCCCACAGATCACAGGAGCCTGCTGACCGCTTCCAGGAGTGGCGCAGGCCAGGGCAGGCAGGAAGCCTGCCTTAGCCCCGCTGCAACACTGGATTTTTAGCCCCTGAGATTGCGACCAATTGTCAGAGGCTCCAGGATCGACCAGTCAATCGCCATCTACCAGTTGGTGACCACTGTGACAGATGGTCTTTTGTTTATTACTGAACTAGCAGTAATAATGGCAGATTTAGAGAGGAATGAGAACCAATCCCCAGATCCAGTCCCCATGGTAGAACATTCTCACAATCATGAAAAGGGAATGCTCTTCTAAACAGCAACCAAATTTGGTATTCAAAAGCCACTTAATTTTTTTTGGTAAGATTTACTTCAGCTTATTTTGGATAAGTATTTACATATATTGGATAAGCCTTTTATATTCTAGGGTTATAAAGCATTTCTATTCTATAAAACAGACAAAAATATGTATGATCACCTTCTGGAAAGTAGATATGGGTGAGACAGCATACAGATTTCCTTCTCCAAAGACTTCTGCCCAGTTTCTCTGGCATACCTTCATTCGATTCTTGAAATGGTATTCATTGTCTGGGTTAAAAGCCTTGAAACAAAAAATAAATTGATAAAAAACAACCACAAAGTGGCTTATACGTGAGTCTCAAAGACAGATCTTGTTAATATTTGACATCAGTAGTCGAACATAGTTCTTGAGCATGGCTAATTTTTCTAAGTGAAAGAGAAATTAACAGTTTAGCATGGATAATTCGTGTTAACGATACCTAATACTTAACATACACAGTATTACAATTTCAGAACACGATACAATCAATCTCCAACAATCCTCCAACATGAGGCAGGTAGATATCCCCTTACTGATTTGCTTCTACAGAGAGGGAGGACAGACTGAAAGGGGGTTAAAGTGATTTGCACATGGCCACAGTAGTGTCAGAGCAGGGATTAGAAGACAGGAATTCCCGCCTCCCAGGACTATGGTCATTCTTTTGGCAACAATAGCCTCTTTAGAACAGGAATACAAGCAAAGATTTTAGAAAGTGACAAATGATTTGAATGCTAAAACCTGAAATACCTTAGAGGGCTGATTTTCAGAAAGCATTGAGCACTCAGTCTGAAAAATTAGGCCGCTTTCAGGTCTCAAGTTCAAAACGCAAAAACAGACATGCAAAAAATCATTACTCACTTTTTAATATTTTGGCCACAGTTTGAGTTCATGCTTTAAATGGTAAACAGTAACAACAGAAATATTAGAAGTCACAAGTGCTTTCCTGAAGATTGTAAACAAACCATCTATGATGTTTAAGAACGGATTTCTAGAGACTTTCATATTTTAAGGACATTAACAAAACTAATGAATATTAATTCCTTCTAGAACTTCTATTCTCCTTCAAAGTGATTCAAATGTCTCCATGGATGTAAAATATTACCATTACAAGAGACTGCATGATAAAAATACAGTACCATTGTAAGTACACCCAGAAGGCCAACAGGAATTGGGTCTTGTTTCACTCTCTCTGCGACCAGATCTACTAGCAGCATCAACATGTTGTAGATTCCCTCGTGGATTTCAGTACCCCATTTATGAACAGCACTTGATGTCAGCAGCTACCAAAATGAGAAAGATGCATCAATCTCTGCCACTGATCATTATTTTCAGAGTAACATTTTTCTCTCACAGTACATGATAGTAGTACTCTAATATAAATATTATTTATGATATCTTTAGATAGCGGGAAAGTAGGAAAAGCAACAGTGATATTTATAGTTTTACTATTTTAAAACTTACTATATCAGAAACAGGGTATAGCAGAGACTAAGAAGTAATTATCAAAATACACTGACAGTTTCCTTTGGAAATCACTATTAACTCAGAAAAGTTTTGTATGGACGATGGCCATTCATTTTACTGTCTTTATTTTTAAGTGCTCGAGTAACTCTGTTAACATGTTTGCAGGATGTTAGATAATCCATTTTTAATTCTTCCAACAAGTTTGTCACACAGCCACATTACTTTGCTTGAAGTCATAGTTTACTATATCATCTCTCTAATATAATTTTCCTTAGAAACCAAGCAAAATGTGCACTACTGAAGAGGTGGATGTTTAAAGAACATTTTTAATGGATTGAGAGGCAGCATTAAACCAACATGTTAGGTCAAACTGATAAAAGAACTACATTAGGTTTTTAAAAGGTAGAAACAGCAATTAGATAAACATTACCAGCTGTGTCTGAAGCGCTTGCATTCAAATTACTATGCTTTGGAACCTCAAAGAACCCAAAGACTATTTTTTTTTTTTTTTTTTAAGATTTTCAGAAACTACAGTGCATTAAGCTTCATAAGAGGCTTATGGGTATTTTAGAATAAATGTAACCCAGCAGCAGACTTTAAACTTTAATCTCTGCAAACAATCTTTCAGCTACCCTCTTTCATCTCTCCCCCACCCCATCGACACCCCAGCTATCCAGGATGAAAACTAAGTGGGTAGAAAGCACCAAGTGGTTTAAAAAAGCACTGACATTAATCCCAAAACCAGTAGGAACATGATTTTATTTTCTTAAAATCCTTCTACTTGAAATATATTTTTTTCCTGGAAAATGTAGGGCTTAATAACTGATGTACATTTAGAAAATTATATATGACAATTATTCTAAACTCCTAAAATACCAGTTAGTTTCAAAGGTCTATCCCTTGTTTACCATTGGAATATGGGACCATAGATGCACATGGCACTTTATGTAGCAGGGTAAGGCAATCTGTGCACCATCAACCAGGGCTGAGACAAAAGCAGGACAGAGTTTGTTCATAGCTTTGAAAGGAAGGACAAAAGTTTGAGACTGACGTGGAAGGGGACATGAAGCCAGCAAAGATAATTTTAAGTGGAACAGAGTGATGGGCAAGGAACAAAATTAGGCCACAGATTATGGAACAGGATGGAGGAAAGCAAGATGGATATTGGGAACTCCAAAGCGTAGGAGTTCACAGTAGGCCAGGCAGGAAATCAAAGCATGGAAGAAAGTTTTGGCGGTAAGCAGAAAAAGGAAGGGACAAATTTTGGCTAGGCTGTAAAAGGCAGAAGTGGCAGGAGTTAGGAATCTAACAGTGTAGTGTAATGGAGAGAGGAGAGGAGTCAAGGATGACTCCAACTTTTCAGACCTGGGGGACAGAATGATTACAATGGAAGGATGAGAGGGGAAGACTGGTCATTAGTACTAAAAAATAATACATCCTAATATTTACATATCTTTAGACCTTCAAAGCACTGTATCAACATACACCAGTTAAGGTTGTGATCCTGCAACTGACTTTGGATGGAGGGATCCATCCATATGAAGGGCCCCACTGATTTCAATGGAGCTCAGCACAGATGCAGGATTGGGCATAAGCATTCAATTCTACTGAAAAATGTATATTACCCCAGTCACCATAATATCTGAGGCACACATCAGAATGGACCAGGATAAACATTTCACGAAATGGACTCCCCAAACACAAAAGTTGGATTTGTGCACTTTCCTCCCCCTTACCTTTTTAAATGCTTCAGGCATACATCTGTCCATGAATCTTTTGCAATTCTCATCAGAATCAGAAAGACCTTTTCAAAAAGGATAGAGGGTATATAATTTATTACCACCTCTGGCCGATTTCTTACAGCCTCATGAGCTCTAGGTCTTAAAGTCTTGCTACTGAGATCACAGAAGATGAGCTCACAAATAAGGTGTTTGCTACACAAAGCAATAAGCATCCTATTGGGATTACATTACTCTTGCCATGTGTCTTCCACCAAAAGGGGCTGGAGGTCGAAGAACCTAGATCTCCAGCCTTTTAGAAATTAGGGGCAGTTTAGTTTCCAAACATTGCATCGGGTACAACTACGTGGCATTAATAGAACTTCACTTCGGTAAGTGTTTTTCCTTTCAACAACACAGTATATGTTTTGATACTTGCACAAATCATTCTGCAGCTCATCCACCATAAGAAACTCACATACAACACTCAGCTAATTTTTCTACGCACTGTAATGTCTTCCACCAACACCACAACATAGCATAACTTCCTTTTAGCTCGCCAGAGGGCATACTGAAAAGCAAGTTCACGTACACCTTCAACCTCAGGAGCTGAGCCTGTTGCCTCCACAGCACCCTCAGCCCCTGACTACTTGTTGACCAGAAAGGAATCAATCCAAGTCTATGATATGGCAACAGAGTATTTCCACTAGGACAGCCTGGCCAAATAACCTACTCTACAGCTCAATATGGAGTGAGCTTGGACACAAACATCATTAATAATAAACAACAATAATAAAAATAAATGCCCAAGTAAATTAATACAGCTCTTCATTAACAGTAATTTTAAAAATGAAACAATTTTACATACAAAAATATTTACAATCTTTAAAACATTGAAAGAACTGCATACCTATTCTATTCTACAATCAAGCACACATGAAGACAAAATTCAAATGCTCTTTGCAGAACCAGTATGAGCTCACAACAGCAGATAGTTAACTGTTCTAGAAAGAGTGCAATGTTTTTGTATGGCACCAGGTAGTAAGTATAAAAATTGCAGTTTTCTAGAGTGTATCCTCTGTATACACCTTTACACAGAATTTTTAAGTACTCTTCCTAATTACACACTGGACCCATTAAAAAAAAAGTCAACAACAGAACTTACCAAGTCTTGCTAGGTAGGTAGATGCAATTAGGCACTTCCCCAAGGACTCTTCTCGCTTATATGGTATGGACCAATGATCTGTTAAGACTCTGCTCTCCAGTTCATACAAATTGGTTGTAGGAAACTCAATACCTTCTCCAGAGCAGTTCCCATTTTCATCATTTTTCTGTGAATGAGAAATGAAGAAGGCATTTTTAGCTGCTCCTAGTGATTACTTAAGCTCATCAACTCCTTTAAGACAAAATCCTGCCCTATCATTAGCATGTACAATTCCCACCGATTTCAAATGGAGTTGCAAGTATGTCTGAGGAGAGAATATGAAGTTTCAACTGAATATCCATTGATACAGAGATTGTACTTTCCTCTATACATTTGTGTGTTTACATGTCTTATTTCCAGGATTGCCAACTCATGATTTAAACTTAAGTCTTGTGATATTAATTTTCCTGGAGTCATGTGACAGGAGACTCTTAGCTGAATAAAAAACTGCCCTGATTGTGAAGGAAAGATGGAAAACATGAATCTAGAGGTTCAAAAACCAGAAGGCAAATTAACAATAAGCTTGGTTTCTTTTAAAGTCTCAAGCTTTTAAGCCAATCTTAATTTTGGGGGTCCTGCCTCATGATTCTGGAACACCTGGTGTTAGCAATATCGTATTTAAATAATATCTAACACGCACCCCTGGTATTTTTATCATTTGGTATCTAATAATTAAATACCAAACATTCTGTACTCAAACATATCACAGAACATATTACATACTAAAGGTAATAACGGACTCATGCTTAAGGTGTGAAGTACTCTATTCATGTCAGAATTCTGCAATTTTATCTCAGTAATTCTCTACTAAAGATTCACTATGAACCATCTGACTAAGCAAGATACTGTATCATTTGAGGTAATTCAGCTGTATGACAATATCATTCCCCCCATTTTCAGAAATAGGACAGGCTAAAATAATTCTAATATGCTGTACATATAGTAGTGGCTTATCAAAAAAACCCAACCCCAAATCTCAATCACAACTGTCCCTTTTTTTAGTCAAAATGAGTCACTAAAAAAAAAATTAAATAAAACACCGTGCTGTATTTTCCCATCCCCCTCCCACACAGGACAAGAAGCAATCTGCAGCTCAGATCAACTTTACCCATTTCCTTGTAAATTGCAATTATCTCTGCATACAGAGAGAACACACAAAATTAGCCCAACATTCTTTGTGAAGTGCCACTTGAGGTAAAGCCCTAGGCAGATAAAATAATGGCTGGGAAACAAGCTACCATTTCTTCTGTTTCAAATGCTGATCACTCAGAGTGCGGTGAGGTAGTGGGGTTCATAAAGAGGAATTTTCCCTCTGACACTAGAACAGGAGGCAGAACTTTAACAGGAGAAAGGACAGAATGTTTGGATCAGGTCCTGCACCAGTTGGAAATGAATGAAAACAAAAGTGCAGTAACAGCAACAGGACTGCACTCTGGAGAAAAGCCAGGAACATGTGATACTCCTGGAGGAATTCTGCGCCATGGCACATGCAGAGAACACATTTCCCCCCGCACATTTCTTTGCTTCCCCACAGAAAATGACAGGGAAGCAAAGGGAAGCCATGTGGGAGTGGGGGACCTGGGGATGCCCATGGGCTTAGTTTGGAGGGGCACTGACCTCCCAAACAAAGGCTAGCCATGGGGGCACACAGGGTCATGTGCTACTGCCCCTTATTTCTTGGAGCACAGAGCTGCCCAGCTGAAGGACGGTGCTGCTCCGACACTGCCTCAAGGATCCTAGTACTGATCATGCTCCCCTTCTGCATGCTAGGAGCCATCTTGTCTTCTGTACAGGAATGAGTGCCTGCCGTGGGGCTGGGCAAGGCAGGTGGGATGGGAGAAACAGAGGAAGGTGAATGGGATAGGGGAAGAGGCAGTAGGGAAGAAAGGAGGGTGGGACAGGGCAGGGGACAGTGGGAAAGAGGATAGGATGGGGGAAGAGAAGGGGACGGGGAAGCAGGAGCCCAGCATGAGGCGTTCCCTTGGCAGCGGTGGCAGCAGCAGGGGCTCCCCCAATAAGCAGGCCCTTCAAACTCCCCCAGAAAAGCCCTCCCCCTGCACCACCTTAATGAGCCCACTCTCAGTCCCAGCACCCAGACCCCCACACTGAGCTCCCCACACAGATACTCCTTCACCAAGCCCCATCACGACACACTCAGATCCCTCCTGCTGAGGCCCAACCACCCTCACCTGGACCCCCTGCAGAGATCCATTGCCCCTGCACCCAGATTACCCCACATGGAGCCCTCTTATCCCACACCCAGATCTCCCCACATTAAGTCTTTCTACACTTAGATTCCGCTGCGTGGAGCCTGCCTGCCCACAACTGGTGTGCCAAGCACAGAAGGCAGGGCCCCAGGGGGTTTCTGGGGCAGGCCCAGCCCTTGTGCTTTGTCAGGGGTGGGCACAGTTTCACTGCCGAGTCCCTGTCCCAAGGCAAGGGGCTGGAGAGTGCTCCCCACTGCAGCGCTGGAGCCTCCACATTTGTTTATTGATAAAGAATGTTTGCAGAATTTTAAAATATTGCATGCAGAATTCCCTCAGGAGTAATGTGAGGAGGAAGAACAACAACAAAGCATATTCAAGTGTGTAAAAAAAAAAAAAAAAAAAAAAAAAAAGTCAGGGAAGTGAAATGAACAAAAGAAAAGAAAATCAAAAGAAAACAGAATCCATGAGAAAGAGGTACAGAATTCAGTCTGTTTGAGCAAATAATGGTACTCCTAGTTCTCACTGCATCCCCAATATGGAGGTTTTGACCTAAACTATAACAGTGATTCAAGAGCAGTAAGTTTAGAAACAAATGCAGACTGTATATAACTGAACCATGGCATTCACTATTACAGGTGTAACTGGGATACAGTTGCTGAAGTAAAAACACAACAAGGCTGATATTCACCACTGTTAATATTTGTAGCTGCACAGTCCAAAAGAATAATTAAGTCCAAAACTTCAGGGCATAAGCTTGTCAGCAGACAGGAAGCAGTTTCCCCCACATCCAACTTTGAGAAAAACATATATAGTTAGCAAGCAACTACAGGATTTTGTATTTCCTTTGAAGCATCAGGTATTGGCTGCTGCTGTTGAAATAGTCTGATCTGATGCAGTAAATACATTCCTATGTAATTTATGTCTGAAATTAGTTTTTTTTTGGGGGGGGGGGAAGAGGGGGAAGGAGGATTAGTAAGTTTTTTAGGTAAGAGGTGTTTGAAAGTCTGGGGTACTTATGGAGCAGGAAGGTGTAATTTTCAGTTCAAGCAGACATACCCACGCTAGCTCTAATAGAACTCTTGTACTTAAAAGAGAAACGTAGCTGAAGTGGCACGAGTGGTGGGATGGGTTAATCACCTTGAACACAATCCCATCTGAGATCTTAAGAATGTACTCGGGGAAGCTAGTACATCCCATGGCAGCTTCACTGCTTTTTTAGTGTGTTAGTTCATCAGATGTAGCATTAATATGTCTACTCAAGCCAGAGATCACACCTTCTAGCTCCAGTGTAGACATACCATTAATGAATTTATTATTGCTGAAAGATATTGGAGACAAAACTGACAACACGAGTGCTCTAAAACAGTGGTTCTAAACTGCAGGAACACGTACCCCTGGGGGTACATCAACTCATCTAGATATTGGTCTCATTTTATAACAGGCTACATAAAGAGCACTAGTGAAGTCAGTAGAAACTAAAATTTCACACAGACAATGACTTGTTTATACCTCTCTATATACCATGCCAGGGTGGCCTAACTATGGCTCGTGAGCCGCATGCGGTTCTTTTGCAGTTAAAGTGTGGCTCATGGAGCCTCCGACGCCTCCCCCCATTCTCTGCCTACCAGAAGCTCAGGCTTCTACCCTGTGGCAGCTCTAGGAGCTTCTGCCAGAGACAACTGGTGCCTACTAATAGTGAGGGGCAAAATTTAAATGTTTTGCCCCTCCTCCCCCTCAAAAAGCTTGAGTCACACACACCTAGGCACGTCCCCCGTTACCTTCAGCAGCCCCTCCCTGTAACTTCCAGGAGTTAATTATGGATGGAGCAGCAGCAGCAAACAGCTGGAAACTGTAGCGAGGGGCCACTGCTTTAGTTCCAAAGGGAGAGGCAGCAGCAAAAGCAGCAGCTCTCTCTGCAGCTCCCAGCTCTTTGCTGCTCTCTTCCCATGACCACAGCTCCCAGCAGCTGTTGAGCACGGAGGGGTCCCAGTGGCACCATGTGACTGAGAAGAGCCAGCAAATCCTGGCAAACACTGGGGCGGGGGGAGGAACGGAACCATGACCCCATGTGACTCCTCCCATGCATCACCCCTGGCAGTGGGGTGGAGGGGTGGGCGTGTTTCGGGGCTGCGGGTGAGCCCCAGCTCTAGAACTTCTGAAGATTGTCATGCGCGGCCCACAGGGTCAGTAAGTTTGGCCATCCCTGTACTATAAACTGAAATATAAAGTACAATATTTATATTCTAGTTGATTTATTTTATAATTATATGGTACAATAATGGCACTGAAGAACAGGGACAGAAAGCCAGTAATTGACAGAACAGTGATGGAAGCGGTCTGCAAAGATTTCTATACCGAACTGTTCGCGTCTCTGATAAATGTCCCATTACCAACACTTCAACAGACCAATGAGTATGTACTCCCAGTCCTTGTCAGCAAAGTTCGACATGTAGTTCACCAAATGAAGGAAGAAAAAGCCCCAGGTAAAGATGGACTGAATTGAAATAAGAGCTGGAATCCAAGACCTCTGGGAAATCCCTTGCTCAAAGGTTTAGCCATTACTTGGAAATGCAGAAGATACTATCTAGTTAGAAGGAGTCCAACACCATTCTGCTGTACAAGAAGGGCAATCATGAAGATATAAAGAACTATCGTCCAATACCCCTGCTTTCACATGTCTACACCCTGTTCACCAAAATAAACTGATTCTGAGTCTGGATGAGCAACAGCCGAGAGAGCAGGCAGGCTTTCAAAGGAATTTCAGCACAATGGACCACATTTTCCACTATAAACCAGCTATTGGAACGCTCAAGGGAATATAAATTCCCTTTACGTATTGCCTTCGTTGACGATAAAAAAAAAAAGAATTTGACAGCACAGAGATCGATGCAGTGTTGACAGCTCTTGCAGAGCAGAGCACTGACAAACTATATCAAACCATTAAAGGAAGCAAATTCTGACTGCACTACAAATAATTTTATTTGATATTCCTCTTCACATTCCAGTTAAGAAAGATGTGAAACAAGGAGACACGGTTTCACTGAAACTCTTCACAGCCTGCCTTGAAATGGTAATAAGGTGGAAGCACTGGAAGGGTGGAATCAACATCAATGGAGAGAAGTTAAAACATCTCAGATTCACAGACGATATTAAAAACTACAGAAAATGCTGCGAGTACTCAACACTAAAAGCAGCCAAGTCAAACTGAAAATTACTGCCTCCAAAACAAAATTTTTGTGGCCTGATACGTTGCCAAAAGCCCAAATAATCATCAAGGGAGAACAAATAGAAGAAGTTGAGCAATATGTCTAGTTTGGCCAAGAAATTAACATGTGCCATGATCAGAAAGGTGAACTCTCGCAAAGAAAGAAAGCAGGAAAAAAAATCAGTAAGGCAACACGCGCCAGCCTCTTCAGCTCAACAGTACTGCCAACAATGTTGTGCGGCAGCGGAACATGGGTGCTGACGAGACAGAGGAGCAGTAACTTCCTGTCACAGAGAGGACGATGGAAAGAAGAATTCTGGGAATTTCAATCCGTGACAGAGTCCCCAGTGAAGTGATCAGACAGCAGAATGGAGTGCAGGACGTTGTTGAGAGCATGCATAGTAAAATGCAATGGGCCGGGCATATAGCGAGGCTCACTGACTATCGATGGACTGCAGCTGTCGCTGAGTGGTACCCATGGGAACTGAAATGACCACTCAGCCAACCTCCAAAGAGATGGGAAGATTTTATCGTGAAAAGACATGGCCGCACATGAAAAAGGAAGGCCAGCGTACGAGAAGAATGGAAGGCATATTGTGATCGGTGCAATCTATATGAGGGCTGAAGGATCGATTGATCAAGGTGATAACGGTAAAAATGAGAAAGCAATTTTTCAGTAATAATGTGCTGTGTCACTGTTGTATCCTTATATCTGATTCTGTAAACAAGCAGTTTTTAAGTAAAGTAAAACTTGGGGTATGCAAGACAAATCAGACTCCTGCAAGGGGTACAGTAGTCTGGAAAGGTTGAGTCACTGCTCTAAAACATACAATGTAAGTAGTACAGTTGAACCTCCATACCAGTTTAAGACTTGGCCTCTTCAAACACTGCTAACGGGGTGCTACCACAGCCACCTACCCACTAGGAAAGGGACTGAAATCACAACTCATTTCATGTAGACCAGAAAATGAGCTGTCTTTTTCCAATACAAGATAGGATAAATATTAGTCCAGTAAAAAAGAAAAATAACTCAGATAGGTTCTGCACTCGTGCCACTGACAACTAGGTCACCAATCTGACTCCTACCCAGGTTTGTAGTGACTGGTTTATGTGAAGTGAGTTGTGGACTCCATCCATTTCTTAGTGGAAAAGCCTCAGTGTTTTTGTTTTTGTTTTTTTAAAATAAATCCACTATTGGCATAAGTTTGCATCTTGTTGGCAGTTTTAAGAGAGGCTAATGGTACGACTACACTACAGCAGCATAAATGCAGACACTTGCTACAGCAATGAAAGGGGTTTTTCCATCGCTGTAGTAAATCCACTCTCTCAAGAGGTGGTATCTAGGTCAATGCGAAAATTCTTCTGTCGATCTAGAAGCACCTATTTTGGAGCTTAGGTCAGCTTAACTATGTCACTCGGGGGGTGAATTTTTCACACTCCTGAGTGATTTAGCTCGGTCGATCTAAGTTTCAGGTGTAGACCAGCCCTTATTCTTAAACTGGCATAGATGCTCAACTGCTACTACCAACGTTGAACATTTTAAAGGACTTCAGCTGTCCACTGTGTGTGTCACTATTATTTTTCAGCAGTACTGAACTTTTATGCTTCCTTGCCCTAAGAGATTAAAAACTGTAAAACAGAAGGTGATCACTTAAGTCAGTACCACTGAGGAAATGAGAAGGGAGATGTTAAATAAAATTCCACCAACAATCTGCTGTATTTCCGAGGGGTCAGTCACTTACCTGCACTAAAGTATAGGGAAAGGAATGCCATTTATACAAGGAAATGGTGATGATGGGTGGTTAGAAGGTTGACTTAATAACTTAAGCCATCATTTTGGGAAAGGGAAAGCATCCTTTGTCATATTCCTCTGACTAGAGAAAATATAGCTGAGTTTTTCTTCTGCTAAAATCCTGCCACAAGAAGATATCAAACCTGAAATGGGTGGTAACTCCCCTAGAAATTCATGACTGAATTAGTATCCAAGGATGATATTAACAAGAAGCAAATGGTTTATTATTCAACTTTTAAAAAAAGAATTAGTGTAGTGCTCTTGAAAATGAGAGTTTAATAGCAGATGCGAGAGCCAGATATCCTGCAGAAATGCACTATGCATGCATGTTTCAGTATTATACTATTTACCGAGACCAATTCTAGATTCAATTGACTTTGGCAAAACTCTCTAGTTATGATTTATAACCAGACAGCCACCTTCCTCAACTCCCACTTAGAATTTAAAAGTATTAAATATTTTTGGTATTAAATGGATAATTTAACAGTTATCCAATACTAAGATTAAAATTAAAATTTGATTTGTTAATTTAATTCTTATTTAACAGTTAAAGTATTTTATTCTTGGTGTAATTTAGTATTAATAGCAACTTAACTCTGGTGATGTTTTCTTAATTTTAATTTTACTTTAAGACTTTTAATGAAGTTCATAAACAGAAACAGATATGGAGTTTCATTTCTTTCAATAAGCAATGGGGGACCAGAACCTTTCAGGACCTGGGATGAACAACAGAGGTCAATCTAAAAGTCACACTAGTCCCTGCTAATAAAATCTGTAGAAGGTAATGTCTCACGGCCAAGAAAACAGATTACAGGGCTTGGCTACACTGGAGAGTTGCAGCGCTGGTAGTGGCTTTACAGCACTGCAACTCACTCACCGTCCACACTTGCAAGGCACATACAGCGCTGTATCTCCCCGATTACAGCACTGGTTGTACTCCACCTCAGCCTGGGGAATAACGACTACAGCACTGCTGATGCAGCACTGCTCCACCAGTGTGGCCACCAAAAGCGCTGTTATCGGCCTCCAGAGGTATCCCAGAATGCCTGTTCAGCCACTCTGCTCATCAGTTCGAACTCTACTGCCCTGGCCTCAGGTGACCCGCCCTTTAAATGCCCCGGGAATTTTAAAAATCCCCTTCCTGTTTGCTCAGCCAGGTGTGGAGTGCAATCAGTGAATCTTTCCAGGTGACCATGGCTCCACGTGGCAAATGAGCCCCAGCATGGAGCGATGGCGAGTTGCTGGACCTCATCTGTGTTTGGGGGGAGGAAGCTGTGCAATCCCAGCTGCGCTCCAGCCGTAGGAATTACGATATCTATGGGCAGGTATCACAGGCCATGCTGGAAAGGGGCCATGACCGGGACGCGCTACAGTGCAGGGTTAAAGTGATGAAGCTGTGGAGTGCCTCTGCAAAGCCCATGAGGGAAACCGCCGCTCCGGTGCTGCCCCCACGACCTGCTGTTTTTACAAAGAGCTGGACGCGATACTTGGAGGTGACCCCACTACCACTCCGAGGACCACGATGGACACTTCAGAGCGGGAGGAGGAGGAGGAGGAAAGCGAGAGTGAGGGTACTGGGGTGGGAAGAGACACCCCGGAGTCCCTGTAGGCATGCAGCCAGGAGCTCTTCTCAAGCCAAGAGGAAGGTAGCCAGTCGCAGCAGCCGGTACTTTGTGGAGGACAAACAGAGGAGCAGGTTTCCGGTAAGTGGCTTTTATTTTCAAGATGGAAATTTTTCAGGAGAGGAGGGAGGGTTAGGGCTGCATGCATGCATGCCTAGATGCGGAATAGCGCATTGACGTGGTCTATCACGTCACGGTAATCGGCCTCGGTAATCTCTTCAAAAGTTTCAGCCAGAGCGTGGGCAATGCACTTGCGCAAGTTTATTGGGAGAGCCACTGTGGTCCCTGTCCCAGTCAGGCTAACGCGTCTGGGCCACTGTGCCACGAGGGGTGGGGGGACCATTGCTGCACACAGGCAAACTGCATAGGGGCCAGGGCCGAATCCGCATTACTGTAGAAGACCCTCCCGCACTTCCCAGGTGACCCGCAGCAACGAGATATCTTCCAGAATCAACTCCTGTGGAAAATGTTGGGATAGTGTTCAGTGTAGGTGCCCCTGGCAGCTGTTTGCTTTCCACAATGCACAGAAATCCCGAGGACAGTAGAGTCCATGAGCAATCAGTCCCCCTTACTCACCATTTCGGGGCTCCTGTGGGTTATGTGCACTCTCTTTGGGATGGAAAATTATGCTATTGTGAAGACTGTTACACTCCTTAACTGTGTGGGAATAACATGGTATAAACAATGCTGCCTCTGTTAAGTGTTGCATTTTTTGACTTTACAGAAGCAATCTTGAGATCTCGGTTGCCCACGTTATCAATGTCTCAAAGACTACAAAACCTCCGGAAGAAGCCGCGAAAAAGCAAAGACAACATGCTGCAAGCAGTTATGGATCACTCTGTCACAGAGAATCAAAAAGTGCAGGACTGGAGGGAAAGGGAAAGCATTTTCCGCCAGAAAAATGCAGCGGACAGGAAGAAAAGCACAAAGCACTGATAAGCGCCAAGCAGACTTTATCCAGGCCTCGTAGCCATGCAAGCAGAGCACTACCGTGCCGGTCCCCGCCCCCGTCCCAAAGCTCTTTCCCTTGTGCCCTAATGTCAGCTCAAAACTCCCTTCCTCAGCATCCAGGTTCTTACCACCACCAGCTGCCTCCAACATCAGTACGTTCACCAACCAGCCCTGAGAACTAAGACCCTTACCCTCTGCACTCAACCCCCATCACCATGCAGTATAGCCATCCTGAAGTGCAGCAGTCATTGCACAGCACTCCAGACAGGACATATTTCAAACCTGTGATTGTACAGTTCCCCACCCAACCCCCCTGCCCTTTTAGGTTCCCAAAATGTTGTTTGTCTGTCAAAATTTTTTTTTTTTTTTTTAAATAAATGAATTCTTGGCTTCGAAAACAGGCTATTATTGCAGAAAGCCAAAGATACCTTAGCCCAGGAAAGAAACAGGCATTGCAAATCAGCTTAGGAAACACAGATTCCTACTAACATTGTAACCACAGCACTTCACTCCCGTGCAAGGCACCAAACACTACTGTTGGCTTTCAGCCTCAAATTCCTCCCTCAAGGCATCCCTAATCCTTGCAGCCCTGTGCCGGGCCTCTCTAGTAGCCCTGCGCTCTGGCTGTGCAAATTCAGCCTCCAGGCGTCGAACCTCAGAGGTCCATGCCTGACTGAATCTTTCACCCTTCCCTTTACAAATATTATGGAGGGTACAGCACATGGATATAACCGCGGGGATGCTGCTTTCCCCCAAGTCTAGCTTCCCATTCAGAGATCACCAGCGCTCCTTTAAACAGCCAAAAGTACACTCCACAGTCATGCGGCTCCGGCTCAGCCTGTAGTTGAACCGGTCCTTGCTCCTGTCAAGGTTCCCTACATATGGTTTCATGAGCCATGGCATTAACGGGTAAGCGGGGTCTCCAAGGATCACAATGGGCATTTCGACGTCCCCTACT
>NC_133775.1:13939127-13995962 GCF_003597395.2 Chelonoidis abingdonii
TGTTATCATGTGACTGGCCCTTACTTATCCTCTTCCGTGCCTCTGCCCCTGTACCAACTGGAGGTCTCTTCATCAACTCTCCCTAGGAGTCTGGTTGCCGATCCACATGTTCCTCTGCAGGGGAGGCGGCTTTCCTCATCTCCCTAGTTAAAACCTGCTTACACCTTTCAATGTTGATGCCAGCGTCTGGTCCAACTCTGTGTTTAGGTGGAGCCGATCTTTGTATAGCTCCCTTCCCATCCAAAGTTTCCCCAGTTCCTAACGAACGTAACCCCTCCTCTCTACACCCACGTCTGCACCCACTCATTTGAGACTCTGAAGTCTGCCTGTCTCCTGCCCGGCATGGGACGAGCATTTCTGGAAGGCCGCGTAATTGGGCAACAAAATGGCAAATTGAATTTAATGCTAGATAATTGTAAAGTTTATGCACACATTGGAAAAATAACCCACTACTACAAATAGATGGGTAATTAAGCTACACGAGTCAGGAAAAGATCTTAGTGTCATCGGGATTGGTCTTCTGAGTGTCACTATGCAGTGCGCAGAGGCGGTCCAAAAAGCAAACGAGTTAGATCATTAAAAAGGGGATAGAGAATAAGACTGTATCATTTATTGCCCTTATATAAACGTATGGTACATCACATCTCAACATATTTGTGTACAGATGTGTCTTCCTCACCTCAAAAGATATCTACACTAAAAAGGTTCAGAAAGGGTAACTAAAAGGATAGGGGTTGGAGAGGGTTCCCATAGGAGGAAAATGAAAGCGAGAGACTAGGAGGATATGAAGAGGTATATACAATACATGAGTGATGTTTGGAGAAAGTGCAGATAGGAAAAATTATTTACTTTTCCCATATATCAAGCAACTACCGGGGTCACAAAGAAATTAACAGGCGCAGGTTTAAAACAAATAAGAGCTGCTTCTCAACAGCACACAGATCAACTTGTGGAACTCCTTCTGGGAGGGTGAAGGCTAGACTATACACAGTGTGTTAAAAAGAACTGGATAAATTATTGGTGGTTAAGTCAATAAATGGCTATTAGCCTGGAGGGTAAAATATGAGTGTTCCCAGTCTCTTGTTCGGCAATGATGGAGCATGGATGGCAGGAGAGAGATCACTTGATCATTGCCGGTTTAGGTTTCAGCTCCTCTGATGTACCTGGCATTGGCCACTGTCAGTAGACAGATACTGGGCAAGATGGACCTTTGGTCTGACCCAGTACGGCCGTTCTTATGTTCTTAAAGGCAGTATAAAAGTACTACATCACACACTCATAAAACAGAGCATTTATCTCTGCTCTGTAAGGTTTGATGTCTGTCAACCTAGGAGACATAAACGAATCCTGAAATCGAGACACGATAGTTCCAGTTCCTCTTCTAGTTAGCTGTCCAGAGGAATTTTCATATTTAATGCAGCAGGTATGTTCTGCGGTCTGTCTGGGGTCTCAGTTTTTAAAAAAAAGCTTTACAAATCCATCTTTAAAAAGGAAGATGGACTCTGCGTCTAGGATCTATTATGGCAGCTGCTGAAAGCTGATTTTTTTTTTTTTAAATCAACTACCCAGAGTCACTTCTTTGCATGTTATACAGTGATTTCAACCAAATCTCTCAAAACACTTGGTCTACCTTATAAAGTGAGATGTAATGTTAGTCTTCTATTCATTTTATAAACTGGTGGACATCAGCACAGTGGTTAAGTGATTTCCCCAAAGTTACACAAGTGGCAGGTCTGGGAACAGAACCAAAGATTTCTGACTCCCAACATTACCCGAAATTCATGTAATCCATACTGCTCACAGCAAACTTGGCATCCATTTCTAATCTTAAGAGAATCAAAACTAAACTTTGCAAAACTTCATTAGTGAAAGTTAGTGACAGAGACCCATTGTGATTTACAGAATTTTACCAGTTAGAAAGTATAGTACATGCCAAAATGTACTATAAATGTGGTGTTCATTTATTTTGAGAGTGCAGTCTATCTTTAATTATTGATAGTACTTCATAATATTTAGGTAAGTGTTCTGCATATATATGGTTAGAATAATTAAGATTTTGCAAAACAAGAAGTCACTACAGCACTTTGCTATTAAATCTTGGTAAAGGAGGCACACTGTTTCATGTGTGAAAATTATGAAGTTCATTGATTAGCAAACTCAGGAAGGTTCTACCTTATTGCTGTTCTGCTACCAAAGTGATACCAAAAAAGTCCTAGACTATTTAAGCATTTAGATGATTTACCTAATTTCTACAGAAAGTCAACTCCTTTAGCTCAAATTTGTGCTATTTCACACAAATGTAAATGTAGCTTGCAGCACAGGTATGGGAAGCAATTAACATTTAGTAGCACTTGTATGGGAGGACTGCTTTTCACTTCACAAGAAATAAGTCGTCTCAGGGTTAGCTCCACCTAGCTGAAGCTAACTGGGATTCTTTTTACAGGTGAATTTAAATATGCTCCCATCAAATCTCTAACTCAGCATACACGCACAGAGCAAGATGTAGGTTCTGAGCCTACTTTAGACTAACAGTCCTGTTACCATGGATCTATCAGTGGGCTTAACCTTCTTTGTTACAATCCCTAATAACTATTAATAATTAGGCCCGATGGAAAATCTAAAAAGATGAACCTATTTCCTCCACTCAAAACTGCAAGCTACAAAAACAAAACCAGTGTAGTGTATAAGATTGGATACAGAAATGCTATACGTACTTCCAAGAGGAAATCCTCTTAGCCCAAAGCCAGTCTAGAAATTAAACTCATTTAATTAAAATTTTATAAGAGTGCTGCTGGAACTGCAATTCCTGGTTTCCAGGTAACGGTGCGACGTTACCATTCAGTGTTCCCCAGCCCAGCTGTCTAAATGTTCAGAGTCCAGCACAGTGCCCAAATATTAGTAGGGCTATAGCTGAAAACAGACAATGGGATCCCAAGCTTATGGTTTGCACACATGTGATTTCCTGGGGGACATGTGGCTTAAGAAAGGGCAATATTGATCCTTTTAATACAGTGGTTCTCAACCTGTGGCCCAATCAGCATGCAGCTGCAGCCCTGTGACATCCTCAAGGCCATACAGGTAGTATATATAGTGTGTGGATATGGCCCAAACAACACAGAGAGCTGCTTATGCGGTCCACAATGGTAAACAGGTTGAGAACCACTGCTTTAGTGTAACCATCACACGGTCTGGAAACCATGACAGATCAGAAGGTGCAATAGCACCTATTGCAAACATTTTTTGGCCTCATTTTTAAAGTTAGGTAGTTAGCATTAGTCTGGGAAAGGGGAAAATAAAGCCATTACAAGGAATGCTATTGATACTGGAAGCTTCTTCTGCGGCTATGTATATGCCATGTATGTGTAAAAACAAACCTGAAGGTGAAAATGTTTTAAATACTATAACAAGAAATATTTTAAACAGATTTGTGTACAGGTATATTCCACATTCATAGCTGCAATTCTATAGTCTAGTCATTGTATTGATGCTGAGGAGTAAATAATTATGAACATTTTAGAGTGATCGCACACAAACATACTGCTTGTCAGAACTCCAACTAACAATCTTTAGCAGGAATTAAATATTGTGCCTTAATGAATGACAGATTTCCAGAATGAAAAAAACAAAATCATTAGTATTATTTGCTTCTGCCAGGACACTAGGTATTGACTTCACAGTGCTGCAAGATCACTAGAGATATAAAAATGTTTGCCCAATGACAAAATACGTCAGTAGGGAAAGATTTTTAAGATTTTAAACTAAGTATTAAATTAGGGTGATCACAATAAATCAGTAAGGAAAACAAAACTGACATTTCTCTTAAATCTCAGTGTGTAGCACTAGCCACTAGGCCATCTTGCTTATGAAAAGCAGCACGTGCCTAATTCTGCTTGCTATGAAGAGAACAAGAATATATCATGTCAGTTCTAAGCCTCCATACATGGAGCTTAATTCAGATATTAGTCTTGCTTACACCCACTCACTAATGTAGGAGTGTAAAAGGAGTCTAATGGCAAAACGTACACAGCAAGGAGCTTTGATAAATGTAAATTTAGGTAAGGGGTGGCTTTCGTTAACTCATCTTCTTACACCCTTCTGTTAGCTGTTCTTTTTCCCCACCCATAACACTCCTTCCTCCTACCCCCACAGCCTGCGAACAACACCATGCTAGACTCCCTTAAACTCCAAAGGCCACATACAGAGACAATGAATAAGGAGGGGTAAACTTCACATTAGTGAAGCATGTGCAAGTAGGAGTCTGCATTTGTGTAAATAAGACAAGTGGAGGAGCTAAAGAAACAAGGTAAATTCAGACTACCCCTGACTCCTCTGAATTTGGCTTAGAGTGTGGCAGAAACTTACATACTGAAAACTACTCCTATTGCATATTTAACATACCCAAGTGCTTCTGAAAATAAGGGTTACAAAGAAATAAGCACTTCCCTTGCCCTCCCAGCCCACTTCTTACAAAGAGCTACTGTTTGTTAATCCAAAAGCATTCCTAATGATCTGCTGGAATTAACATCTAACACTGGCAATTTGTTTTATCCCCATTTTCCTTCAGTATTTCACTTCCTTATTAAACAGCTGCCACAGCATAGTGCTTTAGGCTGGGAAGATGACCAGAAAATGCAGCTAGAGAATGTTATATCAAAGAGATTTCCTGCCCAGCTGAGAAGCTGCCTATATACAAAGCAAGTCGACCTCCCATCTGCACTGACTACAAACATCACCTCTATAACATGTGTCCTGAGTCAATCTAGTAATTTAAAAGCATTAATATTTATGTGGTAACTACTTCATTACACTACAGATTACATGCCAAGCAATTTGCAAGCCCTCTGAAATACAAAGCTAGAATTTAGTATTTGCAACTATGAGTCTAATTCTCATCCAGTACTCCCCTCTTCAAGTCGTTTCTTGGTATCTGTCTCTACTCTTGGCCCATCAAGATTCATAAATAGTGCAAGATGTGTCAAGTTACTTTAAAAAAAAAAAAAAACACGCTGAAAAATTTAAATAGGCAAAGCCAAGAAAGATGTCCTCTAGCTTACTCAGCAGTCTTTAGAAATACAAGTGTGTTAAAATTCTAATGCCACTTGATAGCCACATGGCAGCTAAAC
Organism: Chelonoidis abingdonii; assembly: GCF_003597395.2. Classification (NCBI taxonomy): domain Eukaryota; kingdom Metazoa; phylum Chordata; order Testudines; family Testudinidae; genus Chelonoidis; species Chelonoidis abingdonii. The sequence continues at coordinate 13,944,251 of NC_133775.1, forward strand.
AGGATTTTAATGATAGCATCTACCACAATGCTTTATTTGATTGCTTAATGATTTTACAAGGCCAATTCTTATGTAAAACACATTGTAAAAATTTCCAGAATACCACGCAAAGATCTTCATGTTGTATAGCTCAAAAATCAGTATGTGTAATAAACAGGTCTGTCTGAAATGCACAGCAAGATCATAGGGTTAAATTTAACACATTTGTTTAGTTAAGAACTAAGATTTATCACACATGACAAAAGAATTATTCTTTGCAAACCTATTAGCTCCCTCTATGCAAGGATGTCAAAGGACTTTAAAAGACTTAATGCTCACAGTACACTTATGTGGTGGATAAGTATCACTATTCTCATTTCACAGAGGGAAACCAAAGCACAGAGAATTATGCCCAAAGTCATACAGTAAATCTGTGCCAGAGCCAGGAACAGAATCCACAAGTCCTGAGTCACATTACTGTTAAACACAGAAACTACTCTCGCGCCACATTATTGCGACTCAGTTTTGAGATGCATGCAGTATAACTAGTGAAAAATTGCTGCTAACACATTGTTCACAAAGGTTACTGGCCCATTTCCCTTACAAAGCCTCTTTTCTATGAGGTAGAACATGGGAAGAATGTTGGCAGAATGATGGAATTGCACCTAGAACATAAAACTACCTTTGAAAATAATCTTGGATGAGTCTATAGTACAACCATATCCTTGTGCAATATGGTAGAGAGTGGAACCAAAACTCATACATGACAAATTGACGAAGAAAGGACATATTTAAAGTGAGTCAGGGATAGCTAGGAGGCATACAATCTATTAGTTACACTTTAACAAGAAGGTCACAGTAATGATTGTTAAAAACCATTTCATAGAGTAAGAGAATATCCAGAGAGATATACTAGAACCATTATAATCTGCATGGTTGCTACTACATTCCAGGAGTTTAATATCGTCATTGTTTCTTATGGGATCTCACAGAATTTGTGGACTCTCTGGTCATGCTTCCAGCATTCTCTTGGCTTACCTACCAAAACCCTTGCTGCTCCTATTTACAGAATCCCTGCATCTGGTCTCTGCATACTGGTGAGTGTGCTCCATTTTGAGTCTTTCCCTCCCAGGCAAGATATCACTACAAAACAACATTTAAAATCTAACTACACATTTCACTTTGCAATGTTAGTAGGGATAAGGGGAAGCTGATTTAGTAGGATCCTGCACTTTCAATAAAAGCTGATAAAGCTTAAAAAGATATTGCACTTCTGCTTTTAAGTATGACAGGATTTTTCACTGGGGAGGCTTTATCATACTAGATACTCAATACTGGGCCATAAAGGGGGAAGAATTTTTCCTATATGGCTCAGTGAATGCTCAGATTTAAGGAAGAATGTATGGCAAGCAGACTTCTTGGGGTTTCTTGCTTTCTTCCTTTCCTTCTCTCCAAGTGACAAAGATATACAGCAACTCCCCGCTTAAAGTTGTAGTTATGCTCCCGAAAAATGTGACTTTAAGCAAAACAATGTTAAGCGAATCTATAAGAATTAATGTAAATGGGGGAGTTAGGTTCCAGGAAATTTTTTTCCCACCAGACAAAAGACAATTTTTTTTATATCTATTTATCTCTATATGCACCCCGATATAACGCAGCCCAATATAACATGAATTTGGATATAACGCAGTAAAGCAGCGCTCTGGGGGTGGGGTGGGGCTGTGCACTCCGGTGGATCAAAGCAAGTTCAACATAACGCAATTTCACCTATAATGCGATAAGATTTTTTGGCTCCCGAGGACACCTTTATATCGAGGTAGAGGTGTATACACACACACACACACACACACACACACACACACACACACACACACACACACACACACACAGTATAAGTTTAAACAAACAATTTGATACTGGTATGCAGCAATGATGATTGTGAAGCTTGGTTGAGGTGGTGAAGTTAGAGGGTGGGATATTTCCCTGGGAATGTCTTACTGCTAAATGATGAACTAGCAACCAGCTAAGCCCTCAAGGGTTAACCCAATGTTGTTAATGTAGCCTCACACTCTACAAGGCAGCACGAATGGAGGGAGGGGAGGCAGCATGGTAGACAGAGACACACACGTGTGAAAGATGTGCATTGCCCCTTTAAGTATGCTGACCCCACTAAGTACACTGCCTTTTTAAGTAGATCAGCAAGTTGAGACAGAAGCTGCTGCCAGAAAGCTCCCTCCATCGTGTCCCTCCACCGCACTCTATGGAGATAGAGTAAGCAAGGTGCAGGAGCAGGGGGGGAGGACACCCTGACATTAGCCCCACATCTCCCCCTCCCTCCTCTCCACAGAGCAAGCAGGAGGCTCCAGGGAGCAGCTCCAAGGCAGAGGGCAGGGGTAGCACAAGGCAGTGGGACAGCTGAACTGCCAGCAATTGACAGCCTGCTGGGCGGCTGCTGTACAGGGAACTTACCGGAGAGGGGAGCTGATAGAGGGGCTGACGGCCCACCCTAGTTCCAAGCCCCCACCAGCTAGCTCCAATGGGCTGCTCTTCCTGCAAGCAGTGAACAAAGCAGGCGGCTGCCAAACAACATTATAAGGGAGCACTGCATAACTTTAAACGAGCATGTTCTCTAATTGATCAGTAACGTAACAATGAAACAACGTTAACTAGGACAACTTCACAGTACTTATACAGTAACTTTTCACTTATACATCTTGCTCGCTTTCTGATACCACTCTCTGAAGAGAAAGTATGTAGATTTACTGCTAAAAAAAATAAAATAAAACAAATAAATCAACATACCCTTACAGTCCCAACCGGGATTATTCTATCTACTACCCAAGACACACAAACCTGGAAATCCTGGACACATCATCTCTGGGATTGGTGCTCTCATTGATGGACTGTCCGGACATGTGGACTCTCTACTCAGACCCTATGCCACCAGCACCCCCACCTATCTCCATGACACCACTGATCTCCTGAGAAAACTACAATGCATTGGTGATCTTCCAGAAAACACCATCCTAGCCACCATGGATGTAGAGGCTCTCTACACAACTTGTATTCCATCTGTGTGTGGGAGGTTTGTTAGGAACGGTATGCTTGATGATGCCACAGCACAACTGGTTGTTGAGCTCTGTGACTTTATCCTCACACACAATTATTTCAAATTTGGTGACAATATATACCTCCAGACCAGTGGCACCGCTATGGGTACCCACATGGCCCTACAATATGCCAACATTTTTATGGCTGACCTGGAACAACGCTTCCTCAGCTCTTGTCCACTCATGCCCCTTCTCTACCTACGCTACACTGACATCATCATCTGGACCCAGGGGAAGGAGACGCTGGAAGAATTCCACCATGATTTCAACAGTTTCCACCCCAACATCAACCTCAGTCTGGACCAATCTACACGGGAGGTCCACTTCCTAGACACCATAGTACAAATAAGTGATGGTCACGTTACCACCACCCTATACTGAAAACCCACCAACCACTATGCCTAACTTCATGCCTCCAGCTTCCATCCCAGATACACTACATGATCCGTTCTCTACAGCCAAGCGCTGAGGTACAACCACATTTGCTCCAACCCCTCAGACAGAGACCAACACCTACAAAATCTCCACCAAGCATTCTCAAAACTACAATACCCGTACAAGGAAACATATCAACAGAGTCAGAAGCGTACCCAAAAGCCTCCTGCCACAAGACAAACCCAAGAAAGAAACCAACAGAACTCCACTGCCCATCACCTACAACCCTCAGCTAAAACCTCTCCAACACATTATCAGTGATCAACAACTCATCCTGACAACGATCCCTCGCTTTCACAGGCCTTGGGAGGCAGGCCAGTCCTCACCCACAGATAACCCGCCAACCTTAGGCATATTCTCACCAGCAACCACATACCATACCATAGTAACTAACTCTGGAACCAATCCATGAAACAAACCTCGATGCCAACTCTGCACACATATCTACACCAGCGACATCATCACAGGACCTAACCAGATCAGCCACAACATCACCAGTTCATTCACCGGCACGTCCACTGATGTAATATATGTCATCATGTGTCAGCAATGCCCCTCTGCTATGTACATCGGAAAAACTGGCCAGTCCCTATGTAAAAGGATAAATGGACTAGTCAGATATTAGGAATGGCAATATACAAAAACCTGTAGGAGAACACTTCAATCTCCCTGGACACACAATAGCAGATTTAAAGGTAGCCATCCTGCAGCAAAAAAACTTCAAGACCAAACTTCAAAGAGAAACTGCTGAGTGTCAGTTCATTTGCAAATTTGACCCCATCAGCTCAGGATTAAACAAAGACTGAATGGCTTGCCAACTACAAAAGCAGTTTTTCCTTCCCTGGTGTTCACATCTCAATTGCTAGAAGAGGGCCTCATCCTCCCTGATTGAACTAACCTCGTTATCTCTAGACTGATTCTTGCCTGCATATTTATACCTGCCTCTGGAAATTTCCACTACATGCATCTGATGAAGTGAGTATTCACCCATGAAAGCTTATGCTTTAATACATCTGTTAGTCTACAAGGTACCACAGGATTTTTTGTCGCTTTTTACAGATCCAAACTAACATGGCTACCCCTGATACTTGCTAAAAAATTGACATTCATCATCATTCTTTCACAACCCTGTTTCGAGCATGTATAACAGCTTCTATTATGGCCCGTAAGAGATATATGAAAAGAGTCAACACTTCATACTTTTTGCGAAAACAGCTTAATTTAAAATCCAACTTGTTAGTTAAAGAATGTGATGTACAGAATTCTATATTTTTTCCAAATCAATTTGTCTGCTGGTTGGAGTAAATCTGATATGCATTCAATTTATGTTATGCTAAGAGGGCCTAATCAAGACTTGTATAAGCAGGTACAACTTAGCAGGTTCAAGGTGTTTTGCCTTATACAAAGGTGTCATAGCACACTAATAATGAAAAACTGCTCTCTCATTTTTACCATATAATTATAAAATAAATCAATTTAAATACAAATATTCTAATTACATTTCAGTGAGATACTTCGGCCTGTTTTTCACTTGTGAGCCTTGTTTGAAGCTCGACCTACATGCAGCATGGCTGAGGCATGTAACTTAGATTCCTGTGGCCCTAGGCAACTGCCCTGCTTGCTACCCCGTAATGCTGGCCCTGCATTTGCAACCCCTTAACCCATCCCATGACCTCCCTAAGGACTGCAACCCCTACGTTGAGAAATACTGATGTAAAGGAGTTGAGTAACCCTTGGAAGACCTCTGTGTACCCCCAGGGATATGCGTACCCCTGGTTGAGAACCACTGGGCTAGTGGATGTGGCATTTAGTTTTCACACCATGATTATGGACCCCATTCTAGGATGACACTGCATCACTTGGGGGGAAGGAGAGGAGCAGCTGATCTGGTATCCTTCATGTTATCTTCCAGCATTCAATACCTATCCAGTGTCATGTCATCTTCAAAAGGAAAAAAGGTGAACGAACCTCGGTTCTGGCCAACATTCTCCCTCACTCAACATAACAGATTCTAACATCCAAGTTTCTGCGTACATTAGCAACTACATAATGGTCACACTTTCCTTCACAGTCACCACTACGTAAAGCATTCAATCATTTATAAATCTATTTAGATCTGCAGTAGGAATTACACAGAGGCAACAGAACTCCAACTGAAAATGTGGAATACAAACCCGTTCTGTAACTCGTACCATGCCTGAAGCTCTACTATTTTGTATTACAAAAAAAGGTAACTTTTGTAAGGCAAACACACTGAAACAATGTACTTCACCACATCACCACAGTTCTGTCTAGAGAAAAACATCTTGTAGTAAAAAATAAATTCCATCCACAAGATCATGAACTGTATTGAAACATACCATCTAGATAAAAAAGCATAACACTCCTGCACTGTGCGCTTCTTGTGAAGTGATAATCTAGAAATAGATTTAACAGAGAGAGGGGCAACATCAAATTTACTCTAGGATGCATACTTTCTGGCAATTCTTAAAATGCTAACATGAAGTTCAACAGAAACAGCAGAAATATGCTAGTGTATGCTGAATACTATTACTGTAATTTGTGTTCATTGACTTTTCAACAGCACTATATGCCAGAAGTAAATGCTGAACAGAAAACTTGCTGTCTTTTCGTATCCCATACATTCCAGAACATTATATTGGCTCTCTCATCTAAAGGGTTGGCCAGGCTCAAGAATTGCAAGGTCTGCTCAGTACTCCCCAAGCTGGAGGATCCCATTTTGCAGTACTCCTGAAGTCAGTACTGAGCAAGGGCCTCAGCTCTGCCCTGCTCAGCACTTGAGACAAGTGTCAGTTAGTGGAGAAGATGGGGGGAGAGGGGGAGTAGCAGAACTCTGATTCAGGTCAAAACTAACAAACGGATTCACAAAAATAGAAGGTACACACCTTTATCCCGATGAAGCCTATCAAACTTTGAACTACTGGCTCTTGGTGTGCAATGAGACTGGTTCAGAACTATAGTAAGAATCAGACACTGGATCACAGTTTCAGTTTCCCTGCCATCACTGTTAATTAGATTGGTAGCTGAAAAACGCAGTGACACCCCAGGTATGTGAACTATTCAGATACCAAGGAGTGAGCACCAAGGAAATTCCTATCTAAAAAACCTGAAAAACTAACATGAATTCCAGATTCTTTTTAATTGTAAAGTTAGGAAATGAAACTAACACATAACATTGCAGATCAGCAAGTGCATTAGTATGAGTGAAGCACACAGCAAGTTACTACTCTGTCATACCGCAGGGTTTAAGTTATATAATGAGCTCCCAGCCCTCTAAATTATCCTCACTACCAAATTCTCTCTTTAAGATCAGTTTCTGCCTTCATAGGAAAATATTTATTTTGATCCATTTAGAGGAGGATGGTAACAATATAACAGCCACAATCCTCACTACAATCATCAAAGGATGAGAAAGTTCCTTAGCTCTTCTCCCCACATAATAAATCTTTAATCCATTCACTGAAGGTGGGCACAGGTAGGTAGACTCTTGGGCCTTGCTCACTGAAACTCACCCATTCACCACAAAGCTTAAACCAAGAGATGTTATTAAATACATAATTTTTATTAATGTACTGAACATTGTTCCTGATCAAGATATTACCCTCCTGATTAAATTCTTCCTTTCCTGTGTCTTCATGGGATTTTATCTGAACACTTCACCTTTCAGATTCTCAACCTTTGGCTTTGTCTAGTCTTAGAGTGTATATCCTTAAGATGTGCAATGTAAATACAAATAAACAAGTATATTATTTATGCAATTATAGTGTACATTATCGCTGACTTTATTATTAAATGTACATAGCATCTATTTACAAGCAGCTTAGGCATTTTAATCAGTGAATCAAAGTTTATAATTTGTAACTCAAGAGAATAAACCTTGATGTTTGAAAAACATGAAACATGTAATACTAAAATCTTCTGAAATAAAAAAAGATTTAACATTTATTTCTAGAGGGGTCTTAAGTTGTTACCATAAGTTCTAAAAAGAAGAGATCCCACAACCCCAGAGCCACCAAGACAGATACTATCTCTTCTTGCAAGCCTCAGGCTCAAAAGCCTCAGTCCCATGGGGCCTCAAAGAACAGGACAGTATAAGGGGAATGAATTAAGAGCTCAGAAAGGTCTCCAAGGTGCCAAATTTATTTGGTTTTTTTTAAAGTCTTAAATTTAATGGACTCCATGCCCACACAGGCAAATAAAGCAGCAAGCAAACAGGCTCCTCCTGATATATCTCCAAGATGGATGGAATTGATGATGGTTGAACAGACTTTTTTGGTCGCTGAGGGTAGGGCATTTGGCAATAATATAACCCGTCATCATGGCATGCATCATAATCAGCAAGTGAATTATATGACTATTCTAAATTCCATCACCTTGCTTATTTATCAAAAACTGAATACAAGTGCTTAACATGCAACTCTAGTAACCATAACAAACATAACAGATAGGTGTTTCTAAGAATATCCAAATACCGTGGAAATATTTTCCCCTGGAAAGTTTCATGGATTCTCAAGAGAAAACCTTATTTAAAACCTCATTAAAATCATCCCAGAAACAACTCATCTGAAGCACAAAGGGGGCATCTAAAATTACTATAAGGAAACAAGAAAAAAGATCAACGTGTATTTGGCCAAAATTTTAATTTTGTAAAAACAAGCTTCTATAAAACATAACCAGCCCCCCTTAAGCAATTCCCCTGAACACTGCAATATTAAGAACTTGGGATTAATTTTCATTGTCCATGATGAGAAAGAAACAATTAAATTAAAATGTAAACTGGATTTTAAAATGTATTCGTTTTTAATAATGTAAACTAGGATTAGTAAAAGAAAGAGCATCTTATGTTGCAAACAAACATTTCTCAGCGGCCTGCGTCTCTATAACCAACTGTATATCTTGAAACGCTGCTACAGAAGGTGTCTATCATAGTAGTCTCCTCATACAAGTATATATGTAGGAATGGTCCAGGTTAAAATTTTAAAAAACAAAGACAAAATAGAATAACAGGTCACAGCTCATACCTTAAAGAGGAAAAATTGGAATAAGTGAAGAACTGTAACAACGCAATACAAAAACATCTAACTTTGTTCTCTAAACTATTCCTGTAAGACTGTCACATTACAAAAAATAGGCTCTCAATCTTGTAATCAGATCTGTCACTGTGGAAGAACCCTTGTATCTGTGTGGATCCTATTGCTGAAATTGTACTCTCAAATGCTCCTAACCCTCCTCAATGTGTCATATTTTCTGTATTTTGTTTGTTTCCCTAGTTTCTGTAACACTACCACTAAAAGAGAAATATTTTACTATGAAAGGGAAACAATGAAGTTCACTATACACAAAACATCAACTATACAAAGGAATTTCCACCCTCTATCCTTTCAGAGGTAGTATCATAAATTTAAATATCATTTATAACAAGAATAGGTTAAAAAAAGACAAATGTAATGTTTAAATGGTCAGTGTCCCTTTAAATATCATATTAAAAAAATCTTATGTTTAACTATACATGTTTATTTGAAATTAAAGATGTTAAATATCCCTTCCTCTTGGTCATAATGTACTGGTGTACATCATAGCACATCCGCTGAAGATTTTAACCCATTGAGTTCAACAGGACTATTCATGTGCCTAAGGTTTGCCTAAGTAAAGTGATGCAGTGAAAGTTGGGGTACAGCTTGTGTGTGTGTACACACGCATACAGATGTTATCCACATATAATAGCAACATTTAAAAATACAGATAAACACCAGCCATCCCCCTACATTCAACAACCTAGACATTAATTGCCTCATTTCTTAAAGCCATCATGGGAAAGGTGAGTTTTGAATTCAGATTTGAGGGAAGAAAGGGTAATGGCTTTACACATAAGGTCAGAGAAGACATCCACACATGAGAGGCAGCACAGGAGGCATGAAGAGGTTTGCATGAGAAGCTGGCATAAGGGCTGACGATAAGGCTGGCATAACTGACAGAGAGGAGAGATGAGAGAAGAGACAAAAGCAGACCAGTTGGAAGAGGCAAAGTTGTGAAGGGGAAATATTCTTCAGTACCTTTATCAAAAAGCTATTCTGAAATACAGATAAGTTTAAATTATAAAGTTTTTTTTTGGGGGGGGGGGGAATCAATATTTCAAGGCATTGTTATTTCAGTTCACCATCTTTTAAGTTATCATTTATTCTTATTTCCATTACTTCTATCTCTATCAACCTAGCATCCAGTAACAAGCCCAACTCTATTTTGATTTGGGCAAAGTAAATCAAGGTAATCACATCATTTTTTTCTTTCTTTTAACCATATAATAATAATAATAATAATAATAATAATAATAATAATAAATGGAACATAACAGTGTAGAGCCACCTGGCTGATGCAATGAGGAAAAGGAAAAAAAAATCCTGGCAAAACCAGACGATACTATGTTCCTAAAATGCTGAGAGCAAATGGAAAGCACTTCACTTTCTAGAAACTGAAATAAATAAATACAGCATATTTTCTCCACAGTCACCAAAGAGGAGAAAAATGCCATGCTATACTTATGGTGGGGGGCGGGGTGAGGAAGGCAGCGATACCTTGAATCAATTGAGCCGATGGTGGCTGAAATTGGCTACCACATGCCAAGGGTAGAGCTGCTCCATTTTGGGGGCAATCTACAACAGGATCCATATTGTGGGAGACGCTAAAACCACCATCACTTTGTGCTCTGCCAGCACATCAGGGAGCAGCGAGAGCAGCACTCACCCGTGCACCCACTGAGTTTTGGAGCCGCCCCAACGCAGCAGTGGAAACCTACTAGCTTCCCGATGCCTTTGGCTCAGTAGCCCAGTCATCCAGGTCGGGCGGAATCAGAGACCGGCACCCTTACAACCAAGACACTGCGGCCCCTGCCAGGTATTTTTTGCACTGGGGCTGGGCGGGAAATGGCCGAGCATGTTGCCCGGCGAGCGGTGGGAGCTGAGCAGAAAGGTGGGGCTGTCGCTATCCCACCCTCCCGGGCCGGGCTCCTGCGGGGGATCGGCCCGTTAACCCGGGGATGAGGAAACAGCGGCCGGTCCGTTAGGTGCAGCCCGGCGCCGGTTGACAGCTCTCAGCGCCCGGGAGTGAGGGGCCCCGTCCCAGGCAGCCCCCCGCGCCTCACCTCGGTCTCCACCACCTCATGGTAAGCGGGGGGTGGATCGAACCCGCCTCCGCCGCTCCCCCCGCCGCCGTCTCCGTCCCCTCCGCGGGAGCCCTGGCCGCCCGCCGGCGAGCCGTGTCCGCCCTGCCCCGGCTGGCCCTGCCCGCTGTCCATGGGCTCGTAGCCGCCGTAGTGCAGGCCGGGCCGCTCGTTGGTGAGCAGCGCCACGGCCTCGTTGATGTCGTTCTTGGCCAGGCGCAGGGCCCTGCGGATGGCGGCCGCGTCCGAGAAGCCCATGCAGAGCAGCGTGGTCATGTGCTGCTCCTCCTCGCTCTCCATGGCCGGGCCGGGGGGAATAGGGGCCGGGAGCCGGGCTCAAGCGCTGCCCGCTCTGCGCGCCGCCATGCTGACGGCCGCTTTCCCCCTCCGCCTCAGGACCGCCGCCGCGGAGCCCCGCACCCACCCGGAAGCGGACGGGGAAGCCCGGGTGGGGGACAAGCTTGGGGCCCTGGTCACGTGACAAGGGAAGGGGGCGTGGCTTCTTGGGTATGAATGGAGGCGGGCAGGGGCGGGGTGTGAGGGAGGAGGAGGTTGCCATGGGAACCTGAGAAGGCTGCTGCGGAGGCGGGGAGAGGGGCAGGAGAGAGGCTCGGGGCTGGAAGGGAGGGGCTCTGAGCGGGAGGATGCAGCCTCCTGAGGAGCCTGAGTGGGAGAAGGGTCTAGGGCAAGAGGGTACCTGGGGAGGCTGAGGGAGTGGAATGGAGGCTCCCAGGAGTGGAGGAGAAGGAGGGGGCTGCCAGGGATCTGATGGAGGAGGCTGCATGGCAAGGACAGAAGGAGGCGGCTGCTAGGGGGGGATAAAAGAGGAGTGGACTAGGGTTTTCCAGACTAATGCCGCCCTGTCCTGTAGTGGGTGGGCAATGAGGACTGGGAAAGAGCCTCCCAAACCCACCTCTGCCCGCTTTGCTTATTTGTGCCCATCTCTGCTGTGCCCATACACCCTGTGCTGGCACAGGCTGGCAGAACTGCTGGCATAAATGAGGACGTGACAGTGGTAAATGCAGGGCCGTCCTTAGGCATAGGCAACATAGGCAGCTGCGTAGGGCACCTGAAAATTTGGGGCACCACTAGGGGCTTGGCTATACTTGAAACTTCAAAGCGCTGCCACGGGAGCGCTGCTGCCGCCGCAGCACTTTGACATGTGAGTGTGGTCGCGGCGCCAGCGCTGGGAGAGAGGTCTCCCAGCGCTGTACATACTCCACCTCCCCATGGGGATTAGCTTGCAGCGCTGGGGCACTGTTTACACTGGCGCTTTGCAGCCCTGTATCTTGCAGCGCTCAGAGGGGTGTTTTTTTTACACCCCTCAGTGAGAAAGTTGCAGCACTGTAAAGCGCCAGTGTAGCCAAGACCTGGATCTTATTGGCTACACTTGCAAGTTGCAGCGCTGGTGAGGGGGTTGCAGCGCTGCAACTTACTCGGTGTCCACACTTACAAAGCTCAGCCAGCGCTGCAACTTACTCGGTGTCCACGACTCCCTGGCTGCAGCGCGGCTGTTGACTCCGGTCGTGCTACGGGTGTGAGGCCAAGCCAGCGCTGGTGATCAGCGCTGCTCATTCAGGATATGGGACACTCACCAGCGACTGTTATTGGCTTCCAGAGTAAAAAGGTATCCCAGAATTCCTACAGAACAAACTGGAATGGTACGAGCCGGCGCTACCAAACAGAGCCCTGCACACGTTGGCTCCAGTGAGCGAGCCAACTTTGGGAATGTTCACATGAGCTGCTTTGCTTGAAGAGCAAACAGCCGACGGCGGGGGGGAACCGAGGAGTGCGTCGAGAAGCTGCTTACTGCCTGAAGCCTTTATATTTAAGCAGTGATTGAGAGAGGAGTGGGGGAAAGCCAGAACTTAGCAAGGGCACGGGTAGTCACATGTCTGCGAGAACCATCCGCGGGCTTCTCGCTGATACTACCCACTGGACGCTCCGTGGCCACTCCACCCCACCCTCCAGCTTTGGAAACGTGCAAGGCAGGGAGCGTCCACAGTAATCTGGCTCCAAAAAATCGCCGCTCTGTCTCACGAAGCTTCCGTGTCACACGCCACCCACCCCCCTCTTTTGAAAAGGCACGTTGCAGCCACTTGAACGCTGGAAGCTGCCACAATGCACCACTCCAACAGTGCTGCAAATGCTGCAAGTTGCACACACTGCAAGCGCTGTTCCCTGAACACCTGTATGACACAGCTGTACGCCCACGCGGCTGCATATTTCCAAGGGTAGCCATGACCCTTAGTGTCCATCCTCTTTTTTCCTTATCCCGTCTGACCCTTCCTGCAGGCTCACAGATGGCTTGCTCTAGTTGTGAGTCTTCCTTGGGAGGGAATCTATAAGTTAAAAGTGAAAAAATGTCAGCCCTGCAGACCTATTAGCACAAAAGGAAAACGTAAAGAGACATTCAAGGGTAATAAGCCATTTAACAGGCATTTGCAGCCCCAAGGTAAGACTGACAGGTTACGAGGGCATGGCTAACACTCACACTTTACAGCCGCGGCAACTTTGTGCTCAGGGTGTGAAAAAACACCCCCCTGAGCACAGCAAAGATACAGCGCTGTAAAGCAGTCAGTGTTAAATCAGGCGGCACGCTGGGAAGCACAGCTTCCAGCGCTTGCCGCGTACACCCCGGTAGAGGATGATGGTTAACGTGCAGGCGCTGGGAAGAGCGCTCTCCCAAGCGCTGCGGCCTCCGACCACAACCTACATTCAACAAGCACTGCCGTAGGCAGCGCTCCCATCAGCGCTGCCGTGGCCAGCGCTATTGAATCCAAGTGTAAGCCATACCCCCAGAGTGGTAGTCCTGTAGTCGTATAGCAAAAACAAGACGAGTCCTTGTGGCATCTTCAGAAGACTAACAAATTTATGTGGACAGTAAACTTGGTGGCAGAACCCATTGCCATCAGATGTCAATGAAAGCTTATGCCCCAATAAATCTTTTATACTGTCAGTTTCTGACTTTACTGACAAAACAGTTGGCACTTAAGTAATAATTACACAGAATATGTCAGTCTACAGGACCTGATTTAATAATTTGCTTTAAAAATATTCATTATGAGCTGGTGACGATTAAAAACACATTTCTAAAAATGCTTGTCATAGAGTTTAGATGACAATCATCTTTAGCCTTAATGCGTGATCTTCAAACATACAGTTTTTTAAATAAACCTCAAAAGACCTCTCTTATCTAAAAATATATTAATACAAAGTTAAAAAAAAAAGAAGGCTTCCAAGTTTCCTGTCCTTTTCTGCCCATCCTTCACCGCCTCTCCCCTCGACTCCCCACTGGAAAGAAGCCGTTAAAGGGACAACAGTCCTTTGCCTTCCCGATAGCTGGACAAAGAGTTCCCTCCTTTACTTCTGCACTATCCAATAACTAGTTTAAAATGAACCCTTTCAGCAAATATTTTTTAAAAGAACCCTCCAGCAAAATCAGTACCTTAGTAAGACATAAAATCCTTGTTATACCTAAAATCTTTGGAAACATATTTTTTTAAAGTTGGTGAAATTTCATAACCATGTCTCTTGTTATGGAGATCACACAAAGTAAATTACTGTTCCCTTTTTCTAAAAGCAATGAACATTGTTATGAACACACTAAACCTCTCTGATTAATTTAAAATAATGTCTTTGTTTCAGTAAGTTAAATATGTAGTAAACTGGAATTCTGGCTTAAGGTTTGAGTACATTTAAAATATAAATTCAGCTTAGAAACACTGATTAAGAAAATGTAAAACAGAGAAGAGCTGCATCATGTATTCCATTATATGTAATGTTGTATTCAGCAGGACAGCTGACTCACCCTTACTAAGAAGTTTTTGCAAATAAATCTCTGACAAACTTCAGGGCATATCAAAAAACCTGTGACTTGACATTTTTTATTCCCAAATTTTAGTGCTTTTAATTAGGTACTTTCTTCGTGTCTATTCTGCATGAGGGAGAGGGTATGGGAGTCTCTGCGGGGAACTGTGACTCTCCGCCACCATGAGGCAGGCCGGGCATCTCATTATCCTTTGCTGTCTCATTCCTCCTTCCCCTCCCCCACCAGGCCGTGAGCTTGGCCTGCCATCCGGCATAGGGGCACCAGTTTAATAATACTGCGTAGGGCCCCATAAATCCTAAGGACGGCCCTGGGTAAATGTGAGGTACATGTGCAAATGGTCAGGCAGGGTCAAGGAGCGCGGGCAGAAAAGTGGTAGATTCTGCAGATGTAGAGGCAAACCCTGTGGGTGCAATTTAGGAGGAAATTTGAAAAGCTGGCCCTAAAATCAGAGACACTACAACTAAGGAAGAGGCATTGGTTATAATGCTGTAATGAGCTGAGTACTGTGTATCCTCTACAGACTATAATCAGAACTGCTCAACTGTATGCCATAGACTCTGTACTGCTAGCTATTAATGGAGAGTCTCCTTTAACTCAAGAAGTAGGACCTGTGCTTTTGGAGTGGGAGGATCTCAGCTACATCATCACTATCATTATGAAATTCCAAGCAGCTATGGTATGGTGTGTAGTGACACTGATGTCCCAGATGCCTTGGATTTGTTAGAGTACTCATCGATGAAGATAAAGATTTCAAGAGACACAGTTTTTAGATGAAACAATGGACAACTCAACATAGTAAATGTTTACTCATTTTGTATTTCAGTATGTCACTAGCCATCACATCCTCATGTCAACATAAAAAATGGGCAGAAAAAGTGGTCACAATATAAACTTTCTAATTCCTCTCGCTCTTTTAATAGAACTACGTACAAATCAATTATGTTTAAGTTCTGAGCTCTTTTGGAATTCACCTTCCAGAACTAGGGAGGGCACTTTCATTCACACTTTAATTCATACCTCCAGTCATGAGGTACTAGAGTTCATTGAGTTGCCAAAGCTCAAATGTGGCGGGCTTGAGCAAAATTCCAGCATTTCTAGTTGATTCATTTAATATGTTGAATATTGATTCTTGAGTCAGTCATATTACCTACAGTAGTGCTTTCATTTCACTTTTTCTTTTTCAAAGCACTTTACAACCATCAATTATTCCTCGACACACTGTGTATAGGTCAGACTTATCTCCATTTTACAGATGGGAAAACTGAGGCAAAGATCATTTAAGTGACTTGCCTAAGGCTATACAGAGGAAGCCCAGCACTCAGCTCAGCAGACTACATCTGTAATTTTGCATGCAGGTGAATGAATTAAAGCCTTATCGGCTTGCAGGCAGAAGTAGTAGGGAAGCAGAATGTCAAGGACTCAGTTGTAATGATAGATGCTCTATTATAGTCAAGCAGTGCTGAAACTTGCGAGCTATAATTTTATATTGGGCAGACTGATGACATTTTAGCCAAATGTGGAGGTAGCACTGAGTGATAACAGTGCAGTGTCACTTGAGAAACCAGGAGTGCCAGTCCCAAAGGCCCCATTTACCATCTCACCAGACAGGGTTCATTGGAGACTGCCCTCAAGCAAAGACCATGTTTTACAGCTTAGTGGAGGTGCTGGGGAGGATATTTAGTAATCCTCCAGGAATGTTGTGGGTCCCAAGTTGCACACAGTTTTCCTGTGATATCACTAGAAGAAATTTATGCCCCAGATGGAGGAGGTTAGCTGAGCAAACCAGCCCAAATGGAGCATTACTGAGAGGATGTGGTGCCTGGAGACCCAGAACATCATTGGAGGGTGCAAGAAAGCACAGCAATAAGTTTATTATCAAAGATTCAAGAGACAATGAAAAAGGATAAAGGAAGGGTTACATAAAATGTGTATATTTATAACATGATTTCTAGAGACTAAATCTAACAGGCTAACTTTCTGTCTAAAGTTTATCTCATCCAAATGTCCTTTGCAGCATTTCCAGCCATGGCAGGTCGTGATCCTGTTTTCATGACTGTAATTGCGCTGCCCAGTTATTTGCTAGGTGCAGGATGAAGGGTTGTCTTTCTTGCCTTCTCCTTATATTCCCCAAAGTTCATTGTCTGAACTTCAGAATTTGGATGACCTCTACTCTCATCGCTTATTCTCTGGTGTGCTGCCTCCCTTTTGAGTTCACAACCCTCCTACTGACTTCACATGTTAGTGAGTCTCCATTGTGTTAACTTATATGCTTAATTTACATGCCAGCGAGACAGGTGATAAGCGTCTTTTTTATGACAGAAAACCTGTTTGTCAACTCTGTCTTGATACAGATTTTAGGAACGTATTCCCAATATACACACATAACTCCTTACATAGTTACTGTACACGCATTTCACAACAATATTAACAACCAACATGTTGTTGGCTTTTATTTAAGAGCTCACGTGATATTCTCCAGAGAACGAGAGTGTACTTATTGGGATATTCTTGTAATCCCATTGCCAATTGGCACTGAGGAGTTCTTAAGGTCACAGGATGCTTATAGCAGGAGTAGGGAACATTTTTCTATCATGGGCCATTGGCCCACAGAAAAAATTAGTGGCGAGCCACACACAGCCCCACAGAGTAGGGGAGGGGGACATTGACGCTCGGGGCTTCCCGCCTGCGGTGGGGCAAGCCTGTGCTCACAGCTCCAGACCTGCGGGGGGACCACCGAGGCTTGGAGCTTGCCATGGGCTGGGTGAAATTAAGCAACAGGCCGGATCTGGCCCGCGGGCCATAGGTTTCCCACCCTAGCTTAGAGCATCAAAATGGGTACTTTCGTCACCAGGAATGTGTGTAGGTATTCAGTGATTGATTTAATTGTGTTCCTGTATGATATATTGTGAATTTACCAGCTATTTGAGTTGTGTTATTTTTACAGAAATTAACCAGTTCCTACAGAATTAATGGTATGCAAATACCTAAGAACCCCCAAGGATGTTACTTACTTACAAAAGAGTATTTTGCAATATTCACTAATGTTTTGGTAGGTGCCAGAAGTACATGACCTTGTAGACAGTTTTTGGGATGGCAGTCATAGCTAGCTTGGATTTGTTAAGACAGCCAGCCTAAAAATAAGATATGACTGAATCCAGTATAATGACTTTTGCAGAGATATTGGTGCAGGGCTGTTGTGTTGATTTATATTTTTAACTGGCTGTTTATTCTTTTCTTCACAGACCCAAGCAATGCTGTGTTTTAGATATCACTTTTTCTTAAACGGCAAATGCAACATTTTCACTCTGCGAGAACAAACAGTTGTATTGCTGTGGAGACAATGCATGCACAGCACAGGCAAAGGTGATATCCTGGCCCAATGGGAGTTTCCCCTTGACTTCAACAGAGTGAGAATTTCACCCAAAATCTTTGAATTTACTGGAAAAAAATTTTGTGATCGTGTTTTTATTTTCCTATGTGCCTGTAATAAATAAAGCTTCAGCTCCTTGTAACTGAAAGTGACTAACAAATATTTGGCAATTTTAGTAGAGGAGAATTTAAATTTGTTATACTGCCATCAAGTCCTTTATTTTGTCTGTATGATTTATTTATGGTAAAGGACTGACTCCCTGAAGTAGCAGAGTAACGTTATCAAGGAGAGTTTGTGATGAGATTAAACCTTCTTGTTTATAAATCCTTAAAACTATGAATAAACAGTCATACAGGGAAGTGGAATAAAAAGACAGGTACATTACTGTTTTGAATACTCAAAACTCAGGGAGGTAAGCAATAGGAGCGGCATAAAACAGGAGTTTTATCCTCCATGGTAAGAAATACATATATATAAATAGTCTCTTCAAAAAAGAGTTTCTCTTTCCAGGCATTCTATGAAGGGACCCAAGGCTTGTCTACACTTACCGCATTGCAGCGGCATAGCTGTGCTGGTGCAGCTGCATTGCTGTAGTGTTTAGTGAGCTTCTCCCATCAGCGTAGGTACTCCACCTCTCCATGAGGCGGTAATTATATTCATGGGAGAAGCCCTCCTGTTGACATAGCACTGTCTACACCAGGAGATAAGTCAGTTTTCCACACTCCTGAGTGACGTAGTTATACTAACATAAGTTTGTAGTATAGACCAGGGTATGCAAGTCATGTGCATTACAAAAAGCAGCTGTGTTCTATCTGGGAGGGAAGAACACTATTTTTGACTCACCTTAATGGTTTAGGATAAGGCACCTGATGCAGGCAGATCAGATGATGATAATGGAGATTTCCAGCCTGGTAGCCAGCCAAATGAACAGCATCTCTCTCCATGGGCAGAAGGGTGAAAACTATGGGTGAGAACCTGGCACACACAACTGTCAAGAAACATGGCAGGATTATACAATAAATTAAGAAATTAATAGCACATTACTCTTGAGCTGAGATGGTCATTTTTATTATTTTAGTTAGGTATGTAGCCTTTTGTTTTATTTAATGTTAATTTTAGCACTGTTATACTACAGTGGGTTTGCCTTTGGCGGCTACAGTCTTAAGTTTAATAAGAGTTATCTCAGTTTGTTTTAGGAACACATGAAATCAAAGGCAAGTAACACAATTACAAGAACAAGGTTCACTATTTTTAGTAGTTTTATTAAAGCTGCCAACAAAGTTATAAATATTACAGCATATACAATTCCTAAATATATCCATGCACCTGTTATAACTACAAACAGACTCACATCCTCTTAGATGGTATTAGAGTCTCATGGCTATCTGATGGACTGATCATCAATACGGAGATGGATCCTGCTGGCGGTTTCTCATAGTAAGCTCAGTTTTCCCGCTGTGGGCGCCTTTTTTTATAATTTGATTCTGTCTATACTTACATTCTGTACATGTACACGGAAGTGTCAACCTTCTCTTACTGGTTTGTGTCCCCTAGAAACATATGGGACCCTGAATTCTATAGGCCGTGTAGGTTTTCATTAACATTGACATACCACCTATATCCAGTGTTAAGACATGTTGGAGACAAGATTTGCTTTTACAGCGTTTTACAATTTAAAATTTAATCTTTTGGCTAGACTTTCACAACATTACCACTTGGTGCCTTTTCCCCCATAATCTTAGAGCATATTCCTCGGTCATTTACTCATGTCAGCATTTCATGTCTCCAAGGCCTAAAATAGCTAAGCTAAAATCTTGCAGGCTTCAAAACACAGGTTCTTGCATTTTAGCTTGTCTTACTTATATCTAATACATAATTCCCTGTAAATACTGATCAATGTTATACTTCGATAATCCTACTAATTAAGCTCACAATGAATATATGACATAACGTTGATTAATCGTAAAATCACACAATAAATGAATAATAAACTTAAATCATTGGCTACAGGTATATCCCCTCTCTATATTCATTCACCCAAAACATAATACATATTAACTTAGAACATTATAAAAGAGGGATGGCATAATGAGTGTGCTTTATAGTAGCAGGTGACTTCCAGCTCTTTAATGTAGCTATTTGTTGCAGCACCTCCTCTTTTAACACATCAGTATGTATTATCAGAAGAAAGGATATTGGAGAGAGTTCTGTCTCCAGTAGTTTCTTTGGTGAAGTTGTGAAGAAATAATTTAGCTTATCTTCAGTTTTAAAGAGGAAATTTTAAAGTGAGAAATCAAAAGGGCTCAGTAAGGATCATGAAAGATATCCTATAAAATACAAATACAGTAACAGATACTAACAAAGTAAATACACAAATGCAGTTAGATATTGAGACATCTAGGCAAATATAGGCAAAATATACCTCTACCTCTATATAACGCTGTCCTTGGGAACCAAAAAATCTTATCGCGTTATAGGTGAAACCATGTTATATTGAACTTGCTTTGATCCACCGGAGTGTGCAGACCCGCCCCCCCGGAGCACCACTTTACCGCGTTATATCCAAATTTGTGTTATATCGGGTGGTGTTATATCGAGGGAGTGGTGTATATAAATGAAGATTTTAACAGAGACAACATTTGTCGGTGTTAATTGGCACCATGTGATACAGGCAAGCATAAAAAACAACAAATAAATGCAAGACTCTTAGGCCTTGTGGATTTGCCCGCAGTTACAGCTGCTGGTGGCCAGATAATAGTATGGTTGCACTGGTCTGTACTCTCAGGCAAAGCTGCTATAAATTGTGATTTGCACTAATGCTGCTTACCTTGGTTTCAAGCAGGGGGTTGCTCATCTGCATACGTAATCCTAATTACAATATTTACTTTTTCTGCTTTGTAACCCTGCATTTCAAAGTGCTTTACAGAGGAGCGGGGAGTATCATAGCCCAATATTACCCCAGCCCCACCCAACCACTTCTAGTGTTGCAAATCCTGGTGTGATCTCTAGAGATGCAACATCCAGCAAAGGCAGCAGACTAATCCCCTTCTCATCCTGGTGGTCAAAGAACACAGGAGCGGAACTTTGGCACTTTTTATTATAACAGTACTAGCTATTCTCTTAAATACAAAACCAAAGTTTCACACTGTTTCCATTGAATGAGAACAACATGATGCAGCAATGGAAATAGTGAAACAATAATTTAAGAGAAATACAACTGGGAGGAAAGAACTTATTCAACGGTCTGATCATAACTGCTCTGGAGTGCTCACTCCTGATTGACCATATAGGGTATGTCTACACTGCAATCAGACACCAACAGCTGGCCTGTGCCAGCTGACTTGGGCTGGCAGGGATCAGGGTACGGGGCTGTTTAATTGCAGTGTAGATATATCCAATCTTGTGTTCTGCTCTTCAGCTCAGACCAGCATTACAAGACTTCCTCTCACTCCACAATTTAAATGTTAGAAGAAGTCACAAGGATGTTGTGATTCTCTCCAAAACAAACTGCAAACCCAGGAAATACAGATATAAGGTGAAATTAAAAAAAAAACTAAACATGTAAAAGTAGCCAAACATCCATAACTCCACCCTGTAGTAGTCATGCAATAATCATACAATTATGATTGATGCATTTTAATGTTTGTAGTTCTAGATTCTATAAAAATGATTTTAAAGACATAATTTTTATATTTTGCCTCATGAGCTGAGTAAAAGCAATGCTTACTATATTCTATTCTACAGAGGTTCTTATACCGCACGCCTCATCATAGTACCTGAGTGTCTTCCAGTAGCATGTTAAATGATACAACTAACATCTGTTGTGCTATTTCTTCTTTCATCTTCTCCTCAGGAGCCAAAGTGTGTGCAGTGGGGTATCTTGTTTTGGTATGATTTATACATGTAAGTTGCTATGTATTTATGTTAGAGAATGCAGGTCAATGAAGTTCACCTTTGCAATTGGAGTTGAAGTTGATGAAGTTCATGATGGTCCTCAGTGTAATCCAGAAATCACTTAGTGCCAACTGACAGAGGGCACAGGGATTTACAGAGACTGCCTGAGTCAGATATGTACATATTACTTCACCAATGGGTGGCATGTAATGTCTCTGCTGAGAGCCAGTAGGCCGCTGGTCATCACAATCATTGCAAGATATATGTAAGAATAGTATTTAAGAAGTTATATCTCTTTACTGAAAAGTGTGTTTTAAGATCTTGGAAGAATTGATTTGCATCAGACAGGTTCCTTTCAGGCAGGAGATAACAGATGCTATCATAAGCATCTTTCCCAAATCTGGACCTTAGCGTCCAAAAATCTGGGTGCCTGCATGAACCCCTCTAAGCTTAATTTCCAGCTTAGATCTGATCTCGCTGCCACCAGCCAAAAATTCCAGGGTTTTGGCTCCCTCTGGGTCTCCCCAAAACCCTTCCCTGGAGGACCCAAGAATGCGAAGAACCTCCCTGAGGTTCCCTCACAACCAAAGGGAAATAACCCACTTCCCATTCCCCCTCTCTCTCCACCTCTCAGACTTTCCTCTCTGGGGCTTAACACATGAGAGTACTGATGCCCAATCTCTTTACAATCACAATACCAAAGCATGGTCTCCCTATATTTCCACAAAGAGAACAAACCCCAAAATACATAGGAAAAACAGAAATGATTCTATGCTCTCCCCCCCCTCACCACGAAAAATTCCCTAGTGCTGCAGAGCTTACCACTCCGTAGATTAAACAAAGAGAATTCGCCCCCCCTTCGTTTCCGCTTAAGCCTGACCTTAGGAGAGAAAAACTCAAAACAAGTCTTAAAAAGAAACTTTATATTAAAAATAAAAGAAAAAACGACATTGAACATAATAATCCTCTGCTTAAGTTTTGACAATACACAGGCGCATTACTTAAAAGAAAAAGTTAAATGAAATAATTCAGCCTTAATTCAAAAAAGATCAATATTTAAAAATGGTCCAGCAACGTACACACCATGAAATACAAAAACATATAAAAGCCTATTGGTTTTGTTTACCTTTGTACTCAACAACTTTGAAACTGAAAGATTAAGAAGCTTTTGAAGATAAAAAGAAGCCTCTCAATAAGCCGACTGAGATAGACAAAAGGACACAGACCAACATCCCTCCCTGAGTTTTATGAAAAATCCTAGGTTTCCCTGACTAGGGTCCCTCTGGTCAGGTGTTTGGGTTCCTTTGATTATTACCCTTTACAAGTGAAAGAATCTACCCTTAGGCTATCTATTGTATGACAGATGCTGATTCCCTGACTGGTCGATATTTGTATTCTCTGTATTGTCCGTTTCACAACGGAGGTCTATTTGCATATGAACTGGATACCTAACAAGAGAAATCAACAAGAGAGAGAAGATCATAGAAAAAACGAATCAGTGGGGAGGGGGCCGTGCCGGTGTGGGGATTCTTGAAAAGGACTGGCCCAATATATCTAAGGGTACCAAGAGACATTTCATTGCAAGGGAAGCTGACTTGGCTCATGAACAGAAATTCACAGTCAAGCCTGGTTGTAAAGTACTGGTGAACAATACTTCAGATGAGAGTATCTTGTTATTTAAGTCTAGACTCTAGAATGTGTATTATGATTTTATTTTCTATGTAACCTTTTGTTTCGAATGCTTCTACTTGCTATCACTTGAATCTCTGTACTTTGTTAAATAAACTCATACATCGTTTCACTGTAAATATATCTAAGTACTGTGTGTTAAGCAGAGTGGTGATTGGAAGTGGAAGTAGTAAACTGGTGTGTATAGTTTCTGTGAATACTAGGGGTGTTCAGTAGAACAGGGTCTGGACACTCTAGAGAGATGCTTGGAGGTTGGAATGTGCCTTTCAGAGAGAATGGGGGTTGCGTAGGTCTAGAGGAGGGATCGGCAACCTTTGGCACGCGGCCCGTCAGGAAAAGCCACTGGTGGGCCGGGCCGGGCTGGTTTGTTTACCTGCAGCGTCCGCAGGTTCGGCCAATTGCAGCTCCCACTGGCTGCGGTTTGCCATCCCAGGCCAGTGGGGGCTGCGGGAAGCGGTGGCCGGCACATCCCTTGGCCCATGCTACTTCCCGCAGCCCCCATTGGCTGGCGAACCATGGCCAGTGGGCGCTGTGATTGGCCGAACCTGTGGACACTGCAGGTAAACAAACCATCCTGGCCCACCAGCGGCTTTCCCTGACGAGCTGCATGCCAAAGGTTGCCGATCCCTGGTCTAGAGGAAAGGGCTTGTGTTGCCAGGGGATCTGGGTAGCTGACCCATAATAGGCACAGAAAAGGCTTCTACATGCTAAGGGCAAGTGATAGTGAGGTGCCTCACAACCCTGGGTACCCTTGGAAGACATCACACTTAGTTCCTCATTGCAGCCAATAAAATCATAGCGTGCAAACTAGCTGTGGAAGGACCGTGACGGCTGGTTATCTCTGAGGTCACAATGGCTCCAGTTAAGCAGAACCAGAGCTGTTGGGCTGACCCTGTCTATAGTCTATTCAAACAACCTGCCTCCCCCACCCACCCACATCTCTATGAAAAACTGTTAAGGTTACTATGGGACAATAATACAAAACTAAAAGTAACAACCGTCCCCCCACCCGGCACAACAGAAAATACTATGCAAAGCCTATCCCTTCATAAATCAGCTCTCAATCATATACACAACCACAGATACTCAGATGCACACTGTTAATCTCTCTAGCAGTTTTGGGGAGGATATGTGGTATTCTTCAGAAATAACAGAAGTTTTAAGTGCAAAATTCAACTCAATCTTAACTAAGGAGCTATGATGAGCATTTACATAATTTTTTAATGTTTCCACTTTTAAGGATGCAGAAACTAGATTAAGAGTGGATTATGAGCATTCATTCAACAAATCAGGAAGGAAAGACCACCAGAGTAACCCAGCAGCTCTTATTCAGGATCCACGTGACTACTTAGAGCAGGGGTTGGCAACCTATGGCACATGTGCCAAAGACGGCATGAAAGCCGAATTTTAATTGCATGCTGCTGTCTGCCGGGGTCCCAGCCGCTGGCCCTGCTCAGCCCACTGCCGAACCCAGGCCAGCAGCAGGCTGGGCGGGGTCAGCGGCCAGGATCCTGGCAGGCAGCAGCGTGCAATTAAAAATCCTGCCCGACCCAGCCTGCTCTTCTCCACCCACTGCTCTCTCCTGCGGGGGCAGAAGCTTGGTCCTGCTGGCTGCTGCTGCAGGGCAGCCTCCATCGGCAGCCAAGCTCCCTCTTCTCCTGCCTCTTACCCCAGCATCCTGGGTTACTGCCCCTCCTCCTCTCCCTCCCTGCAGCTGAACAGGCCCTGGAGAGGGAGGGAGAGAAGCAGAGCTGGAACCGCAGCTGTAGTGTGCTCGCTGCTCCGGAGAAGAGGTGGGGATGGGGCCTTGGGGAAGGAGGGTGGAATCAGGGCAATATCCCCTCCAGCCCCCTGCCATGAGCCGTTCAGGGCAGGGGGCTGGGAGCATCCCCATGACTCCAGCCCACCCCCCCCAGGCCCCTGCCCTACTCTTCCCCCCCTCACATGCCCCCAGCCCTCTGCCCTGACTCCTGCACCCCCCTCACATGCCCCCAGCCCTCTGCCCTGACTCCTGCACCCTCCTCACACCCTCATCCACCTGCCCTGGCTCCTGCACCCCCCCACATACCCAGCCCACCGCACCCCATGCCCTGACTCTTGCACTCCCCACATCCCCACCCCGAGCACCAAACGGAAGCTCCTACACCCCCACCCCCACATTCCCACTTGCACCCCTCACACCAAATGGGAGCTGTCTCGGTACGCACTCTACACCCAAACTTCCTGCCCCAACTCTGAGCCCCCTCCCTCATTCTAGCTCCTGGCCAGACCCTACACCCCAACCCCCAGCCTGCTCCTTCACCCCCAGCCCTGTGCTCAGTGCACTCCCACCCTCAGCTCAGTGCAGAGAGAGAGGCAGAGAGTGGGCTAAAACCAGGGAGAAGGTAGGTACCCACTGTATGTGGGCAGAGCCGGGACCCCAGACTAGCAGCGGGCTGAGCGGGGCCAGGAGCCTGTCTGGTAGGAGCCGGTGGATGGAACCCCAGACCGGCAGCAGGCTGAGCCCCCCACTGCCGGTCTGGGGTGCCGGCTGCTGGTCCCACTCAGCCCAATGCCCGTCTGGGGTTCTGGCTGCCGGTCTCTTGCCAGCTGGGGTCCTGGCTGCAGGTCCCGCTCAGCCCGCTGCCAGCGTAGGTGAATGGAACCCCAGGCCGGCAGCGGGCTGAGCAAACCAGCGGTGTAAGATCAGCATTTTAATTTAATTTTAAATGAAGCTTCCTAAACATTTTTAAAACCGTATTTACTTTACATTCAACAATAGTTTAGTTATATAATATATAGACATAGAGAGAGACCTTCTAAAAAACATTAAAATATATTACTGGCACGTGAAACCTTAAATTAAAGTGAATAAATGAAGACTTGGCACACCACTTCTGAAAGGTTGCCGACCCCTGACTTAGAGGATTCAGTGATATCACCATGGAGGAACAAAGATTTGCAATTTAATATAACTGTCAGCTATTTTTCAACCGTAGCCACCACAGAAAAACCTGGCTGAGCATGAAGATGATGATAATACTGCGGGTGCTAGACCTCAATCAGAGCGAAGCTGAATTATATTAAAATGTCTCATTTACTGTTAACACTGGAAATCTGGCTGGGCTCTCACACTTGTGAGCACATGACTGAGGATTCAGAAAGAGAATTAAAGAGAAGCCTTTTCCCATTAAGTCGATGGGAGTTTTGCCACTGACTTCAAAGAGCAGGATAAGGGTCTTTGTGGTAATGAAATAGTGGAGACACAGGGATCACAGTAAGTTATAATGTTCATAAATGCCATCTTGTGATTTGGAAAGGAAGTGGACCATAGCTTTTTGGAAGAAAGGCCCTACTTCTCTATAAGGCCAAAAAAGCAACCAACCAATATGCACAAATATGTAAAGAGGCAAGCTGGTCCAATCTTTCATTGGACCAACTTCTTCCGGTGAGAGAGTCGAGAGACAAGCTTTTGAACTTACACAGAACTCTTCTTCAGGTCTGGGAAAGTCTCTGAGTAAGTTTCCCAGACCTGAGGAAGAGTTCTTGTAAGCTATCATCGTCGTAAGTTGGTCCAGTAAACGATAGTATCTCACCCAGCTTGTCTCTCCTAATATTCTGTGACCGACATGGCTACAACACCACTGCATATAAATACGTAGTGACATTTTAGAGAAGGCACTAGATATGAAACAAACATCTGAAGTTTCCGAGTCCTGATGCCCGGATCACTCTAATCTATTAGATATGTGCCCATCTCACTTCCCATCCCTTTAGCATCCTAATGTCCAGATAGCTTCCTTGAATTCTTCTTGGGCTGGAGGGGCTGAAAACAAGGGGATTTTATTTCACAATTTTATTGTCCCAGTACACCTGTGTGTGACAGCTCTCAGAGGAACCTTAGAACAGTCTCTGATCATACATATCTTCCATTCTGATGCAGAAGCATAAATAAATAAAAGGAATAAGACAGACAAAGTGGACGAGTAAGATCTTTTATTGGACCAACTTCTGTTGGTTATAGAGACACACTTTCGAACTCCATAAAGCTCCTCTTTAGGTCACCCACTGTAATGTTGTAACTGCGGTATAAGGACCGCTGTCTGCATCTGAATATTGTGGCTTTTGTGGTCAATCACACCCTTGACATAATTTTCATTTTTACAATGTAGTTTCTAGACAGGGAGCATCTGGGACAAACTGTGAGTGGTAGGAGGGGGAGAGCTTCAGCTCCTCATGGTGTACATTCAATGTCGGAGCTGAAGAAACAAGTCTATAAAGGTAAATAATTCTAAAAGCTCCTATTAACAAAGCATTTAGTAGACATAAAACATTCTGCAGGGGGAGAAGCTTGGCTGATGGGTGTTAACTCTATTACACCGCTACCTCGATATAACGCCACCCGATATAACACAAATTTGGATACAACGCAGTAAAGCAGTGCTCTAGGGAGGCGGGGCTGTGCACTCTGGTGGATCAAAGCAAGTTCAATATAACATGGTTTCATCTACAACGCGGTAAGATTTTTTGGCTCCCAAGGACAGCGTTATATCGAGGTAGAGGTGTACTTTGAGAAAGGGCCTCAAGAAAGAAATTAAACAAGAGGGAGGGGGAATGGACCCTTACTTTACAGATCCTGTGTGATTTTACTTGATTTTAACAAAAACTAGCACTAAATACCCATTTGTTAAACAAATGGGTGTCAGTAGGGTGAGATCTTCAGCTGGTGTAAATCAGCATGGCGTAGCTGATTTACATCACATGAAGATCTGGCCCATAATTCCTACCATGCTCATGACAGGCACATACACATACTGAAAAGAAATGTTATCCTATTTGTCTGCAGTGTCGTATAAGGACAAAGTCACATTCTCAGTACTGGGGTTTTGCTTTGGGTAGCATCCAGCAGCCATTCTGCACCTGCAACACCATGCAGCGGTTTTTAAGAAGGGAAATGATAAACAATTTCTCCAACTGACATTCCAGAGGGCATTTAGGCAGAGAGTTTGGGAGCAGTTTTGGTTTTGGTAGAAGAGTACTTCCCTTTGGGACATTTCTAGATTTCCATTGCACTTCATAGCATTTCAACTTCACTTCTCATTCTAACAGGCTGCAAAGCACTTTACAAAATGCACATACCAAGATCACGCACCCACCAACACCAAAACTTGGACCACTCTAGGGTGGAAGGCAGCAGCCATTCTGTGCCACGGAGTTTAGGAAAGGAAGTCAGGAATAATTTCTGCAGATGGAACTACAAGCAGCCCATTTAATTTGGTTGGAACAGCAGGGTTAGCTTCCAAGAAATACCAAGAGCTCTTCAGTAGTCATGATTGGATATGGGCCTTGGTTTTCTTTTGTCTCAGCTAAAGCAGTACTGTATGTATCCCTAACATCAAACCGATATTGGACTAATAATGACTCAATAGGAGGAGCTTCTTGCCCTTACTCTTTAAGGCATATTCAGGACTGAGCTCCATTTTACTTATCAGCCATATTACCGTAATCCACCATCCATTGCTACCTTTACTCCACCAGTGTTCCCAACCTGTTTGGCCACTTCTCCCCCTAGCACTTCCTTGCTTTTCTACCTTGCTGCCCCTACGCATCACAGAAACTCCTCACCCTCTGCCCCCCACACGTATTGTAAAGACACATCTTTAGCCTCCTCAAGACTCACTTCTAGCGTGTTGTCTCCCAAACGCTGTTAGTAGGTAACAGCTAGGTCAGTGGTGAACAACATTATACACACAGCTAGTCTATGTCAAAATGATTGATACCTTGTCCTCCCTCTCCCCACCTTATTGGCTTGTCTTATCCATCTGTTGCTATTAGCCTAATTATAAATTCCTGGGAGAGGAACTATCTTTTTGCTACATGCGTACAGCGTCTAACACAATGAAGCATCATTGGAGGCTACAGGTGTTAGTGTTGGGTAACTTACAACTAGAAACTACTAATAATGAATTACCGAAATCACATCTGCAGGAACTCGGTATTCTAATAAAAGAGTAGGTTAAAATCCAGAAGAATCCCACAACACTACAAACTAGAAATCATAGACCCAGTGCTGAAATACAGCCGCCTCTGAGATCAAAGGAGGTAACACTACAACACAGTGATTAGGTCACTGATCTGAAAAGTCACTGCACCAGTTGAAGCAAAAGCAGGTATTTATCCAGAGGTTAAAAGATGAAATGTGTTCAGGACATTAGAGTTCTCGTAGGCTCATCTGAAAGGCACCACCTCCAGCAACATGGTGCCTCATATATCCATGCAGGGACAATAGCTCATACTGATTCAGCAAACTGTACTACCTGCTAAATCAACACCATTGCTTCTTACAGTACCCATTTTTTTTCTTGAAGGTCTCTAGGTTTGACCAAATCTCACATTAAACAAGATCCAACGAGGTCAGTTAAAGGATGGGAGACTTCTAAAGAAAGCCCAGTGTTAGGAATCAGGGTCTGGGATCAACCCGCTAACCATAGCTGAAACCCCTAATTGGACAGATCATCTGAGTGGCATTGCTAGGACTGCACTTAGACCCATCAGAAGGAACTGTCCCGTGGCTACTCTGCACTTATGTCTGCAGCTGTGATTGTGTCTGTACTCACCTTATTCCCAGTTTTGCTCCTGACTCCCCGTTCCTGCCCCTTGGCTCTGACCACTAGGCCTGAGTGCCATGACTCTAATCATTAGACCTGAGCACCCATATCCCAGGC
The DNA here is from genome assembly GCF_003597395.2 of Chelonoidis abingdonii. NCBI lineage: Eukaryota > Metazoa > Chordata > Testudines > Testudinidae > Chelonoidis > Chelonoidis abingdonii. Next base: position 13,974,441 of record NC_133775.1, read on the forward strand.
TGTGGACAAAGGAAACCTAGATATATGCCTATAGGGAAGGTGGTTTGGTTTTTGTTTTTACTGTAGCCAAAGCTGCATAACGACTTTTGCTGTCTTGTGAAATACATAGGTGAACTATTTATAAATACAAACAGATTCCGCCTCTGCATCTTGTGGTCAGTTTTCAGTATAATCCAGACTGGGCACATTCTCCCTGCCCAAAGTCACACTGCAGGTCAGTGGAAGAGCCAGGAGTCAAATCTGCTTCTCCTGAGTCCCAGAGAAGTGCTTTACCTACTAGACCACCTTGCTTCTCAGTCTTTTCATCGCTGCTACTCTCTACCAGATAGCAGCTGGGATGGGGGGTGGGGAGGAAATAGGAGCCTATAATAAGAAAAAGCCCCCCAAATTGGGACTGTCCCTATAATATCGGGACATCTGGTCACCCTATTCTTTAGCCAATTACCAATTCTCTGAGCCATCCAGTTCTAGAGAAACAGATTTATGTCGCCAAATATTTTTTCCTAAAAGGTGATTGAAAAAAAATAATTGCAATGAATTTTTTTCTCAGAATTATTTTTCCTGTTAGGTACAGACTAGCCTATTCTTTAACATGTTACATGGCTACAGTGGGGAAGAGAATCGTTTTGCCTTCATAATACCAATAATGAACCTGACAGCTAGTTGTTGTACTAGTTTCTAACTGTTTTGCGCTACTGCCCTCTATTGGGCCATGAAAGACCAGTGGAATAAGCTACTGAACAGCTGTGAAAAAACACAATCTGTTTTGGGGATTTACAAGCAGGGGAAAAGCAGAATCTGGGTTAAAAAAACTTTGTAGGGGACTCAAGAAATCATTAACCCCTTCAGGCTTTATCTCTGCACTTTAAACACTGCATGAAACCAGTGACAGCAAAGTAACCTACTAGCAGTTTCATCATTAGATGCAGGCATGAAAGGAGAGAGGTACTGCAGAAACCAGCTAGCTGTAATAATGAAAACATGACAAAAAGTTTTAAGCACATGATCAGCCTCCTTGATTAGAGTTTTATATGGCTGTTGATATAGACAGCAAAATTACAGACGTTCTTTGAGAGGATTTATTCTTCCAAACATTATTGTTCCACCGGGAAACAGAATTCTCACTCTCCTTCTGCTTGCACACTTCCTGGGCTTCTCCTTTCCTTTGGCCAGCATCCAATGGTGGCTGGTTGTGGCCATTCACTATCCACCTTAGGACCGATGCTGCCACGTGGTACCTGATTGTGGCTGCCTAGTACCCACAAATCACTTAAAGTCTGGTTGTAGCGTGGAGGGGTTTGCATGTGAGGAAGAGTTACTGGAGTTTCCACCAGAAACGACTTCAGAGCAGATTTCCAATCTCCCAAAGCAAAATGGGAGTGTAATATAGGGAATGAGTACTCTCCAGCCTTACTTCTCCCCACCTCTGGTCCTCCACCCATTACTCTTGAACTGTGGAGATGTGTCTGTTGTGCCTCTGTAGTTTTTAGGACCAGGGAGTAGCAGACTGTGAAGCTACAGCTCTCTCCTCTTCACCTTTCTGGTGACCACTCTGGCGCATAAGGCAGTGTGGCCAACTCTCATGATTTTACTAGTCTTGAAATATTTGGTGTTTTTTTCCTTAAAGCCCCAGCTCCTGGAGTCAGGTGACCACGTAAGAATCTCAACTTACTGCTTTTTTTTTTTTTAAATGAAAATTTGTAGCCCTTGTGGTTGGGAAGAAAAGCTTGGAAATGTGAACTTCTCCAGGTTTAGAAGCCAGAAGGTAAATGCAAAGAACCCCCGACTTACTCATTTTTTAAAAAATGTCATGCTGTTTTTGAGGCCTAACTCCTGATTTGTGAACGTTTGGGGGTCGGCACTACCAGTATTGCATTCTTTGCTGCTGTACAGCAGACAGGAGCATGTTGCCCTGTGTATACACGTATCCTGAATCATCAACATCAGCTCCTGCTGCACAAAGCATTTCCTTGGAAATCCACCATCCCAAGGTTAACCAAATCCTACCTTCATCTAGCTAATGATGAGGTTATAGGCTGCAGTGGCATAGCTGCGGATGGAGCTCAAATATGAATACTCCAGGGCCAACAGAACATGGATGAACATCTATGGGGTAGATTTTACTAGAGATTAGGTTGAGCCCATGAAACTTAATCTTAACTTGGATCTAAACCAGATGGCCTTTCTCTCCCAAACAGGAGGTTTTCTAATGCCTTCAATGCAATGCATAGCCTAGTTGCCTCTGCCTTGCATAGTCATATGTATTGCATTCTGATGATCTTTATATGGGACCAATTCTGCCACCCTGGCTCCTGATGTGCAGTAAATTGTTCTGTGCATCGTCTATGTATTTCATTGGGATTATCCAAGGAGGTGAAGAACTCCAGGGTGGCAGAGTCTGCCCCAACATTTGCTTTGTATTTTTATAATAATAATTTGCAGCTAGAGCATGTGGTGCCTTTGAAGCAAAGCTTGCCTTACCATTAAAGGGAACAATGAGGAAAGCTAGCAAAACTGCCCAGGGAACTTTTCCGAAAGAACAGGCCAAATTTTTAAGCCAGCAATGGGATCCTGCAGTCCAGTTGCATTCATTTTCACACAACATTCCCATCTCAGGAAACGTGGCAGCCTCTCGGTGCAGACACAAGCAGCGCCTGCACCCACAGTCGAGCTGCAGGGACTGAATACTTATGTTTCTGGCTCCCTGAGCTGTCAGGGAATCCCAGGCCTGGGTGCTCAGATTTACACACTCAATTCATTTTGCCAGCATGTCAGGTTTCAGCCTGGCTGAAAACATACCCATTGAATCCTTGAACTTTAGTTATAAGACAGACTAAAAATGACGTAGCAGCTATATTATTTCTCCACTCATGTTCATTGGGTCACTCATTTAATTGAAAGGGTCGGGAATCACCTACTCCAGAGGTTCTCAACCTTTATCTTTCTGAGCCCCATGCTATAAAAACTCCACCTGTGCCACAAATAACTGCTTTTCTGAACATAAAAGACCGGGCTGGTGTTAGGTGATAGCAAGCAGGACAATTGCCTGGGGCCTCATGCCACAGGCCCCCGTCCAATTATATTTAGGGGGGGAGGGACACCTCACTGGCTTGAGCATTGGCCTGCTAAACCCAGGGTTGCAAGCTCAGTCCTTGAGGGGGCCACTTAAGGCTTTGGGGCAAAAATCAGTACTTGGTCATGCTAGTGAAGGCAGGGGGCTGGACTTGATGACCTTCTGAGGTCCCTTCCAGTTCTAGGAGATAGGCATATCTCCAATTATATATTGGTCAGGCTTGAACCCCCTGCAGCAGGACTTTGGCTTTTTGCCCTTGCCCCAGCGAGTCTAATGCTGGCCCTGCTTGGTGGCCCCCCTGAAACCTGCTCACAGCCCCTCCGGGCACCTCAGACCCCTTGTTGAGAACCACTGACCTATTATATGCTGGCCTCTGGGTGAATTCAGAAAAACACCTTTTGTCTGAAGCTATTTTGTTTCTACTTTATTGCCACTAGGTGGCGCTGTTGCCTAGCTCATACCCTGACAATGAAAACCTGAGAGGACATATTTCCCCCTTACCTGTTTTATTTCAGATTAGTTGTCCCAATCCCTCCCCCAGTGCTGCCTCTTTTAAACTCATAGGCCTTGGCACTCTTTGCTATAGCACTAGTTTCACTAGAGCTATTCCCTGAAATACTGGCCATTCATTTTTATCATGCAAGGTCACTGAAATATCTTGTTTCAGTCTATTTTTCCTTCCCCAGGGCACATATCCAATACACCCCGTTAGTTTTTAGTATGTCAAAGATCTGCATGGAACTTCAGTACTTGACGGAAGTAGGGTTAGCACTTTAAGAACTAGACCTCAGTCAGATCTGAACATCACTAAGTGCTTGGAGGTGTTCAGAGCTGGGGGTCCATTAGAGAGGTTTCAACATTCGATCTGTACTTAGTTCCAGTATTCTCCAGTGTTCAGCTGTAAATGGATCTATGGCTTTGGTTTGCATCCATCTCTACTAAATCCCAACTATACAAGGAATTTAGGGGGAGCAGACAGCAAGTATGAAAAATCAGGACGGAGGTAATAGGAGCCTATGTAAGACAAAGCCCCAAATATCAGGACTGTCCCTATAAAATAGGGACATCTTGTCACCCTAAAGGAATTTGATGGGCCTCTCTGCTGGCACAAATGTGTTAGAAATAAGAATGTCAAGATTAGAAGCATAAAAGAGGTGGCATAACATTTACCTTTTTGCCTCATTAAAATAATTGACTTCTGCAATAAGGTCAATATCTTTCCTGGTTTGTGTGGAATGCAGCTGGCCTGTTTGTGTGGGCATGTGTGGGTGAGGCTGCCTGCTTGCAGACTGATTTACAAGAAGCTGATCTAGGCTTGTTGAACAACTTCCTTCCAAGCAAAGGACTAATTGCATGGCCGACACCTGACCTTTACACTGAACCGCAGGCAAAGCAGAGAGAGGCCTTGTCCACCTTTTCCTGTACTCTCAGAACTTCAACAAGGGCCTGGGTGGCTTTGTGTCATTGGCTTTCCCAGATGACCAGAAAATCAAACTGGTTCTAGTCTGGCCCTTTGGAGTAAAGGAGGGACTGTGGGCTTCTCCTGAAGCCACAGTCATTCCAGTCATAGTTAATGCATATGGCAAATACTGAGCTCACCTCTTAACAGGTAACTCACCCGGGGGCCAAATTCAGCCCAGGTGCAAATAGGCCCAACACTCATTGATTTCAGCAGGAGATACCTCCACTTATAACAGGAATAAACTAAGTTTTTGGGGGCCCAGTTCACAGCCAGCACAAGCCAGGCCACAGGTAGCTTCTTACAACTAGCCTCTTTGGGTGGCGTGCCAGTGCTAGCCATATTGTAACCCCTTTTTCCCTGGGGTCTTGGAGTCAATTGACCTGCCCTCACATAAGGCATTAAGCACCTTTCCCAGGCAGCAGATGCTCCCTGCTGTGGGTATGGAGCCTGGCCTGAACTTAAACTTGCCCCAGCTGTCAGGAGCTCTGATACTGGTGCTTGCCCTTTCAGAAGCAAAGCCCCTTCCTAGCCAGAGGCATTGTAATTTGCACCCCTGAACCTGCAGAGTCGAATCTTGTCCTAGGAGTATTACTGCAATGTTTGTTGAATAAAAATGTGCGTTTCTAACTAATATGTGTATAAAATATAAATGTTCTTCAACGTGTATCTACAGATCCAATTGAAGTTATTGACCCAGGCTCTCATCTGGCATAAAGTGCATTGTCTTCAATGGATTAACACCAGCGGAGGAACTGGCCATGCAGTATTATGTGGTACTTAATTTTGTGTAAGCTGATTTCACACAGACTCTGTCCTCTAATGCTTTACAAAGTGTTAATATCTTGACAAGGTACTTTGCACTTACATAGTCACTTGCATTTGAAGATCTCCAAGTGCTTTGGCCATCATAGGCCTGGGCTACACTAGCGAGGGGGTTCAAACTAAGATATGCAACTTCAGCTACGCTATTTGTGTAGCTGAAGTATCTTAGTTTGACTGACCTGGCCGTCCTCATGGCGGCGAGTCGACTGCCACGGCTCCCCCGTCAACTCTGCTTACTCCTCCTGCCGAGGTGGAGTATGGGCATCGATTAGCGGATCAATTTATCACGTCCAGACGAGACGCAATAAATTGATCCCCGATACATCGAACACTGCCCGCCGATCTGGCGGGTAGTATAGACGTATCCCTAGTAAATAAAGCTGCTACATCTATATAAGGTGAGGGTTTTTTAGGTGATAATTTGACACTATTTGTACAGCACTTTGAGCACAGGAAGTGTTGTTGCACAGGGATCTCCTAGTCCCTTCAGAAACGCAGCCATTTCTGAAGGACATTTAAAAAGGGGAGGGTTATTTTGAAATGGATGATAAAATGGATGGGCAGCCAGCTATGCTGTCTAAGGCTGAGTCTAATGTGGCCACACTTCCTTGTAAATATGAGGAAAGTAGCTTTCTGTTCTAATTACGTTTACTATTAGCACTGAATGTTTGTATCTCAATAATCCTAGAGGTGCTGAATTTCAGAGTAGATTCAGATTTAGTGTGTCTCTCCAAACTGATCCATACAGTTATGTAATAAAAAAGCTGCGCAAAGGAACCTATTCAATTCTTTATGGATCACTATTGCAGACTGACAGTAATCCACACCAATGGCAATAGCACTGTTGGAACTTGCAGTGTTTTGAACCATTATTGTAGCATTTTTCCTTAAGGGAAGTTTACTGATTGGTTGACTGCTCTGATTATATGGAAGTTATACTTTTCCCACTTAGAAATCATTGGTCCCAAATGCGTACAACTGTCTATAAATTCACGGCAAGGACAGGGAGGTGCTAAAATGTATCAGTGAGAATGAGCCATTCTTCTGCTCTGACAGACTGACCATTGCTCACAGGTCACCAAAATGCTACAAGAAGTTTGGGTGGCCAACCATTTCTTGTAGACCTGAAGGGCCTGATTTTGCTCTCCAGTCATGTAAATCAAGAGCAACTCCACAGGAGTCAGTGAATTTACACCAGTGTAAGGCAGATGTAAATGAGATCAAAATCACTTATAGTGTGTAACTCCATTGATTGCAAAGAAGTTACACCATGGATAGATTTGGTCCCTCGTCTAAGAAAACATCCTAGCAAAATAGTTGGCTGATATTCCCATAGGGCTGGTCTGATAAACTTCCCCAGAGACCTCCTTGATAGTACAGTACCTGCTGTGGAACAGAAGCAAAATCCAGGTTTTCCTGTGACTTTACCTCTCAGAAACAGCTGTGCAAATAGATACAATATAAACAGAGGGAGGGAGTAAGGCCCCATGGTTAGAATGCAGGGTAGGAGTCAGGAGGACACATGTAGATTCTATCCCTACCTCTGCCACTGGTTCAATATGACCCTAGGCAAGTCACCATCTCTCTGTGCCTCAGTTTATCCTCCTGTAAAATGAGTAAAGGTAACTCCTTGTATACAGCAATAGGATCCCTCCATAAAATAGAGCTAGCAATAATATTTAGAGTGCTGTTTGATCTTTAGACAGAAGCTAAGTTGCCATATAAAATGCAAATCATTATTCACACTGAGTCACCAGCTGGATTTTAAACATAGTGATGCTTCAGATTCCGGAACCACTATTTTGTAATGAGTGGGAAATCGTTAATTGTACTATAAAGCACGATGAACATTCTGTTGTTGTCAAAGTGGCTAGGAGCAGAAAAACCTTAGGCGCCTAGCTTTAGACACCCGGTTTTAAACATTTTGGCCCGTGTGTTAGAGCATGCATGTCAAAGCCCATGTCAGCATGTTGGATAAGGCCAGGGCTGGCTCTAGCAATTTTGCCGCCCCAAGTACAGTGGCACGCCACGGGAGGCGCTCTGCCGCTTGCCGGTCCCGCGGCTCCGGTGGACCTCCCGCAGGCTTCCCTGCGTGGGGTCCGGTGGTCCCGCGGCTCCGGTGGACCTCCCACAGGCAACCGGCAGAGCGTCTCCCACGACATGCTGCCCCAAGCACGCGCTTGGCGCGCTATGGCCTGGAGCTGGCCCTGGATAAGGCAGGTTATCAGAATGTCACAAAGGTCTGTGCATTTGGTCACACTGCTTCTCAAACAGATTTAAGATGTATCTGATACTCAGTGTGCTTACCCTCGTAAGGAAAGGTGCCTAGAGAATATCCAGCTATACACACTAGCTGTTTCTCTCCCAGGACCAAGCACCATTGCTTACATACTGTTCAGGAAGCTGTTGCTGGCCTCTTGCCAAGACATGATGTTATTTCCATCCAGTTGAGTTGTGTACAATGTACTGGATCTGCAAGAGCAAATGCAATTAGATCCTGCTGTCATTTGGAGAGTGCAATTCCCTACTGCCTCTACCATCTTTCAAGTCAAATCTACTGGCAAAGTTTCTCACTGCATTATACCAACATCATAGGCCAGCGAGTTCAGCTTCCCAACTACGTTAGAGGGTTGCAAGGGTGCCTGAATTTCAAGTTCTTACTCAGCAGATCAGCTTGGTGTTCAGGCTCTGACACACCATCAGGATATTGGTCAACTGTCTGAGATCTTAGTCTATAGTATAAATATTTAGTGCTGTTGGAACATATGGTACAGAACACTGAAACCAAATTAGTGCATGTGCACGCAGCGTAGAAGGAACACAGCAGATGACATTCAGAGACTACACAAAAACAAAATGTGTTAAAGTGGATTGTGATCTGTTTTGCTGCGACTTCCGTGGGTGTGACGAGACATTGGGGTCTATTCTCACAACGGGGTGCAAGGGATGGGGATTTAATACCCATTAAACTACTCTAGCACTGATGTCATTGCCAACCTAAATCGCCTGTGCATTGATGGACCATAGACCCCTAGGGAAATACAAGGAATACTCTAAGAGGAAACCGCTGTATTCCAGTACAAAAGCTTTTTCTTCACAGCTTGTGTGTTTGCTTGACATTTCATTGTATTTTATATGTTCTGGGTCTGTTCCACTTTGCTAAAGACTCACTTAGACTGCAGATCGGGGAAAGTGGTGGAAGCACCGTCATTTACATCACTTTAAATGTGGCTCAGGAAACATCTGAGAAACATACTTCAGGGACCAGTCCTACAGTTGCAAAGGGATACTCTAGAAAACCTTCCGAGTTTTCACTACTCCAACATCTAGGGGCCCAATTTCTGTCCTCCAATACATGAGTGCTGTTTCCAGGGATTTCAGTGAGAGCCACTCATGCCCAGTGAAGGATTGGATTTGTCCTTATGATATCTTTTATTTCAAAAGCAAATAGTTTTCCAATGTGATCCTGAAAAGCCCTGTCCACAAGAGTTCCACGCTGTCTCTTTTTCAGCATTCTCTGTTCTAGGTGAACGTCTGGGCCTGCAGTAGCATCTCCACTTGTAGGGAGAATTTGCTCCATATTGAAATGAAACTTTTCCTGCTGTTCTGGTTATCATATGGTCCATACTGTCGTGAGCCCTCTGTGGATGCAATGGGTTCTCAGCCATTTGGAGCCTTCGTAATGTAAGAAAGGGATGATCAGAGAGTATTGTGCATTACAATTCCCTTAGCCAAGCCAGGAATGCAGTTCCATTCTGTTCCAGTGATAGCTCTTGTCATTCATGTGAGAGTGACTCACAATGGACAAAAGGATTGGAGTAATTCCTAAATGGGATTTAGGCATCTAAGTCCCATTGATTTTCATGGTGGTTGGGACCTTCACTCCCATTTATGCCTTTGATTTTACAATCTAAAATGAAGACAATCATGTAAAATAATGGGGAAATTCCTTGGATTAAGAGGGAAGGAATGAAAAGGAGGGAAAAAACAGGCATTTGCTACCAACCACCAGGAACGGAGGAGAGCGAGATGAATTTCTAGACTAAAACTTAGCGTCCTCAGAAGTCACAGAGGATTGTACTTGGGACTCTTTAAATAGCTATGCAATTTTGTCCTCAGTTATGCAAAAGACAGAATGAGAGGGCAAAGGGAATGTAATAGAGCTATTGCCTTTGGACTCTAGTAAAGCATATGTCAGCTTCTCACAAAAATCAAACAGATTGGCTTGGATAGGAACACTGTCAAGTGGATTGAAAAGTAACAGAAATACCCCGAGAAAGGGCAAGGATTCATGGCAATAGTCCTGTAGATTTGGGGAGAGGTGACGAAAGTCTGGTCTACCTTACAAAGTGAAGTCAACAAAAGCTGCCTTGTTGCGCTGACCTTTTTTCTACACTTAAAGGTGTCTCCCACCGCTGTAAGTTTCCTGGTACGCTGACATAGTAACACCAGCTCCCTCAGCAGTGTTGAGCCATGGTCAATGGTCGGCATAGTGCGAGCGTAGACACCGTGTTACCTGTGTCGACCCTAACTGTCCCTCTAGCCCCTGTCCTACAATGTCCAACACTGACCCCTCTGGTCACATTCGTTAGCTCCACTGCCCAGGGTAATGTAGAACGGAAGCCCACTCATCCCCTTCCTCCCTTGAAACCCCAGTAAATTACTGAAGTGCTTTTTCCTGATTGTCCAGCGTGGCAAACACACCTAGCGGCTTTGTTGTGTGCAGCTGACCATGCCGACTACACACTCCAGACACATTCCTGCCTGGAGCAGACAGGAGATACAAGATCTCTTAGGCCTGTGGGGAGAAGAGGTGCAGGCCCATCTCCAAACCAGCCACAGAACTGGGGACATCTACAAGCTTGGGGGATGCAGGAGAAGGGGTATGACAGGAACCAGCAGCAGTGCTGTGTGAAAGCCAAGGAACTGAGGCAGGCATATCAGAAGGCCAGAGAGGCCAGCAATTGCTCCGGTGCAGAGCAGCTGACCTGCTGCTTTTACAAAGAGCTACATGCCATCCTTGGCAGAGATCCCACCATCACCCTGCACACCACCACTGATACCTCTGAGGAGCTCGAGTCTCAGGCCTCTCCCGCGATCAGCCAGGAGCAGGAGGTGGATGAGGATGAGGAGTAGTATGGAGGACAGGCAGCTGGGGGATCCAGCTGTGCCACGAGCCAAGACCTCTTTTCCATTCCACTTCAATTCACCCAGTCCCTGCAGTTGAGCATGGGCAAGCCCAAAGCAGGGGAGCAAACTGCAGGTAAGTGTGTAAATATTTTTCCCATTACAGTGATCTCTGGGAGCCACAGTTGTATGTGTAGCTACAATGGATATCGGTATTCCTTTCCCTTGCTTGTTTAAGGTTCCTCAATTTTTTGAAGTTAAAATGTATTTTTTATTAAGTTCTTCAGATTTTTTTTGGAGCTGATTTAGTAGCTGAATAAAGCTTTTATTTATCTTCAGCAGTTTGCAATACATGGCAGATAATGCCTGCTGGCAGTGAAAGTAGTGCTCTTGTACACTCAACCCCTAGGATGAGTGCCAAAGACTGTAGTCGTCATAAATGTACAGCAAGCGCCACATCGTTATCGGCTGCACTGTCAGTGATATATGCACAGACGTGCAGCAAGCACCATACAACTCCCGATAGGCCTCAAACTGCAGTGCCAGGTTGAGCCCGGCATACCACAGTGCGTTACTGTGGCTGGCTGCTGAAGTGCTCTTTTAAAGCCGTATAGCTCCTCCCTGAGCTCAGCTGATGGCTCTGCTGTCAATACCGCTGTCAGTTTGGTGTCCCTGCGTTGGACGTCTGGAATGAACTCATCACACGGATCCAGGAATGGGGCTGTGCATGTGTGAAAGTTCTGCAGCCTCTGCTCTCCGTCCCAGACCTGCGCTACAGTGTGATCCCACCAGCCAGTGCTCATTTCTTGGGCCCAGAATCAGTGTCCACCATCTGCAGCTGCTCTGCGAATGCCACCAACAACCATGAATTGGTTTGCACTATGTCCCACAGCAATCTGCCCTCCAAGAACATGTCACATTCCCTGCTATTCTTCTTGTGGCTCTGCAAATACTGGAGGATCTTGCGTCCTGTGCTTGCAACGCTCATGACAACAAGGCAGAGCTGCGCAGACTCCGTGCTTCTGCCAGAGATGGCGGACAGCGACAAGTCCTGTGCGGGTTTGTGGGAAGTTGAAAATGGGTGTGAAAATTATGGGATAGAAATGACATGGGATTAGGGTGACCATATTTTCCAAAAGGGAAAATGGGACACCCTCAGGCCGGCCTGAATCCCCACCCCCTATGGGGGGCTGGCCCAAGTCCTCCCTGAGGTGCTACACAGGGCTGTCCTGTGCCGGTTGGGTGAGATGACCAAATGAGTCTTTTCCATCACCGTACAATAGGATACTATGGACTACACCAGGACATAGAATTTCACCCAGCAATTCCTGCAGTGGACGTAATTATTCTTCCTTACTGCGTAAAGGTATGCTGTCAAGCCCAATCACTTGCAGTTGAACGAAAGCACAGTCTCAATTTAAACTCCAAATGGTGATGAATTAACCATTAATGGAGGGTCCAGGGATCCTGTAGCAGGTCCCTCCCTTTGGAGAGACACAAGATATGTGCTCTGTAGATCAGTTAGTTATTGCTGACTGCTTTGGAAGGAACCTCAGCTTCCAGTAATTGCATATTCCTTTTGCCTGGCTACCACATTTCATCTGAATGCTCTGAGCACATGGTGGGAGAATGGGAATATTTTACTCTTAAATTATCCTTCCCCCAGGCTGAATTTCATGTAGGCTTGCAGAACTCCAGAATTCAGCCAGCTGGGTGAGGAGGAGAAGCAGGAGCTTTTTACATATGAATGATTGGGAGTGTTATGGCATCACTGGGCTTTTCTTATTTTTTCAAGTGAATAAAGAGGGAAGGGGAGTTAAGCTCACCTGATTTACACAGGGTTTGGCTCAGATCTCATCTATGCTATTCTCAATGGACATTAAAGGGGAAATTGCCATTTACTGCTAGTGTTTTCTATTTATTTTGCTGGAGTCAGATCTAATATTCCTTTACTCAGGAGGATATTTTATTGTTTGAGTGTTGGGGACTGTTTGGTGTCCTCCGACACCTTCTGAAGGAAGCACAAAGGAATTACTTTGGGATTAGAATATTAAAAATATCTACAATCTTTCCCTAGTAAAGGAATCCTAGGACTTACTCTACCAGGCTAGACTAGTGCTATCACGTCTCTACTAGTAGCTAGTACCTGAAAAACCTCTAAAACGTTTAGCCTGTTTTGCAATCCTGTCCAAAAGGGAGAAATCTTCTTGACCCCTGCAGTTATGAGTTTACAGCCTGCAGCACAACCTTATCTCACAGCTACTGTGTCATCAGTGCTCATGAAATGAGCAGCTTGTTATAAACTCTAGCCAGAGCAGGTACTTTGCTGGAGCCATCTGCTGCACTGAATGCTAGAGGTTGAACGTGCACCGTGGAAACTGATATTTCTTTGGTAGTTCTCAGCAGCCTGAGCTTGCTGCAGCACTCCTCAGTTCTATACCAGTGCAATCTCACTGACTGGTTTACACTAGTAAATCAGAGGCAGGCTCACCCTTTAATTCCACTATAGGTCCATGTGAAAGGGCATGACTGATCACTTTCTGTCCTCCCTGTCCGCTGGTACTAAAGTTTTTGAATTAATATCTGAGCCCTTACAGGTCTTACTACACCTATTTTTGTGTACAGATTCTCATTCCTGGCTCGTTGATTCCATCCAATAAAGTGACAGTGTAGCTGTTAAAAAGCAGGACTGCTGCTGTTTTAAGTAATGACATAAAACTCGAAAGATACCCGGCACTAACTGAGGAATAATCAGCTGGAGTTCAAGAACTTGACAGTTTCACCCTCGAGTCCATTACGGAAAAAAATATAAAGGGACATAAAAGGAGAGAAAGGGAAACAGAATGAAGGGGAAATGGGAGAGCAAATACATTTCTAACTTTTATGTGGTTCTATCGACTTCAGGGGAAAAGCACCAAATCATGGATCTCTTTGTGCAAGTCAAGATAGGGAACATGCAATGGCTTAGGATTTCTCTTTTGATCTGTTCAGGGAGTAGGCCTTATTGTAAAAGGACTTTGGGCGACAAAGCTGAACAGACATAACACTTCTGCGCAAATATTTTTAATTGTGTGCCCACAGTTTTGCCTTTTATTTTGTTTTTTTTGGAGGTGGGAGGATGCAGAAAGTTAACAAGGAATTTTCCAAAGCTGCAGCCACAAAGGCTTGAATTGTAGTTTTCTAGCAGACAGCTTGAAAACCACTGTCACAAGCAATCAGCATCCTTGTGGAGGTGGCCTATTAGTAGGGTATTTACTAATTGGGACCGTTCTTTGGCATGTAATTGTTTGTGACACCAAAGCTGATTGGACCGTTGGTGTAGCTACATCCTGAAAATCACCCATGACAGTTTTGATGAATTTGAAGATTTGAGTCCAAATAAACCTATGCAAAAATGCTTTGACAATATATACATATTGTCAAAGCATCTATATACATATATATAGATGAAAAGAGTCCTGCCCGGGGTCAGATCCTGAAAATAGAACTACATGAGTGTGCATACATGTTTGCCAATTAGCCTAAGTGGGGCGGGCAATCAGCTGGTCTTGCAAGACTCCCCATTTTCGGTTGGATTTAATTAAAAAGACTGGAGGAGGTCTAGTCATGTGAAATTAAAAAGGGGGAAGTCAGTTTAAACAGGACAAGGTTGGCATTACAACAGAAGACTTCTGGGATTTTCAGAATTTATTAAAATACCAATGGAATGAGTTCACATGCAAGTCAAGCCACCTGACTACCACACACTAGCAAGACGGTCTCCAGCACACATGGATTTCTCCTGTAATTCAGCTTGCTCAGGAAGGAATAGATGAAGGTTGAAAACAGTTTTATGGAAGAATCTGGTAGAATCCAATTGGCTTCATCCTTACGGAGTTTTATAGGAATTACTCCAAACACTTACAGAATGTAACAGAATTTTATCCCTGCCATAAAATTCCATATGCTGGTTTAAAAACAACAACCACCCTTGTGGAATGATCATGCTTTGTTCATTACATTCTATTGGACTTATTTCCATCAGGGCAATTAATCATTTTCTCCCAAAATTTCATGGGCAATGAATGACGTTTCAGAGCTGTTCTGGGATTTGGGAATCAATTTTGCATTGTGCTGGGCTTCATTCCTCCTGCAATCTATTAGATCAAGATCTCTTCAATGCGTGTCTTCTAGAGAAGCCAGCAAAATCAGTACTGGAAACGTGTCAGACAAGCGTTGCACTAGCAATTCTACAGTCACCATCTGGAAATTTTCACCGGCAAGCACAGATTTGCGTGTATCTCCCTTAACCAGCTTTGTCAAGGCAGGAAAGTTATTACTGCTGATGGAGTGTGTGCCTGATGTGTTTCCTGAAATCCTAGGACTGGTGATGGTTAAATCATGGGACATAGGGATTCACAGGGCTCCCAAGGTGAGAAGGTTCCATTTTCCTACTCCCAGCGTAGTCCAGCTTGCTTCCTAAGCCAGATTCCATTTGTTAAACTGCTGCTTCTCTCTTGTTTAGCAGCCCTGCCCTGCTCCCTGCCCCGATGCCAATCCCGATGGAAACCTTTGAGGAATTCCCTAGACTTGGGCTTTGAAAAAGGCTAACACACTGTTAATTCTGATCTCTGCCAGGTCCCCTCTGCCGAGCCAGTGATTTGTATCCCGCGTGAGGTCAATTCAAACGGCACTCTTTGCCAGTGCTCTTGGGTTAGAGGGTTGTATAGTGAAATGATGCAATTCAGGCTTTGGTATGCTCGGAAGTCCTAGATTTAGTGCAGGCAGAGGCTCAGCATGTTCCTCTGAAATCCAACCACAAGAGTGACCTGCAACACTCCTGCTATTCTGGTCAGGGACAGAGACTGCCAACTGTGCACTGGGGTTTGTGATGTGAACAAATGGGGAACTAGGATGAGGCATCATCCCCCTCCGCCCCTTGTCCAAAAGGCTTCCAGATGGTGCAGATTGGACAGTGACAAGGAAGAGAATTCACTCCATAAACAGTAAATTTAACTTGTGACCTAAGCCAAAATTTGAACTCACTCCACCGCCCAGGCCTGAAATAATGCCAGTGTTAACAGAACAGGGTGATGGTAACACAAGTTGTCCTAAAGATTTGTCTTTATAGACTGGGATAATCATTGAGAACTTAACTTCCTTCCATGGCGGCAAAGCTGAAGGCAGTTCTGTGGGAGGGGAATCATAGCTGCAGTGTAGAACTAAAGCATTAGGCCATAATTGTGCAACCCTTCTTCTTAATCAAGAAACCCCATCAAGAGTTTTTCCACTAACTGAAATAATTTTGAACAACTAGGTTCATAGACACCAAACTCATGAACAGAAGGAGAGGTGAAATTGATCATACATTACTTCCCATGGATGATGTGCTCATTTCTATATACTAATCATATTTAATACAAACACCATCTGGCCCCACAGGAGGCTGAGCCATCTTCCCGCCATTAAAAAAATAATAAATCAACAGGGCTTGCAAAGGTAGCTGTGGCACGAAGTAGGAATGGGGGGTTTCTGGCAAGAACCTGCTCTTGCACATCAGGCATTTCCCACTTGACACTTTCAATGCAATGTGCTTTCCAAAGACTTTGGTGCCCATTAATTAAAATTTCATACCCACCGTTGAAGGCACCCCACCTATTAACTTCATGTTATGTTAGAGACACAGGGAGGTCAAGTGACTTTCCCTAGGTCATGCAGTGAATCTGTAGCAGGCCCAGGAATAAAATGGAAGAGTCCTGACTGAATTCTTTGTTCGAAACACTAGACAATATACCTTGCCCTGTCAGAACTGCCCAGTCACATTTTAAAATTATCCCTATCATTGGCCATCGGATTGATGGAGGCAACTGCATTTAAAAACACTCTGTAAGGCATCCCCTCCATGCAATGAGATCCAAAAGACCCCTCTGTCCATGTGCTAGCCCATTAAAACCAATGGGTGAGCAGGTCCAGCCTTGAGGATCCTGTTGCAGGATCAGGACCTAAATCCGTTTAAGGACTGACCTGCTCAGAATTTGATTGCTGAGAAATAATAATCCTGAATTATACGGGGGGGGGGGAATAGGGCATTGTGCTTGTTAACTTTAACTCTGATAATCCTCTGGGGGTTCAGCAGATCCACAAACAAGTGATGAACTCCAAGCATTCTTGGCATGGGTCCTGTATCTCACAGCTCTTCTGCAATTGAATTCAATGCGTCTTCATTAACATGGTTCAAATTTGGTTTTTGATTTGGTGAAACATAGTATAAATTCCATCCCACCCTTGTCCTCCAGGCATAGGAGTCTGAAAATACATATGGAAATACTTTTGCTTCGCTCTTTCCTCTCTCCCCATTTAAGCTTACATTTGTATCACACTTTAAAAAGGAAAGCCCTCCAAGCACTGAGCAATGTATACAGTTCAATAATACCTGAAATTCAAAACCACACATTAATCACATTCACGTTTAACGGTGGGTTTGAAACCTTGCTGATTGGTTGGCCTTTGTTCCAATGTGAAGAAGAAGGGGGCATTCTAACCTCTGGAAACTAGAGTTCAAATGCTGCCCCAGGTAACAAATGAAATAAAGTTTATGGGCCTCAGCCCATTCCCCCTTTGGGTTTGTCATAATACCATCACTCAATCTCTTTTCAAAGGAGGCACAGGCAGGGCTGGCTCCAGCTTTTTTGCCACCCCAAGAGGCTAAGAAAGAGAAAAAAAAAAGATAAAGCTGCGATTGGTGGCAGCTCCACCGCGCTGCTTCTTTCTTTGGCAGCAGTTCGGTGGCAGGTCCTTCCCTCCAAGAGGGACTGGGGGACCCACGGCTGAATTGCCGCCAAAGACCCAGATGTGCTGCTCCTCTTCATTGGCCACCCCTAGCACCTGCTTCCTGTGCTGGTGCCTGGAGCTGGACCTGGGCACAGGGTAAGTAGAGAGGCTTTGTAGGTCAAAATAAAAGAGCCCAGGCCTGGAAAACCAGGGATTTCTGCAGATCAGAACAGAGCCAGATTGGCAGGGCTGCATGGGAACAGTTGGATACACACTATTCAGTTTCCAAGAGCCTTCATCATTATAAACTCTAGTTCATTAACAGAAGATTTAGAGACGATTTTTAAAGAAAAGCATTTCATGGTTGAGGGACGCATCTGCTAAGTGTCCCTGAGGGCTGGATTGTTAAATGTTATCAGTAGTGACCCTTGTCTAGGACCTAATCACTCACCTTCAGTGCTGCATCTTCCTTCCCTCTGGCCACCCAGCTCCTCACACATTTCACTTCAATCTGTTCTAAATGCTGCTGTGAAAATCATTTCTCTTGCCCGCTCTCTGGAACCAGCCCCTCCTCAAGTCCCTGCTCCAGCTTCTCTTCATTTCCACAGCAAATTGAAGCATAAAATGTAACTGTTAAAATCCTACTCTATTATTCACTCTTCATGTTACAACTTTATACTCAACACCATACTTCCCAGGAACCAAAACAATGGACTTGGTGGTGGTTTTATGTTGAGAAAGCTATTTCAAAAACCAAAGTGTTGATTGGTCACCAGAAAAACAGTGTCACCGTTGACTTGCAATGAGACTTAGGAGCCTAAAATCACTTTTAAAAAAATTGGGCTTCTAAATCACTTGAGTACTTGTGAAAATGTCACATCAAGCCGAGGGTGGGATATGGTCCTGGTATTCCATCTGCATGTGATAGGTGCAATGAGCAATAGCATCCAAAGGGAACTTATAAACATTCATCAAAAGAGGACCCATGTAAAACAGACTCTATAAAAACAACACTCACAAGCCCTAGATGTGAGACTATCCATCACCAACAAGAGACTTTGTGAACTTGTAGCTACATGAGAAAAGAAGAAATAGCTATGAAATGAATTCCAGAAAGTCCAAAATAAGGTCTTAAACAACACAGCTAAATGCTAAATTCTGAAGGCATAAACAGCACAGTGTTGGATTAAAACCTGGGCATATATACGTATGATTGGAGCTGGTTGGAAGTTTTCTGATGGAATGTTTTCTTTTGGGGAAATGCCAGCGAGGCGAAATCTAAACATTCTGTGGGAACCTGTTGATTTTGCTGAGTCTTCCAATGGAAACCAGGCAGGTTTCAGAATATCCCACAGAATGGGAATTCCGGATTCTGACCAGCCTTAATTATGAACTGTTGCCATTCTATTATCCAAGAGTACTTTCAGTGCTAATCTCAGCCTAAAAAGGCAGTCAAAGTGAGAAGAGTTTGAAACTGTGTGGTCCTCTCCAAAGCCAAGGACTGAGAATAAGAAGGTATTTTACATGTAATGGAACACTCAAATAACATCTTAGATCGAACGTTACGTACATTGTGCCAATGTTCAGACATCTGTGTTGAAAAACAAAGAGCAAAACCTGATGAGAAAAATGTACATCCTGTATGTTCTACAGACTTTCAAATGTATGTGAAATACAATTATACAGGTGTAATACAAGGCGGAATATTTCATTCATGTAGAGATACAGTATGTTACCTAGTTATAGTAAGCACCTGTTAAACATTCAGGAACAAAGTATGTATTGTTCTTTTAGTCCCACGTTCTGGTTCTATTGAAGTAAATGGTAAAACTCCCATTGAGCTCAACAAGACTGGATTTGGCCTTTAGCAATTTTAGTTCAGGAAGTTATTTTATATATATAGGAAGGTTTCCAACTTACTGAGCTTTGATGCAAATAACTTTTCAAATTTGTGTCAGAAGAATTAAGGGTATCAAGTGAGCAGTACCATAATTAAGGCAAACTTTCCACTGCTGAAAAGGCTGCCTTACAACATGACTTGAAAAATAAATGGACTGTAAGAAGGGCAGCTTAAAGCATGCCTACTGGAGCTTGGATCTGGGCAGACCGTATGATTTCCCAAAGCACTTAGCACACCATTGGCACTGCTGACCAGTTTAAAATGTAGGCCAGAATTTTCAAAGGTGCCACTCAAAATCAATGCAAGCTAGGTGCCTAACTTCCTCAGGCCCTTTTAAACATCCCAGCCCTAATTATTGCAATCAAGGTGGCTATGTGAGCAGTTTTTTTTTTGGGACTTGATGAGAGAGCTGGTAAAACTTCCATTGACTTCAACTGGAGCAGAGTTAAGCCAAGATGAAGTGTGCTTGAGAATCCCACCCTGATGTTCATAGTGTGCCACCAACCAAGAGCAGAGCTAACTACTTCCTTCCCTATCTCCTGATGCCTTCCCTGCTAAGTAGGAAAAGGTGGCTGGGAGGGGTGGGGTTCTGGACCACTTCAGCTTCTGATCTAAGGGAGGAAAGTTCCCATTCCCATCTTCCTCTTCACCTGCCCTCTGGTCTCTCACCTTGCTCACTTTAAACTGCCATTTTTCCTGACAAAACCCTGGACAAGATTTCGTGCAAAGCCAAAGAGGAAAGTCACATGCAGGTGCTAGAAACGGAAAGGAAAAGTAAGACTAACTTGCCATCTCATGGACCTTTCCCACCTAATCCACTCCTGGTTGGCAACAGTGGTAAGTAGGGGTATGGCATATGCACCGGAATCCTAAAAACATGGTACATCCTGAGGTATTTATCCAGTGTTACTCTGAATGTAAAAAACAAGTATGACTTGTAGATTTTATTTACAATAAAAAGTTAACAGTACAAATCATTCAAAAATGCATCCACCCACTGGGAATTCATCATACAGCAAAATGTTCAGCAACTCATCTGTTAGGAATGTTTTTCATTCCCAGAAGGAAGCCACTCACTATAAGTCGGACAGAAAAACAGGTAGAAAGGATTCATAATGACAGCTGGCCAAATGCTCTGAAAGTTTTCCTTAATTATTCACTGCACTTTGTGCTAAGTGAATATGGCCATACATTCATATGATTGAGTTTTGCTAGCACAGATGCTTGTAGAAAAGAAGTTCTAATCTTGCATGATCACTATTAATTTAGAGCAGAGGCCCCCAAACTGTGGGGTGTTCCCCTCTAGGGGCATGTGGAGGAACATATGGGAGGGGACACACTGTGGGGCCTGGGCCATCCCCCATGGGGGGCAGGGAGAGAGCACCACCCAGCTCCACTCTTCTTTCAGCCCAGCTCCAGCCCCAGATGCAGCTCCACTCTGCCCCTAGCTAAGCTCCGCCCTCATTCCCTCTCTCCTCTCAGGCCAGCTCCGCCTGTAGCCCCAGCTCCTCCCCCATACCCAATTCTGCCCCTAGCTCCGCCTTCAGCCCAAGCTTCTCTGCTGAGCCAACTGTTAAGTAATGGAGGGGAGCATAGACAGATTCCATTATTGGTAAGGGGAGCACAACAGGAGAAGTTTGGGCACCACTGCTTTAGAGTGAATTTTAAATTTGCTTCCTGAGAGTATTTGCTCTGCAAACCTCATGAGCTTCTTTCCTCTAATCAGGGAACAATAGCCATGTAACTTGTAAACCACTCACAGCAAAGCAACCCAGCTCAAGCGGCATGAGAACCACGACATATTTCTTCAAAAACTGAGAACCAGGTTCCAGATTCATAGATTCCAAGGCCAGAAGGGAACATTGTGATCATCTAGTCTGACCTCCTGTATGACACAGGACATAGGACTTGGCTGAATTAATTCCTGTTTGAACTACAGCAGATTAAAATCATCCATGTGGTGATCTTCAAACTGGCCAAACCAACAAAAAAAGAATAATTTTCTGAATTCTGCCTTATTATGACTTATTCACTTGGCCTTCCAAACAATTTTGTTGTGCCAAAAATTGTATTTTAATGGGCATAAGCTTAAAGGGACACTGCCAGATAGTTTAGACAAGAAGTTCATTCCCCTTCCCACTCCTACATACTGTGGATCACATTGCAGTCCAGCTCATGGACATTTCTCCTCCCATTCACAATCGTATGTCCCAATTCCCTTCTAGTCACAATCAAACAACATTCCTGAGGCATCAATGGCCTACACGGTGGGGTAAAAGTCATCATCATCATGTTCCTGTTATGCCTCTTACGTTTAGGGCAGTGACGAAGCTCCTTCACTCCTATCTATTTCTGGCAAGTCTTTCAATGGTTCCTCAGCTGTGCCCC